>NC_143511.1:60423994-60723994 GCF_031878675.1 Megascapheus bottae
TGCTGGCATTTGCACTCCCTGCACAGGCCAGGCTTTTTGATGATGGTCTCTCGTTTGTGTGGTTTGTGGATGCAGCTGTCACTAACTGGGCTATTAGTGACCTGAACCTAATCCATTTGCTCCCCAAATCCAGGAATGTTGGGTCACTTAGAACAAGGAGAGCAGTGGTAGCCACAGCCTTGCCCTGGCTTGTCTTGCCAGATGTCATTTCGGTGTGAGCCCCATGGAGCCTTACCCAGAACAGGCCACTCCAGTTCCCAAAGAAGGCAGGCTGGCCCTGAGCTCCTGGCCAGCCGTCTTGTGCCCAAGAGGCCACGTGCCTCCCTGAGGGCCTTTCTGAAGCTTTCTTCTGGAGTGTTACCTGAGGGAGGGATCATCTGTCTGTTTCCTCCTCTCTCTCCCTCTCTTTCTCTCTCCCCCTCCCCACTCTCTTAACAGTCCTGGGGCTTGAACTCAGTACCAGGACTCTGTCCCCAAGTCTCTGTGTTCAAGGCTAGTGCTCTACCACTTGAGCCACAGTGCCACTTCCAGCCTTTTCTAAGTAGTTTATTGGAGATAGGAAGGGCTAGTTTCAAACCACAATCCTCAGCTCTCAGCCTCCTGAGTGGCTAGAATTACAGGTATAAGCCACTGATGCTGGGAAAACTAGGCTCCTCCTGAACTCTAGGCCCTCTCATCAAAGGGATACTTGCCATGTGCACAACCCTGGAAGCCTGGGGTGCCTGCTTATTCATTCACACACACTCCTCTCCTGATGCTTCAAAACCTCTTCCTCCTCCTCCTCCAATATGCACTCCCACTTTCTGCCTAACCATTCAAACCTCAGACTTTATTCAGCCCTTCCTTCTAGAAATGTCTACACACCTTATCTGGGGGCAGGCCCTGTGCTGGTTCGTAGAAGTGAAGACGTGAGAAACACAGCACACATGTGGAAAGGCCAGCGGAGTAAGGTTCCTTCAGCTGGGAAAGTGGCACTGAAGCAGCTCACTGGCTGCCTTGCAGGTTCAGGAAAGACTCCGTGGAAGAGGTGATCATCTAATCACAAGAGGCAGAGGACGAGAGGAGGAGCCCCCACCCCCATGTAGACAGAGGGGAAGGGGGGAGTGGAGTCTGGAGGTACAGTTAGGAACAGGTCAAGGAGACTTTGGAGAGGGAAGCATCTAATGTGAAAGGGTTCAAGGCTGTGGGTGGGAGTGAGTGGCAAAGGGAGCCACAGTGAGGAACTGGTGAGGTCAGAACAATGCAGGTGGTAGATGTGGATGAGGAGGGGGATGCGGGATGAGTAAGCCAAGATGATTTCCCTGTTTCTGGCTGGGGTGCTGGTGCTGAGTATGTGGTTAGCCAGCTATGGAACCAGAGAATACAGGAGGAGGGATGGGATAAGTTGATAGTTGGGCAAAATGAATTGGAGGGCTTACAAGACATTCAGGAGGAGAAGGAAGCTATAGAACTCTGGGGGCCAGGTGGACTGAAGGATGAGCCATGAAGACTGATAAGGATCATATCAGAGGAGACAATTCAGTCAGTCCAAGGAAAGTATGGGAAGACAGAAGGCCAGGGATGTATCCTAGGTTGCTCTAGTCTTAGAGCCAACAAAAAAGAAACAGATAGGAAAGAGAGAAAATGCTGAGAGATACAAAGGGGATAGAGTGAGAAGAGTATGATGAAAGCCAAAGGGATAAGGCTATAAGAAGTATCAAGAAATGAGCAGTGCTGGTGGCTCACACCTATAATGCTAGCTACTCGGGAGGCTGAGATTTGGAGGCCAGCCAGAAAAGTCAGAGAGATTCCATCTCCAAAATAGCCAACGAAAAGGCAAGGTGGAAGTATGGCTTATGGTAAAGTCCAGCTCAACAAGAAAATGGAGTCAAAAGCCCAAATCAAACAAGAACTTCCACTCCTCACCCGCTAAGTGTTCCAGTAAGTCTCTCTTCTCTGCTAATTTTATGGGGTGTGTGTGTGTGTGTGTGTGTGTGTGTGTGTGTGTGTGTATCTTTCCATTCAGTACTGGGGTACTGGGACATGAATTCAGGTCCTCAAACTTTCACTTAGCTTTTTGCTGGTACTCTAGAGCTGGGAGTTTAGCCTAGTGGTAGAGTGTTTAGCATGCACGGAGACCTGGTTTTGATTCCTCAGTACCACATACCTAAAAAAAAAGCCAGAAATGATGCTGTGGCTCAAGAGGTAGAGCGCTAGCCTTGAGAAAGCCCAAGGATAGTACTCAGACCCTGAGTTCAAGCCCCAGGACTGGCAAAAAAAAAAAAAAAAAAAAAAAGGCTGGTATTCTGCTACTTGAGTCATACTTCCACTTGTAGCTTTTTGCTGGTTAGTTAGTTTCTCTGCCTGCACTGGCTTCAAATCGTGACTCCCAGATCGTGGCCTCTTGAATTTGCTATTTTGAGACAGGTTTACATAGCCTGGGCTGGTCCAACTCTTTCAATATTCTTGCTTAGCCTCCCGAGTACTGAGTTTACTTACACTTGTGCACCGCCCAACCTGATCCACTTTAGATTTATAGCCCTATCAATCCTGACCTGTACTTGGTTTTGTACAATAGCACCCTCTGCTGTAGATTTCACTAATGTTTACCATTTGCACATTTAGTTCTGTTTTTTGAGGAGGTTGGAATAGGATCTCACTATGCAACCTAAGCTGGTCTCTAAGCTAAGTCCAGATCCTCCTGCCTCCACCTATCAAGTGTTTTGATTACAGGTATGCACTGCTATATCTGCCACATATTAACTTAAAAAGCAAGTTTAAAACATATTTTGAAGTAGGGGAAATGTTTGATTTGGGGGTTGGTTTACAATGTTATTTTGTATGTGTGCATGCTCATTCCTACATTGAGACTTAAACTCACAGCCTCTCCCTCTTGCTTGGCTTTTCTACTCATGGGATGCTCTATCAATTGAGCTGTTTCTGCAAAACTAGGGATAGTAATGTGCCTGGTTCATTTAAGATGAGGAAAATTTGCTTGTGCACATTGCATAATTGTGTTTCTATTTATGTCACAGAGTAGGGCCAACCATTAGTTATTGTTTGGGGGTTGGTGGTGGGGCTTGAACTCAGGGCCCGAGCATTGTCCCTGAACTGTTTTGTGCTCAAGACTAATGTTCTAACACTTTGAGCAACAGTTCTACTTCTGGATTCTGAGTAGTTAATTGGAGATGTCTCTCAGACTTTCTCATCCAGGCTGGCTTTGAACCTTGATCTTCAGATCTCAGCATCCTCAGTAACTAAGGTTACAGGACTCAGGGCCTGAGCACTGTCCTTGTTTTTTGTTTTTCCTTCTCAAAGCTAGAACCCTACCACTTGAGTCACAGCCCCACTTCTGGCTTTTTCTATGTAAGTGGTACCAAGGAATCAAAGCCTGATCTTTGTGCATGCTAGGCAAGTACTCAACCACCAGGCCAAACTCCTAGCCCCTTTTGAAAAAAATTGCTGGTCCTGGGGCTTTAACTCAGGGCCCGAGCGCTATCCTTGGGCTTTCTCAAGGCTAGAGCTCTACTACTTGAGCCGCAGCACCATTTCTGGCTTTTTCCATGTATGTGGTACTGAGGAATTGAACCTGGGTCTTCATGCATGCTAAGCAAGCACCAGGCCAAACTCTCAGCCCTTCTAAACGATGTTTTGTGTTGTTTAAATTGGCCTCTTGCCTGCCTCAGCCTTTTTTTTTTTTTTTTTTTTTTTTTGGGTTGTGGGACTTGAACTCTGGGCCTGGGTGCTGTCCCTGAGCTCTTCAGCTCAAAGCTACCACCCTGCCCCTTGAGTCACAGCACCACTTCTGATTTTCTGGTGATAAGTGGAGACTTAGTGCCCAAGCTGGCTTTGAACTTGGATCCTCACATCCCAGCCTCCTGAGTACCTAGGATTACAGGCATGAGCCACAGCACCCGACTTTGCCTCAGCATTCTTGGTGCTGGAATTACAGTTGTACCACCATTGGTTTTTATTTTTGATTTTATAACTTTAATAACAATTAATTCTCATCCACTATATAGATTTTTGGTGGTAGTAACAGGAACGCGAGTTACTAAAACATAGAGCTAGCTTGTTTGGTCAATCTTCACCCTCACTGCATTTTCTGGATAAATTGCACATATATACAATATGGGACATTCCTTTTTGCTTTTAGTTTGGTACCAGTGCATATATCTGGAGTTCTCGTTTTCTTCAAGGAAAATTTCTAGGTCTGAGTGCCCAAGAGGAATACTTTTTTTTTTTTTTTTGCCAGTCCTGGGCTTGAGCTCAGGGCTTGAGCACTGTCCTTGGACTTTCTCAAGGCTAGCACTCTACCACTTGAGCCTCAGCACCACTTCCGGCTTTTTGCTATGTATGTGGTACCGAGGAATCGAACCCGGGTCTTCGTGCATGCTAGGCAACCATTTTACCACTAGGCCAAACTCCCAGCCCCGAGGAATACTTCTTGCACTCCCTGGATGCACTTGTGAATGAGGTGTATGTATTCTGGAGTCACCACTAATTTAATAGTAGAATGGCTCTTCTGCTTGCCTTTTTCAGAAGCCACACTTCTGGGCCCAAATTGGAGGAAAGAATGCTAGAGATTTGGCTGGACTAAAGCCTATAACTTAGCAACTCAGGAGGCTGAGATCTAAGGATTGCAGTTTGAAACCAACCCAGGGAAGAAGAGTCCAGGTGACTCAACTCCAATTACCACCAAAAATCTGAAAGTGGAGCTGTGGCTCAAGTGGTAGTGCTAGCCTTGAGCAAAAAAGCTCAGGGACAGTGCCCGGGTGCCAAGCTGGAGCCCTAGAATAGGCAGCCCCGCCCCAAGAAAGTGATTTTTACTTCTACTGAACAGCATTATCTAGTTTAGGCTCAAGTATACAAGAGAACCGAAACACTTGTATCCTGATCACATTCTCCAGAATTACATCACCTAGTTGTAAAAGTGATGTTTTATTATCTCAAACCCTTAATTACTTTTGTGTGTGTGTGTGTGTGTGCGCGCGCATGTGTGCAGGTGGGATTATTGAAGTTAGTCTCATGGACTGGCTTTGAATTATAATCCTCATATCTCAGCTTCCTGAGTAGCTAGAATTACAGGTATGAGCCACCAGTACCTGGCAAGCAAACTGTTTTCTTCTTAAATCAAAGAGTATTGCATAAACATATATGGAAAAACAAGCAGAGGCTCCTGGTCCCTTATCATGTTAGAGCAAATTAGATATAAAGTATAGAGGGAAAAATTTTCCCAGTTGCTAATGACATCTTGCTCCCTGCATCTTATTAACATGCACAGAAACATGTAGTTTTCTAATTCTTTTACTGTTTGATATGTATATAAGCACATGTGTGGCTACAATTTTTATTCTCTCTTCATGTATTTTAAAAGATTTAAACATGTGCCATATGCTAATTAAGTTTTGTGATTCCAATGTGTTCATGTCAATGCTGAAACACAAAATGATAGTTTTAAAATTATGTTCAGCAGCGCTAAAACTCATCCCAGTCCTACCTTCCCACTAGAATCCTATCAGCCCATCCCCTTCTCTGGTGTAGTCACATAAAACACAGAAGATGTTTTAAGTGTACATCATACATTTATTACCAACAACCCTCTCAACTCCAAAATTGGGCACAGGGATTAAAAATAAAAATTCATTGCACTACTTAGTAAAGCATTACTAGTAACTTTCATAAAAAATGTACAAACTTTGTTAAAAATTTATCAAGCCTTCAAATGATTTGGTTACAGATATTTATAATACGTACATTTAAAATGATATGTTAAGTGATATAATGGAATATGATTTGAGGAAGTGACTCAGCAAATGATTCCAACAAACACCCCTGCTGTGAGCTTTCATAATCTGAAAGGAATAGCAAAATGAGGTAACCAATGTACCAACAGGGGAAAAAAATCGCTTTCTAATGAAGGCCTCTAGACAGCTGTGAAAAAATAGTCTCATGAATTGTAGATCTCATTCAAAATCATTATAGGAGGCCCAAATTTAAGAATCTTACAAATCACATTTCAGAGTGTATAAAATTTGCTTTCACATTTTCCAGATTTTGCTCAAAAATAAATTCAGGACAGAAAATCTTAATACGAGATTTTGATACTTAGAGGCCTTGAGTTGTTTTTTTTTGGGGGGGGAGAATGGCAGTTTTTTTTTAAATTGTGAAAATTCATTGCCAAAAAACAATAACTACCCCTCAAACCTAAACACACCCACAGCTGATTTAAGTTGGTAAAGCCAATATTGTTTTAGTGGGCAACAAAACAACATCTGCCTGCTATCTGGTGGATTACTCAAAGTGACAACAGCTGCACATGAATCCACTATTCCTTCTCATTTGCTAGCCACACAGTTGCTCACTGTGGCCAGTCTGAGGAGGACACATGCATGTGTGCTCCTAATATGAACCACATAGTAAGCAAGTCTGGACATCTCTAAGAGCCCCATGCAAAGACAAGACATTACCAAAGAGCGATCAGTCACAACAGCACAACAATTAAACTCAGGAATTTACCAAAACAGACCCTGCTGCCTCCTAAATTGCCAACTACCTCTCAAAAATACACAGGAAAGGGAACATTATGACAACAATTCGTAGTCAGAAGGAAAGAAAAAGCTACTTTTCCTAGTCATTAGTACAATGTGCCTTGTTAGTTATTTCTATATAAATTAGAAAAAGTGCTTTACTCGCATGCTTCAATAAAATGGAATACTGAGTGTAGTAGTGTCATGTTAGATCTGTACAGATACAAATTTTTTTTGCAGCTATATAAAAGACTATAAGATGGGCCCTTGCCATTTTAAACATGATTTTTTAATTAAAAAAATAAAGATTAAACTGTATGTGATTTGAATTGTAGCTATTATATGCCTTTTATTCATCAGGAACAGGAGGGGGGATTATCCTAATGATTTAAAAGTAACATGTGCAGTTTACCACCATTAAAGTGTATTTCTGATGCACTGACAAATCTAGGGGTGAACAAAGTAGGCAAAAGTCTATTTCTATTTGACTAGATAGAGGCAACAGTGTCTGGAAGAAGAAAAAATTGTGCTTCTGTGTATATTGACTTTACTGAACTCTAGGCTGTGATGAGCTTTTAGAGACTTCAAGGGAGGGCAAGCAGCATGGCAGTAACAAGTAGTTAACACTGTCTGAGTACAAAATGGACTCAGAGCCAACTGAACATTGAGTGAGGCTGGCAGCAAATGATCACAGTCCCAATTGGAGCAATGTAGCATGTGCTACTGCTAACAAAGCGATGATATCAACTGCAGGGAGACACAGACAATACTAAATACACTGCAAGAATGAGAAAGAAATCTAAATGTTGCTGGGAGAGTGACTTGAAATAATCTGAATTATGCTCAGTGAACCTATAAAAAAAACCACAGCTCTGTATTATTTCAGATCAACTAGATGAAGGTCAATTCCTGTTCGACAGCATTATTTTTTTATATAAAAAAATCAAATCTTCATTTATACTGCAAGTATTCTGGACACCTGTTACATTAAACTTTTCTCATTCAAACAAAAATTAAAAGGAAAAGCAGCTAAGATCAAAGCAAATCAGGCCTACAAACATGAGCTGTCACAGCACTTGATCTATCCTGAAACAAGGGTGGAAATGAGAAGCACATTTATAGAGGGAAAAGCAACTAGACAACTCTCAGAACCAGAGCATGGCAAGTGAACAATATGAACAGAAATATAGTTTCTTAAAATAGCTGAGTGAGTTAAAGAGATTTTGTTCTGGTGGAAGTCAAAGTGAGACTTCATGGGACCAGTGGTATTCTTAGAAATATATTACTCAAATATTTTCAGAATAGACTACAAATCTAAACATTAAAACAAAATCACAGGTACTTTCTGTAAGAAGCTTACTGGAAATGTAAAGAACAAGAAAGTATCAACATTCAAATCATTGATTGAAATGCTAATATTGCTAACTGATGATGTATGATATTGCACCTTCTTTTTGGAAACAGCAAGTTAAGAGATTACGTTTTTTTTTCACAACAGAATTAAAAAAAAATCAGATCATGGAGTGAGAATCTGTTACACTTTTTTCTTAAGTGACCCCACTTAGGACCACCCATGAAGAGAAGGTGACAGCTGCCTGAAGCAAAGGAAGAAGGCTTTTCTCATTCCATTCACTGGGAGGGAAGGGGATGGAGTATTCAATGCTTATAATGATGCACCCTTAGCAATCAGTGTGCAACAGCAAACACAAGGAAAAACCAGTGTACAGTACTAGTGCTGTTTAAATAACACACCAGATTATACATTGCAGCATAATTAAAACTACACACACATTCTTGGTACATGCTGGTATATAGGATCTCATACACACGTTAGCTACCATGCCCTCACGCAAGTAGTTGCACACTCTCTCACAGATGCACTTATCACCAACAGTCATACGTTGCACTCATTTCCACTCACAGTTTCTGAAGGCTCTATATAAGGTAGATTGCTATATCATCTGGAGCTACCACTTTTTATAAAAGCACATGCTAAAAGATCACGTCCACTGTAATCTTGCAGCAACACTCGGAATGATCACACAAAAACCAGGGAATGTTAGTGCACACACAAAATTAAGCTAAAGAAAAAGTCTTTGGAGTTCCAATCACACTGTTAGTATAACAATCCCATAATTGTGAAGACTAATTGTAAGCTTTTATAGTTGATTAAGTCACACAGTGCAAAGAAAGGTCCATTGACCCTTTTGGTAAAGGGAGGGCTGGAAGCCACACAGATTAAGTTCAATGGATAGTCCGTATATACATGTGAGGAGGAACACCCAAATTAAATTTGTGCTCTTAGGTTGGTCATTCAGAATCCCGATGCACTTCTGAAGCATCAGCTCGGCAAATTGGACAAGTACGGTTTGCCTAAAAAACAAGAGGAAATTCATCTGAATTGTGATTTTGTACAATAAAAATAATGGAAATTTTTTCAACATTCTTTTTACATTTGTTTAAAAAATAAATACTTAAAAAAAAACCCAAACACAAATCTCAAATCTCAGGTTACTCTCCCTCCCCAGCCCCCAACCCCAAACATTGAATGTTACTGCAGTTTGAACTAGGGATATGTGCTAGCTAGACAGGTGCCCTGGGAACTAAACCCTTAGCTCTTTTTTCTTCGGTTCATTTTTGCCTCATCTGGCCTGGGACATTGGTTCCCTATTTCCACCTAGCTACAAAAAACTGTACTACCATTTCCCATGGGTTGTGCTGTTGTTGTTCTGGTATTTAAACTAAGGAACTCATGCTTGCTGAGCAGGCACTCTACCAGCTGAGTCATGTTTCCAGCCCCCAAGTGTTTGCGTGTGTGTTAGTAATGGAGCTTGAACTCAGGGCTTCTAGATTTTACTTGAAGTTTCTGTTCACAGCTCGTGCTCTATCACTTGAAACACACATCCAGTTCCTATTTTTTGCTGGTTAATCTGTCGGGTTCATATTTCTAAGCTGGCTCCAAACTGAGTTACACAGATCTCAGTCTTCTGAGTATAGGCCTGAACCATTGGCACACAGTCTTTTCCTATTCTGTTTGGTTTTTTTTTTTTGGATCCAGGGCTTGAACTCAGGTCTTGGGGGCTGTCCCTGAGCCTTTCTGGCTCTACCACTTTCAGCCACAGTGCTACTTCTAGGTTTCTGAGTATTAATCAGAGATACAAGTCTCATGGGGACTTTTCTGCCTTGGCTGACTGAATCGTGATCCTCAGATTTCAGCCTCCTGAGTAGCTAGTATTATAGGTATGATTCACCAGTGCCTGATTACATACTAGAGGTACTTAGAAACAAGCTTGGTTGTAAAACAGGTGATTATATTCGTGGGTTTACTTATCTCCTAGATTTCATTTTAACAAATGGCACTACCATCTGCCAGCATTGTTTGCTGTTACTTACAATAGTCCACTATTCACCAGTCTCATTTCTATGGCTCTCAGAGAGTAGTCCTCATGTCATTGTTTCTCCACATCATGACCAGCTCATTCTATCTTTATCCCATTCCCCTTTCCAAATACATGTCATGCCCTACCCCTTGCTTTCAAGATCAAGTACAAACTTCTTCCTACTTCAGAGTGACTTTAAAATAGGCTGGTTACATTTCTCAACACCCCCTTCCTTTGCTACTCTCCTTAAAACTCCAGTTATTATCCATAAGGAACTCAAAGCACTGTTTTCTATAAATCAGAATATTTAGCTAAAAGAAACTAAAGTTAACTGAAACCTTTCATTACATAACATTCTTACTCATGTTTTCTTCTTTTTTTTTTTTTTTTGCCTGTCCTGGGCTTGAGTTCAGGGTCTGAGCACTGTCCTTGGGTTTTTTCTCAAAGCTGGAGCTCTTACTACTTGAGCCACAGCACCACTTCCAGCTTTTTCTATGTATGTGATAGCAAGGAATTGAACCTGGGTATTCGTGCAAGCTAGGCAAGCATTCTACCACTAAGCCACACTTCCTGCCTCATGTTTTATTCTTATATAATTTCAGAAACATATGAGGCTCATATGCTAAGAGTACTTGCCTTACTGGATGCTGGTGTTTCATGCCTGTGACCTAGCTACTCAAGAGGCTGAGACCAGAGGATTATGGCTTGAGGCCACCCCAGGCAGTTATTGAGATTCATATCTATAATTACCAAAAAGCTGGAAGCAGAGCTTCAGCTCAAGTGGTAGAACGCTAGCCTTGAGCAAAAAACATCATGGAGGGTGTCCAGGCCCTGAGTGCAGGCACCAAGACAGTATAAACAAGCAAATAGAAAAAAGTAGCTGGTTTAACAACAACAACAACAACAACAAAGTATGAAGACTGAAGAAAATGGGAGGGAAAGAAGCTTCTGAATAATAATATCCTGGCATATCTACTATTATTACCTTATGGTTTTTAGATCCCTGCCCTCCACGAAATAGATCACAATGAAATAAAAAAGTTTATTCTTCAAGATTTCTGGCAATAGGCTGGGAGTTTGGCCTAGTGTTAAAGTGCTTGCTTGCCTAGCATGCACAAAGATTCAGCTTTGATTCCTCAGTACCACCTACACAGAAAAATGTCAGAAGTGGTGCCATGACTCAAGTGTGGTAGAGTGCTAGCCTTGAGCAAAAAGCTGAAGGACAAGGGCTCAGGCCCTGAGTTCATGCCCCAGGACTGAGGGAAAAAAAAAAAAATCTCTGGCAAAAGAGCCCTTAGTGAAGTTCCCTTCTAACTCAGAAGAAACTATGGCCTAACAAGTTCAGTTCTTGTCCTTGAGCGAGAAAATATACCACAAGAAAATCAGCACAAATGATTATCAAGGATGGGGCAACTCATTTTCAGGTTTTACATATTTACTTATCACTTTCATGTTAACGACTATAGTTATTTTACTTTTTTTCCTGTGATGCTGGAAATTAAACCCAAGGTCTGTACATGCTAAACACACGTTCTAGCCTTTCTTTTTCATTTGAAAGGAAAGGCTGTGATTCAATTTCGTCTCCTTTGCCCAACCTCCACTAAACTACACATTTATTCTAATGTAACTATGGTCAGTAAAACAGAATATTCACTGTTATAGATGCCATCACTTTACCTTAAGCCATTTGTCAACACACTTGGCATGGAACTCGTGGTTACAGGGTAAGACTCTAAGTAGCTGCCTTGACTCAAAATCACACATGCATACTACACACCTGCAAAAAGCAAAAAGATCACTTAACTGTAAAACTAGACATCTTTCTATTTTGTTATGACTACTGAAGCCTGCAAAACCATTTATTCTCAGACATCAAATCATCACTTAAATTTGTAGAAAAAATTACCAATACCCTGAAAAGTAATAATATTTAGGCAGTTAATTCGTATTTTGTTTGATTTATAGATTATCAGAAAATTTCTGATGAATACCCAACATTGGTATTAAAATCCAAGATACCTCTACTAACAGTAGGTGTATAGCTCTTTCTTTTACATAAAGTTTGACTCTTTTGTTTCAAAAACAAAACCATTTCATCTTGTTTTTGTCAGTCATAGGGCTTGAACTCTGGGTCTGGGTGCTGTCCCTGAGCTCTTCAGTTCAAGGCTACTGCCCTACCCCTTGAGCCACAGCACCACTTCTGGTTTTCTAGTGGTTAATTGGAGATAATAGTCTCAAGGTCTTTAGTGTCTGAGGGATTTTGAACCGAGATCCTCAGATCTCAGCCTCCTGAGTAGCTAGGATTACAGGCGTGAGCCACTGCATCCTGCAACTAATTCATCTTTAAGATAAAACATACAAAAAACATGAGAAAGGGTATCAATGTGTGAGACGTAATGTACCTACTGGTGAATGTAACTGTAACCCTCTATATATTACCCCAACAATATAAAACAACAACAACAACAAAAAGAAAATGAACAGAATAAAAGGAAACTACTAGCAGAAAATAAATGAAATTCATAGGAGGGGGTGGGAGAAAAATATCACCTAGACAATAAAGTTAAAAAAACAAAACAAAAAAAAGCCGATGAAATTCATCAAAATAAAGGGCTGTGATACATGTAGCTCAGTGGTAGAGTACTTGCCTAGTATGTCCTAGGTTTGATTCACAGTCCCCCAAACTCACTCAACTCACTCACAGAATGACTTTTTTTTTTGGGGGGGGGGTCAGTCATGGGGGCTTGAACTCTGGGCCTGGGTACTGTCCCTGAGCTCTTTAGCTCAAAGACAGTGCTCTACCATGTTGAGCCACAGCACACTTCCAGTGACCACCACTTTCTGGTGGTCAAATGGAGGTAAGTCTCACAGACAAGACTTTCACTCCCTAGTTGGCTTTGAACTGCAACAAACCAGTGCCCAGCAGAATGAGACATTTAAAAACAAACAAAAAACCCCAAGCTAACTCTGGAGGCTGAGATATAAGTATTAAGTTTCAAAGCTAGCCCGGGCACTAAAATTTCCAAGTAATCACTAGAAAATCAGAGGTAGTGCTGTGGCTCAAGGGGTAGAGTATTAGCCTTGAGCTGCCTTGAGCTCAGGACAGTGTCCAGGCCCAGAGTTCAAGCCCCATGACCCAACAAAACAAAACAAAACACCAAAAAACAAGCAAAAACAAAAACAAAAGCAAAAAACGCCAAGCAAGGTACTGGCTGCCCACAACTATAACCCTAGCTACTTAGGAGGCTGAGATCTGAGGATTGTGGTTCAAAGCCAGGCATGAGGTCCATGAGACTCTTATCTCCAATTAACCACCAGAAAACCAGAAGTGTACTGTGGCTCAACTTGTTAGAGCACTAGCCTTGAGCAAAAGTGCTCACAGGCAGCACCCAGGCCCTGAGTTCAAAGGCCACAACCCTCCACCCAAAAAAAGAAGAAGAAAAAGAGGAAGAAGGAAGAGGAGGAGGAGAAATTTAACTGATAAAGGATGTGCACCTGCATCTTGTTAACAAAAAGATACTTAAAATTTAAAAAATGGACATAGGACTTGAGTAGACATTTTCCCAAAGAAGATTAACATACATGAAAAGATTATTAACATTAGCAGCCATCAATCAGGAGGAACAAAAATA
This sequence comes from Megascapheus bottae, assembly GCF_031878675.1. Lineage (NCBI taxonomy): Eukaryota > Metazoa > Chordata > Mammalia > Rodentia > Geomyidae > Megascapheus > Megascapheus bottae. The sequence continues at coordinate 60,437,516 of NC_143511.1, forward strand.
TTAAAAAATCTTGGGCCAGGAGTGTGGCTTAGTGCTAGAGTGCTTGCTTAGCATGCATGAAATCCAGGGTTTGATTCCTTAGTAACACATACACAGAAAAAGCCAAAAGTGGTGCTGTGGCTCAAGTGATAAGAGCACTAGCCTTGAGAAAGCTTTAGGACAGTGCTTAGACAGACCCTGAGTTCAAACCCCTGGACTGGCAAAATAAAATAGAGGGGGTGGGGGGGGAAATGGGGACAACAAGGGGTATCAAGGTGTGAGAAGTAATGTACCATCTACCTGGTGAATATAACTGTAACCTCTTTATACATTGAAATAGAAAATTATAAAAAATAAAATAAAATAAAAACCTTAGCGAGATACCACTTCAAATCCATTTGGATGGCTTAAAAAGAGTGGTAAGTGGTAGAGAAAATATAGAAGAACTAAAAATTTTGTACATCACTGGTGAGAATAAAAAATGTTACTTAAAAAAAACTGGCAGAGTCTGGCATGGTGGCTCACACCTGTAATACTAGCTACTGAGGAGGCTGAGATCTGAGTATCAAGGTTCAAAGCCAGCCCAGGCACAAAAGGACCTGAGACTTTTATCTCCAATTAACCTCTAGAAAACAAGTGGGGCCAAGAGTTTGGCCTAGTGGTAAGAGTGCTTGCCTAGCATGCATAAAGACCCAATTCGATTCCTTGGTACTATATACATTAAAAGCTGGAAGTGGAGCTGAGACGCAAGTGGTAGAGTTCTAAGCCTTGAGAAGGTTCAAGGACAGTGCTTAGGCCCTGAGCTCAAGCCCAAGATTGAAAAAAAAAAAAAAAAAAAAAAAAAAAGAAAGAAAAAGAAAAGAAAAGGGGAAGTAGGGCTTGGCTCAAGGGCAGGGCGGTAGCCTTAAGCTGAAGTGCCCATGCCTAGTGTTCAAGCCCCACAAGGGACCTGGGGGGGTGGGGAGGGAACAACACTACACACAACATTCACACACAAAAAATGTCAGCTCTCTTTTGGATAAACTAAGGCTGTAACATGACTCACCAATTTACTTCCAGGAATATACTTTGAGGTACATATCCACAGAAAAACTGAATAATTATGCTCAAAGTAGCATTATTCATAAAGGCCAATCATCAACTGATGAAAGAATGCTGTATATACATACAACATTATATTTAGCCATATAGATGGACTTTGAAAACGTTATGCTAAGTGAAAGAAGGCAGACACAAAAGACTAAATTCTATGATCTGACTTAGACCTATGGAGATACAAAGTAGGTAAAGTTGATAAAGCAGCAGCAGCAGAAAGTTGGGGAACTATGAGAAACAGATGCTGACAGGGCAGGGTAAAGGCTTTTTGCTGAGGTAATGAAGGCCTAAATTTGTTTGACTCTATGATTATATGTACTTTAAAAGAGGTAAAATTTATGGTGTGTGAATTATATGTCATATTCTACATTTACACAGTCAAGTATAGCAGTCAGAAATTTAAATCATTCCATCTGACCAGTGGCTACCTGGTCAGTATATTCTCAAGCATATAAAATACAGATAACTTACCTTTATCAAGTTATCTCTGATGTGTAAGCTTTAATTTCATAAAGACAGAAAAGGGAATTTAGCAGTGACATTAGATACAATATATACTTACAAAGTCTGTTCTGACTGGTGGTTGTTAGGATTGAACCGATATGAAGGAAGTTGTTCAATATCTGCTTTAGTCAGTCCTCGAGGTTTAGCCTCTCCTAGTCTTTCTGCCAGGTTTAAAAGGGCCTGTAGATAGAAAAGGAGACATTTTTTCATCTTTCCTTATATTTTCTTTTTCATTTTGTTTTTTAGTGTTAGGGACATAACCCACAGCCTTGAGCATACAAGGCAAGTGCTCTTGAGCACTTTACATAGAAAATTTAAATTCATATGAAATAAGAGAATGTAAAGAGCACATATAAACCCTTTATTCAGGATAGTAATTTATGGCTACTTTTTTCATTTCTAGATTACTTTCAAACAAAACTAGAAGATGGTATTGTGTTACGGGAAACATACTTCTGTGCATCTAGATAAAAGTTTACTAACACTTCTTAGTTTCAACAATTAAGTGCTAGATATTGCCAAATATCCTGCAAAGCAAATCTTTTCCTAGGTTGAGGACTACTATACTTTAAAAAAATCACACACTAAGCACTAACAGACTTTTGGCTTTGAGGCATTTAGAAATGACAAAATGATTCTCTAGGCAGGTAGAGGAGAGAGATTCAAAAGCACTTTTTCTTCTGCCAATTCCTTTGAAGTAAAATCCACCTTCTCATGTGAGAAATCATTTACTAGGAAGGCTTTCAACAAATTTTTAGGTCCTACGGTGGGTAACAACAGGGTCTGAATAGAGTAGATCAGGGCTATGCTAATACTGTACTAACTTATCAGCAGTGACTCTCAGGGGCACAAACACTCTTTCTGGGGTCCCAAATCAGATGTCTCTGTTGTAGTCAGGGATGGCCTTCATAAAATGACACTATATTGGGTATTTGTTTTCCTGCCCTGATGGCTATGATGCTACAAGGTCATGATACATACCCCCCTCGGCTTACCTGTCATCGATACCTTCTGTTAATACCAATTTCTTTCCCTTGCAATTTCACCTCAGTATGGTTAACATCAAAATACCGAGTTCCTCTTAAAAACAACCCTTTTTTTGGGTGCTGATCCTGAGGCTTGAATCCAGAGCCTGGTATTATCTTCTGAGCTTTTCTGTTCAAGGCTAGTGCTTTGAACTTATTGGCTCAATTTTTTTTTTTGGGGGGGTGATTAACTGGAGGTATCATGGACTTTCTTACTTACGCAGGCTTCAAAGCTGCCATCTTCAGAATCTAGTCTCCTGGGCAGATTAGGATTACAAACAGGATCCCTACTAGTGCCTGGCATTCATGACACTCCTTATCAGTAGTCATACACCAAGTTTAAGAGTAAATTGAGATTTAGTTCCATTGAAAACCAAACTGCCAAGCAACTGAAGTTCTCAAATTTCAACCTCCTAAGTGGCCAGGAGTACTGGCGTTAAGTGCCCAGAAAGGATTAGTCTTGATTTCATACTTCAGTCTGTACTAAATGTAATCCAGAGCTGCGTCAGTTTCTTAACTATCACCAATTCCACCTTATCAACTTCTGAGTCCATGTTGAATTGTTGACATTCCTCCCTCGACTGTAAATTTTTTTTTTGCCAGTACTGGGGCTTGAACTCAGGTCCTCAACACTGTCCTTGGGCATTCTCAAGGCTAGTACTCTACATCTTGAGCCTCAGTACCACTTCCGGCTTTTTGCTATGTATGTGGTACCAAGGAATCAAAGCCAGGGCTTTATGCATGCTAGGCAAGCACTCTACCACTAGGCCATGCTCCCGGCCTCCTTTTGTCTATTTTTAATTATATTATCCTGATTTCCTATCGAATTACAACTCCTTATATATTTCGCATATTAATTCTTTTTGGATTTATGGTTCACAAGTATTTTCTCTCCATCCACAGGCTTTTTTGTTTCGTAAATACCATTCTTAACATCTACAAACCCATCTACTCCTTCAGACTATAAGCGGCCTGAACATTAAAAGTAGAGATTTGATGTTATAAAAGTGTCCCCATTATCTAGAAGGACACTCAAGGACATTAGTTTTTCAATCAAGTCTCCTTTATTCCCACCCCCCCCCCCTTTTTTTTTTGCCAGTTCTGGGCACTGTCATTGAGCTTTCTCAAGGCTAGTGCTCTACCACCTGAGCCACAGCACCATTTCCAGCTCTTTCTGTTTATGTGGTAGCAAAGAATCCAACCAAGGCCTTCAGGCATGCTCAGCAAGCAATCTATCACTAGGCCACACACCCAGCTTCCTATTTCCTAGAATGTTTAATCCCTGAGTGTTATCTCAGATGTGTGTTAGCGTGCCTAATCCATTTTCTCCTCACATATATGCTTCATTCAAGAATTTCCCTCTCTCCAACTTACACATGGAAAAAACATCCCTATTCTTCAAGATCCAGCCCATACATTCTGGTCTTCACAAAATCTTTTCAACACCTAATCGAAATTTACTATTTTCTCATTTGTACTTTCTCACTGAAAGTGTAACATAATAAAACAGGCTTCCTACTGTGGCATCTTAAGTATCTTTAAGGATGATAACAATTTTATGACAAATTTTGAAATGCACAAAATGTTTATGCGGTAAACCTTTAATTAGATAAAGGAGATTAGTAGAAAAATACCTTCATGTACATAATACTCGCCAAATTAATTTGTATTCATCTTCTACTAACCTCATAATTTTCCACTTCTCCATCTTCCACATCCAATTCAAAGCTGAAAGTTGGGCCCACTGCAGGTGGCACTGGAAGCATTGATCTACAGTGAAAGCAACCATGCTAGTGTTAATATGTTAGTACATTAATTCAATGAACAGGCTAAGAAGGACCAAACCACTGGTACAATAATGAAAAATGGGCCAGACACCATTGGCTCATGTTTGAAATCTGGCTACTCAGGAGGCTGAGATCTGAGAATTGTGGTTCAAAACCAACCCAGACAGGAAAGTCCATAGACTCTTATTTAAAAAAAATTGGTGTGTGTTTGTGTGTGTGTGTGAAGCAGCCAGAATTGGAGCTATAGCTTTAAATGTTAAGAGTGATAGCCTTGAACAACAAAAAACCCCCACAAGGACAATGGTCAGGTCCTAAATTCAAGCGCCAAGAGGGGCAAAAAACAAACAAACAAAAAAAAAACCCAGCAAGATTTTAAAATTCTTTTTTAGTAGAAACTGACACTGATTTTAAGTTTTACATGGACATACAAGAGACCTTCAATAGAAGCATTAAAAAAAAAACAACAACACAGATTTGGGAGGTATTAGTATCTAATTTTGAAATAGATGGAGAAAATGGAAGAAGAAGCAGAGTGAGAAGAGGGAAATGGGAGTTAAAACGATCAAAACCACTTAATAGGCACATGACCTCTTACAAAATAAAGACTGCATTTCCTGGAAGGTAATTACACACATACATGGGATGTGACTAAGTTCCAGGTGGTAAATTAGAAACATAGACAAGAGTATTATGTACTTCCAGGAAAATGCCTCAGGAAAAGCAGGTAGATATGATGTCTAGAGCCTGAGGAGTTGTTTTCCTTTTTGTGGATATAAAGCCTAAAGATTGATAGAACCATTACTCTAGTTAACCCACCCAGAATTGCCTCATCTAGACTTCCTATCCTGTCTAACCCACCTATGTCTAATCTAAATAACTATCATGCCTAACCCAGAGGTGTTCACAACAGGTAATCCCAACAGAATAGTTCTAAGACTCAGAAATTATTTCTTGTCTCCTTTACTCTGAAGGAAAAATCATTACAATCTGGATAATCAAATGACAGAAAAAATAATGCAAGCTATAAAAATGGTAAAAACTCATCCTTTTTGTTCCTTTTTTCCAAAAAGGATAACAGAATTCTTCCTCATTTCTCCCATATCTGTTTTTTTTTTAAACCCTACTCTAATTTACCCCTTAACATCAAGTAAAAGTAGTATCTAACATGTCCTAAGAAGACTACAAAGAAAGCCCTCATAAAGGAAAGAAACTCAAGATTTTAAAAATTCAGAATTCAGTAAAAGAAAGAACTTACAACACATATGGCAGTAAGCTGGGATGATAAGGTGGAGGTGGTATTGGTTGCTGGGATCGGTATCTACTACGTCCTGTGAGCCTCCGAGGCATAAATGGAGGATAAGGCTGTAGGGGGAAATAGTAACAGAACTTAAGGTCATTCGAAACTTATAAGCTCTCAAAACCACTATCTTAGGAAATTAGTTTAAGTATTTATAATTTCTTTAATGTTAATATAAATGCAACAACCAGTGTTAATCACACCTAGATATATTGTAAATACTATCTTCCAAATGAATGTGCATATACTAAAAATGTTCAAAGTTATACCGAAACAAGTGAGAATAAACTCTCAAAAAAAGTATTAATGTAAGAATAAAAACTTACTACTCCAAAGGACACCTCCTGATGCAAAGGATCATGTGTCAAGAACTGCAAAGGAGTTGATGGAGGTAATGTTGGGGGATGGGCTGAAGGGGGGTAAGTAAAACTTCCTACTTGAAGATGCTCTCCTAAGAGTTCCACTTCATTTTCTATCCTCTGCAGAGGCTGTAGAGAAAAAAGAAAAATTAATATACTTCCAGAGCGTAAATAGATTACCCTTTGTTCATAATAAAAAGTAAGAATAAAAGGTTTGTAAAGCCATGCAAGTCATTTCTAACAATCTAAATTTCACAAGTGGCAGACATGAAACTACAGTAAAAAATTTTCTAGTACATCTCTGAAGCCTGTTTTTAAGCATTTCTGTTACATATTATATGATACATTTCATTTAATATCTAAACTTTCTCTAAGTCAATTATTTGAAAAATAAAATTCTTTTCAATCTGATCTATTCAAAGAATTTCTTTTTTTCTTTTTTTTTTTTTTGCCAGTCTTGGAGCTTGAACTCAGGACCTGAAGAACAATACCGTTGGCTTTCTCAAGGAGAGTGTTCTATCACTAGAGTCACAGCACCACTTCCAGCATTTTTCTATGTATGTGGTACCAAGTAATTGAACCTGGGTCTTTGTGCATGCTAGGCAAGCACTCTACCACTAGGCCAAACTCCCAGCCCTTCTCAAAGAATTTCTAAGATACCACTTCATTGATAAAACAGTATGTATTTATAAAGCTAAGTGGGATAAGGATAAGATTATGAGGTTTGACATTTGGCACTGTCATCAGCCATGTGATTTAGAGATAAACTACTTAATCTAAATCTTAATAAACTGTCATGTTCATAACTGAATTCAAAAGTGTATTATGAAGGCTAGGTGCCAGTGGCCCATACCTATGACCTTCAGATCATTCAGGCACAGCACTCAGGCCCCGAGTTCAAGCCCCAGGACCAAGACGGACACACACACTATTACAGAACTAGAGGTATGGCTTTAGTGGAAGATAGAATATTGGCCTTGTAAGTGCAAAACTTAGGGCCTAGGGAAAAAACACTATTAAGGCAAGGCATAGTGGTAAATGCTTTTCAAACTAGCACTTGAGAGGCAATGGCAGGAGGATTTGAGTTCTAGGCCAATTTGGGCTGGATAGTAAAACCTTGACTCAAAAAAAAAAAGTAAATTGTGAACACTCAGTTAATTTATCTAAAAACACAGTACTATGTCAAAGCATGTACTGGTTTCTTTTGAGACAAGGTCTTACTATGTATATAGTCTATGCTGGCCTTGAACTTGAGATTCTCTTATGTAACTCAACAAACTTGGAATTAATTTTAATTCCAAAAACATTTTCCTCATCCTGAAACAAGACAGTGCCTATTACCAGTCACTACTTCTCCTGTGTGCCTTAAGTAATTTATTTTCTGTTTCAAAGAATTGCCTGTGGTCATTTCATATAAAATGGAATATGTGGACCTTGTGCCTAGCTTTTTCAGCTTAATATGTTTTCAGGGTTCATCCATCTTGAGGACTGGCTTCAATACTTCATTCCTTTCTGTGGTTGAATAATATCCCATTATATTGATTGTTCATCCATTAATCAGTTCAATGACCATGTGGACTATTCCCAGATTTTTTAGCTGGCAGGAATAATGTTGCAAACATGTACACAAATTTTGTGTTGAGGCTTTCAGTTTAACTTTCTTGGGCACATGTAAATTTGTAGGTTAATTTAATTTCCTTAGAAAATAGCAAAGCATTACTGAATATAGACGACTACCAATGCTTTATTGTTTACATTCTTTTCCGATGTTATTGGGGGAACAGTGTCTGAATCAGACTCATTCTTGCTAGAGAGGCAGTCTACTACTTGAGTGAAATCTCCAGCCCCGCCTACCCTTTCACCTCAAACTTGGGGCTTGAACTCAGGGCCTAGGCACTGTCCTTGAGCTTTGTTTTGCTCAAGGCTAGTGATCTACCACTTGAAAACCAGAAGCACTACTTCTGGCTTTTTCTGTGTATGTGTTACTGAGGAATTGAACCCAGAGCTTCGTGCATGTTTGGCAAGCACTCTACCACACCCATACTTCCAACCCCTCTAGCCTTTTGTGGTTTGTTTTGGGCCTGGGCCAGTCTAGAGCACAATTTCCCAATTTACATTCCTTGTACAACTGGCACAAAGGCACACATTACCACATGCAGGCACAGGTTGAAATGAAGTATTTACCACTTTTCTTCTGGGATGGCTTCAAATCACAATCCTCCCTTATCTCTGCTTCTCTCATACCTGGATTACAGGTGTGTGGGTGGGACTGAGCCCAGCCCCCCCCCTTTTTTTTTTTTGTGGGTCATGGGGCTTGAACTTGGCCTGGGCGCTGTCCCTGAGCTCTTCAGCTCAAGGCTATCGCCCTACCCTTGAGCCAAGGCCCACTTCCATTTTTTTCTTCCTACAGGTTAATTGTGTCCAGGATGGCTTTGAACCTTGATCCTCAGATCTCAGCATCTGGAGTAGCTGGGATTACAGGTGTGACCCAATGTGCCTGGCTCCAGCCCTAACACTTTAATTTCAAAGCTTATACATGCAAGAGCTATCCTGTTCATACTATAACAATACCAAGAACTCCAAGTAATTTAGCTAAGTGATGAGATCTTTTAAACAACTCCAAACTTTAACTCAGAGCCTGGTGCTGTTCCCGAGATCTTTAGGGTCTAGGTTAGCATTCTATCACTTTGAGCCACAGCTCCACTTCCAGTTTTCGAGTGGTTAATTGGAGATAAGAGTTTCATGGGGACTTTTCTGCCTGGGCTGGCTTTAAACCTTGATCCTCAGATCTCAGCCTATTGAATGGCTAGAATTATAGGTGTAAGCCACTGGCGCTTAGTAACTTCAAACTTAAGATACTAGGGATGACTAAATTTATTTGAACCTTAAATATACAAAAATATGGGAAGCTAAGATGATCATACTGGCATGAATCCTAATCTGAAACCCAGAAAATATTTTCTTGCACGAATTGTCGTATCTACTCGATAAGAGAGACAAACTTGTCATAATTGCATCTGTAGTTTTCAGGAGAACAGCCAGGTAGGCTTACTTTTTTTGATACTCAGCCTGGTGTATAAATTCTTAGAAGAATATATTTAGGGTCTGCTATGGCAGACTTTCAAGTTCCCTTCACAGAGATGTAATCTTGAATATGTTACTTGTCCTTTCCCCTTAATATCTAATGGTTTGGACGCTTAGTCTGTCTAAAAAAAAAAACCAAACCAACTGGACCTTTTCGTTGTGTTCTTCTTTTCCATTATATAGTATTTGTACTAGTCCTCCTAAATAGTAAGCCTCTAAGTTATGTTCCAGCCTGAGCACAGAATTAATATGTAAAAGACTATATCATTTACCTTTTATGAGAATACAGTGGGAAAGCAGGCCAAGAAAAACTCAGTCTCAGAAGGTTTGGCAACTTTATAGTTTCATATCCAATTTAGAAACAACAACAACAACAAAAAACAGGACAACAAAGAATTCTGTTTCAGCTTTACTTCCCGAAAGATTGTACATTTGAAAACTGATACAAATTCAAACTAGACAGGTGATACTAAAATAATGAGAAAAAGTCAAGTAACCAGGCAAATTTAAGGTAACTTTGTTCATACTATTTTGTATGCCTGTCAGTTTTTTTTTTTAACACTCATAAGAACACTAGATTATAGTGTTTTGGTTTTTTTTCCCCCCAAAATTAATCTGTCTGGCCTAAACATTCTGGAAACATTTAGACAGAAGTAAAGATACTTACCGACCGTGATTGTTGTGTTTGGAAGGGGACAAACTGGCCTGGTGGAGGCAAATGAGGAGGATGATGGGGAGAAAGATGCGGAGGATGTATAAGAAACGGATCACTAGAAATAAGGGGTGGGAACGCAGCATATGGTACTGGCAAGTGCTGAACAGAACATGCCTGGAGTACCTGTAAGAGAAATCATTATTTCTGACAGAGAATATCAGAACGTACAATTTTTTAAGGAAAAAATACAGTAAAAGTAGAAATATTCATTGTCGTATTTCCCCTAAACTCATACAAAATGTATAAATAATTTGCATTAGTTATTTAACTGAGCACTGGTTGAACTCAAGGACTCATGCTCTTTCTTGGCTTTCTTGCTCACAGCATACACTCTACTACTTGAACCATGTCTCTAGTCCAGCATTTGCTGGTTAATTGTTTTAAGACACAGCAAATACATAACCAAAACCTCTGCTTTCAATCTTATAATTTTTCTTTTTTTTTTAGGATTAAAAAAAGAAAGAGAAGAATATAGCCAGGTTCCAGTGACCTGTAAATCCTAACTACTCAAGAGGCTGAGATCTGAGGATTGTGGTTTGAAGCCAGCCCAGGCAGCAAAGTCCAAGAGATGATTATCTCCAGTAAACTACTCTGAAAAAGTAGAAGTGGTGCTGTGGCTAAAGTGGTACAGTGCTAGCTAGCCTTGAGCACAAAGAGGTTCAGGGTCAGGGATAGTTCACACTTCTTGAGTTCAAGCCCCAGGACTGGCAAAAAGAAAAAAAGACTACAATCCACTATTAATTATAGTTTATAATCTGTTAATACTGTAGTTGGCAAATACAACACTGTTGGGGACTGACTGTGGGGTCAGTGACCTTGGACCCGCACAATTGAGTACACAAGGAAGTAAGCTCTTATGATTTTGGGCTGTGTCAATAGCTTCTCATTTAACCTGTTTGGGACTTGATAGCTTCTCATTTAACCTATTTGGGACTTGATAGCTTCTCATTTAACCTATTTGGGACTTGATCGCTTCTCATTCAACCTATTTGAGACTTGATACTGTTTGTAGGAATGTAGCCCCTGGCAGTTCCCTAGTTTAAAGAAGTGTATTTAAGGTCAGAACTGGAAATAAACTGGGCTTCGGTCTTGGGCTACAGGCTTCTTAAGCTGTGGCTCCTGATTTGGGCTCTAGCCCTCCCGAACCCCATCTGTTTGTCTCTCTTCTATTTTTTCCTAGTCCCTGCCCCCTATTTCAGGAATCCCAATCTGCGAACCCTGGCCCCGGCGCAACACAATGGTTCTATTACTGAAAAACCAAGCTTTGGTAGCTTAATCTACTAAATTGGCTATTGGTATGTGTATTGAAGCTTAAATCTCACATTTAGACCATTATATTTAGATTTTTGCCAAGTGCTTCCTATAGCGAAGAATAAGAATGGGCAAAGTAACCATAAAATCCATTAAGTGGGCTGGGAATGTGGCTTAGTGGTAGAGTGCTTGCTAGCAAGCATGAAGCCCTGGATTCAAATCCTCAGTACCACAAAAACAGAAAAACAGAAGTGGTGCTATGGCTCAAGTAGTAGGGTACTAGCTTTGAGCACAAAGAGGCTCAGGGATAGAGCCCAATCCCTGAGTTCAAGCCTCAGAAAAGTGGCCCCATATCCCAAGATTCACTGAGGCAGGAGGATTTCTATCCTAAGGCCAGTTCAGGCTATATAGTGAAGTTCTATCTTGGGAAAACCAAAATGAACATAACAACAAGTGAGCCCAGTGAGTGCTGAGACTATAAATTGTTGAACACTATAATCTCTGAGAGTAAAGCCAACCTTTATTAAGCTTTAATTATAAACAATGTTGACAATGGAACAAGGTAATCAAAACTAAACAATTTAATTGATATAAAAATAGACCAAGCTGGGTACCAGGTAGCTCACATCTGTAATCCTAGCCACTCAGGAGGCTGAGATCTGAGAACCGAGGTCCAAAAACAGCCAAGCACCAAAGTCCATGAGTCTTATCTCCAATTAACCATCAAAAAATCCATGACCGACCCCCCAAAAACAGATGTGTATATATATGTATATATTATATATATCTTAGTAACTTTATTAAACCTTGCTATTGAGATTTATATTGCAATAAATTAGCTGTTTTATATAGATTCTATAAAGACTGTCTCTTAAAATTTGAGCCTTATATAATGCACTTAACCATTCTCCAGAGGAATTTCTGGGGCTGGGAGTTTGACCTAGTGGTAGAGTGCTTGCCTAGCATTCACAAAGACCCGAGTTCGATTCCTCGGTACCACATACATAGAAAAAGCTGGAAGTGGTGTTGTGGTTCAAATGATAGAGCTCTAGCCTTGAGGAAAACCAAGGACAGCGCTCAGTACCTGAGTTCAAGCCTTGAGATTAACCAAAACAAAACAAAAAACCCAACATCAGAGGAATTTCTGACATGTAAATTATAAAACCAACCCAGAATGATATGCTTAACAGAAAGAGCAGATAAAGACAGACTTACTGGAGGAGGCACACTACAGACCGGGAGGTGCTGTCCACTGAAAACCACAGAACATCCTGGGACCTGTTGTGTACTGCAAGCAGGGATGTGCTGGCCTGTGCAGAGTGGAATCCCATGTGGTGCCACTGTTGTTACTGTATAGGAAACAGGAACTGTTCTTTGATGGAGCTATTAGGAAAGAGAAGTAGAATTTCAGATGTCTGGCTAAAATGTTAGATATTAAGTTAACATTAAGACATTTATTAGTTCTCAGCTGCACAAAATTTAGAGACCTTATGAACTATTTTAAAAACTACAATCACTTTTCTTTCCTGGGTACATATCTACTGAGATTCAACTCATAAATATATAATGATTATAAGTACCTATCCTACCTGACAATAGCAGCAATAAATGAGTGCTGCATGTTACCAATAAAAATTATTCTGGGGGCAGGGAGTTTGGCCTAGTGGTAGAGTGCTTGCCTAGCATGCACGAAGACCCGGGTTTAATTCCTCGGTACCACATACATAGCAAAAAGCCTGAAGTGGTGCTAAGGCTCAAGTGGTAGAGCTCTAGCCTTGAGAATGTCCAAGGACAGTGCTCAAGCCCTGAGCCCAAGCCCAGGACTGGCAAAAAAAAATATTCTGGCAAGGTACCGGTGACTCACACCTGTAATGCTAGCTAACCAGGAGGCTGAGATCTGAAAAACTCTGAAGCCAGCCTAGGCAGAAAAACTTGAGAGATATACCCAGTGCATCAGCAGAAAAGACACAATTCAAGTAGTAGAATGCTAGCTATAACACACACACACACACACACACCTAATTATTGACTGTGTGTGTGTGTACATGAGGGTGGGGGGGCACACCAGTTTTGGGGGTTTGAACTTAGGAGACTGAGTGTTGTCCTGACCTTTTATGCTCAAGGCTACCCTCTCTTTTTTTTTGCCAGTCCTGGGCTTGAGCTCAGGGCCTGAGCACTGTCCTTGGACTTTCTCAAGGCTAGAGCTCTACCACTTGAGCCTCAGCACTACTTCCAGCTTTTTTCTATGTATGTGGTACCAAGGAATCGAACCCGAGTCTTAGTGCATGCTAGGCAAGCACTTTAACCACTAGGCCAAACTCCTGCCCCCCTCTTTTGGTGGTTAATTGGAGATTAGACTTTCCTGCCTGGGTTGGCTTTGAACTATGATCCTCAGATCTCAGCCTCAATTAGCTAGGATTACGTGCATATGCCACCAGTGCCTAGCTTTAATTACTGATTTTTGATAGTTATTGTCATACTTAATGAAGTACCATATTTTATTAAATCTAAAATGGCATCAATTTGCATGACTTCCTTTTGCTCTAGTTGGTCATATGACTCAGGGTCTGGGTACTTTTTTGCTCAAGGCTAGCACTCTACACACTTTGAGCTCCAGCTCCACTTCTGGTTTTCTGGTGGTTAAATGGAGCTAAGAGTCTCATGGATTACCCTGATTGGGCTAGCTTTGAACCACAATCCTCAGAACTCATCCTCCTGAGTAGCTAGGATCACAGGCATTGGCCACCCTTGTCTGGCACATGATCATTTCTGCCCATCCTCCTCTGATTCTGTGCCCTACCTGTACCCTTTCACAGGTGTGCACATGAGTACACTGTATATAAGGTAAAGAGTAGAGCCATCAGAAAAGACAAAACTAAGAAATGTCCTTTGTTTCCATCTTTGAAGTTTGTTTCAGAATGTATATTATGAGGCACTTGGGTATTGCAACTTTGTGATTCTCCCCTAAGACTATCCTCTTTTGGTCTCATTGTACATATCTAGAATTCCATGTAATTTGTCATATGCCAGTGTGTTTTAAATCTAACTTCCACATGCGCCATTTGTCTTTCTGATCTTGGCTTACCTCACTTAACATGACTTGTTCTAGTTCCATCCAATGTTCTGCAAGTAACATTGGATTCTAATAGTTGTGTAAAATTTCACTGTTTATAATGGCACCGTATTTTTTGGATCCACTCATCTCTTGTGGGGAATGTGGGCTGTTCCCATAGCTTGGCTATTACAAATAGTACGGCAAAGATCATGATGCGCAGGTATCTTTATCATTATACCCTGGCTCAAGATGATCGGGTAGATGCCAAATAGTAGTATAGCTGGGTTGTAAGGAAGGGCTATGTTTAGTTTTTTGAGGAACTTCCTGACCGATTTCCAGTGTGGTTGTACTAGTTTATATTCCCATTAGCAGAGCTACAGGGTTCCTTTTACCCCACATCTTGCCAGCATTTTTTGTTGTCACAATTCAAAATGTTGGCTAATCTAACTGGGGTAAGGTGGTATCTCAGGGTTGTTTTTATTTGTATTTCATTTATGGTATTGCCAGGGATAATGAGCATTTCCTCATGTGTTTCTTTGCCATTCTTACCTCTTCTTCTGAGAAAGTCTCTTCTTAGCTCCCTTGTCCATTTAGTAATTGGTATATTAAGTTCGAGATGGTGAAGTGCTTGAGCTCCTTGCATATATTGGATATTAGGTCTTTGGTACATTGCTGGTAAAGATCTTTTCCCAATTGGTTGGTTGTCTTTCTAGTTTAATAACTATATCCTTAGCTGTGCAGAACTTTTTTATTTTAATATAATACAGTCCCACTTGTCAAGTTTCTCTATCTGTTGTGTCTCTGAGACTCTATTCAGGAAGTTCCTGCCTGTATGTTCTTTCTCTTCAGAGTTTCAGGTCTGACACTGAGGTCTTTGATCCACTTTTAGTTGATCTTAGTGCATGGTGACAAGCAGGAATCCACTCTCATTTTTCTGCATATGGCTGCCCCAATTTCCCAACATCAATTGCTGAAGAGGCTATGTTTTTTTCCCACTGTATGTCTTTGGCTCTTGTTAAATCTTAGATGGTTATAAGTATGTCATTTATTATTTCTGGGTCTTATAATCTGTTCTATTGATCTTTGTATTTTTTTCTGCCAATATAAAGCTGTTTTTGTCATTATGGTTCTTATGTAAGAGTTTGAAATCAGATGTTGTAATACTGCCTACACTGCATTTTTAGTCTAGTAATACTTTAGCATCTTTTATCATTCCATATGCATTTTTGGATTAGTTTCTATCAATAAATGTCACTGGGATTTGAATGGGGATTGTACGGAATTTGTATATCATTTTTGGGAGTTTAGCCATCTTCACAATATTGATTCTACCTATCCATGAACATGAAAGATCTTTCCCCAATGTCCTCTTTGATTTCTTTCTTCAGATTTTTATAGTATTCAATATAAAGATCTTTTACATTCTTGGTTACATTAGGTAGTGTTTTGTTTTTTTTTTATGGCTACTGCAAATAGGGCTATTTTCATGATTTCCCTTTCTGCTTTTATGGTGCTGGCACACAGAAAGACTACTGATAGTTGTGGGTTAATTTTGTACACTGCTACTTTGCTTAAGTGGTTGATTACTTCCAGACGTTTGGGGTTGAACATGTT
The DNA here is from genome assembly GCF_031878675.1 of Megascapheus bottae. Lineage (NCBI taxonomy): Eukaryota > Metazoa > Chordata > Mammalia > Rodentia > Geomyidae > Megascapheus > Megascapheus bottae. The sequence continues at coordinate 60,453,281 of NC_143511.1, forward strand.
TGGGTCTTTAGGTATAAGATCATGCCATCTGTTAATAGGGATAGTTTAATTTCTTCTTTCCCTATATGAATCTCTTTTATGTTCTTTCCTTGCCTTATTGTTCCAGCTAAGACTTTTGAGAACTATATTGAAAGCATCCCTGCCTTGATCCTGATTTTAAGGGAAATGGTTTGTTTTTCCTGGTTTATTGTGATGTTGACTGTTGGTCTATCTGGGCCTGGGCTTATCTTCTTGTCATTGTGTGTTACTAATTTGTTTAGCTGGTTTATAGCGTCTGGGTTCTTAAAACAGTTTGCAGGATTCTAAAAATTCATCAATTTCTGCTACGTTTTCCTTTTTTAGTGAGTATAGGTCTTGAAAGTGTCCTTTATAATTATTTGGATTTCTTGGGATGTTTGTTATAATGTTTCCTGTAATATCTATGATCTCGGTTTTAATTTCCTCCTTTCACTAATCTTGCAAGTGGTCTGCCAATTTTATTATTATATTATTTTAAAAAAACAAGGCTTTTGGGGGCCAGGAGTGTAGCCTAGTGGCATAGTATTTGCATAGCATGCATGAAGCTCTGGGTTCGATTCCTTACTACCACATATTCAGAAAAAGCCAGAAATGGTGCTGTGGCTCAAACGGCAGGGCGCTCGCCTTGAGCAAAAAGTGTCCAAGGACAGTGCCCAAACCCTGAGTTCAAGCCCCAGGACTGGGAAAACAAATAAACAACAACAAAAAAGACAGGCTTCTGTGTCAATGACGTTATGTAGTTTTATTAGTTTCTATTTCACTGATTTCTGCTCTAATCTTTGCTAATTATTATTTTAAAACAAGCTTTTGTTTCATTCACTATGTATAGTTTTTTTAGTTTCTATTTCATAAATTCCTTCTCTAATCTTTGCTATCTCTGTCTAGTAGATTTAGACTTGATTTAAAAAAAATTCTAATAGTTTGAATTGAATTATGAGGTAATTTGCTTGAGCTGTTTCTGTTTTATGTGTGCACTTAGGGCTATGAGCTTTCTCCTCAGCACTGCCTTTGCTGTATCCCAGAGGTTCTCTCGTAATGTGTTTTCATTTTCACTGAATTGTAAGAACTTTTTAATTCATCCTTAATTTCCTGTATGACCAGGTGTTATTCAGCTTTCATGTATTTGAGTGATTTCTACAGCATGTCTTATTGTTGAGAACTAGTTTTATTTCACTGCAGTTGGGCAGGATGCAAGGAATTACGACAATCCTCTTGTATTTCCTTTGGTTCTTTGTGTGGACTGACATGATCTGTTTTGGAGAATGTTACATGGGCTGCTGAGAAGAATGAACTGGGTTGTTGCTGGGTGCTGTTAAGTCTGTTTGGGTTATGGTGTCATTTAATTCAGAGGCTTCTTTGCTTTATCTTTTGTTTGGTTTATCTTGTTACTCCTTATTTAGGATTAATCATTATTAAATAATTAATAGAATTCTATACAATGCATATGCCAATTTTGAAAAGTTACAGATTTTATAAAGTTAGATATTTCAAGTCAAATTACTTGTAAGTTTTCTTTAAACTCACAAAATTTTATAATCTTTTACGTTAAAGTCTCTAAACTACTTTTTTTTTTTTTTTTTTTTTTTTGCCAGTCCTGGGCTTGAGCTCAGGGCCTGAGCACTGGCCTTGGACTTTCTCAAAGCTAGAGCTCTACCACTTGAGCCTCAGTACCACTTCCGGCTTTTTTTTTTCTATGTATGTGGTACCGAGGAATCGAACCCGGGTCTTCATGCATGCTAGGCAAGCACTTTAACCACTAGGCCAAACTCCTGGCCCCTAAACTACTTTTGCTAAGACTGATTCTTTTAAATTTTGTCATAATTACTTCGGATTTTCAATGAAATTTTTTGGCTTTATTTTGTGCAAAACTTAAGTTTAGGTTCTTAAGTGAATGAAGTCTTGAAGTCAAATAGCTACAATTTAGGTAAAAAAAAAAAAATTAAGAGGTCTCCAAAAAAGAATCAAACAATCTCATTAACTTACCACTAACTTTTTGGTATTTCTATTTTCAGGACATTCTGTTACTGTACCTGATCATGTATGTCAACCATGACTGCATTCTGCTGGGGTGGATGAGCAGCTGGATGTAACAGACGGGGAGATACATTCGGAGGGTGGAAGGCTCGAGGTTCCTCTATTGCTTGCTGTTGTGCATAAGGGAGATGGTGATAGTTTTCATCTTGACTAATGGAATTATGTCGAGACAGACGATCCCTTCTTCCTCTCTGGCGCCTGACAGGAGGACTGTAATACAGTAAATGTCAAAAAGCTCATCAGTGTAATGTCTATTGGTGTGATCATTCAAGATTCTGTATTCTGTTTACTTAGGGAAGGTAAACCTAAGTATTAAATAATTGACTTGGTTCCTCATTAGCTCAAAAGACAAATTTAGAGCTAGGCACTGGTAGCTAATGACTTTAATCTTGACTATTCAGGAGATCAGCAATATCATGGTTCGATTCACCCAGGACAGAACAGTCTTAACAGTCTTGGAGACTATCCCTTAATTAATCAGAAAAAAAAAGAACAAAGAAGAAAGAAAACAGAAAAAAAAAGACTGGAACAAAAAATCTGAGTGCTAAATCCTGAGTTCAAGCCCTGCTACTAGAAGACAAAATAACAACTTCAATACCTTATAAATTTTTTTTTTTTTGCCAGTCTTGGGCTTGGGCTCAGGGCCTAAGCGCTGTCCTTGGACTTTCTCAAGGCTAGAGCTCTACCACTTGAGCCTCAGCACCACTTCCAGCTTTTTTGTATGTATGTGGTACCAAGGAATCGAACCCGAGTCTTTGTGCATGCTAGGCAAGCACTTTAACCACTAGGCCAAACTCCTGGCCCAATACCTTATAAATTTAAATACAAGCTCACCAATAATGTTTAACATGCATTGATGCATCTATGGAAGTCATTTTTATGTTGCTTCCTCTTATTTCTTTCACATTTATTAACCGGAGTTCTTTCATAAGGAAGGGGAGGGGTTATCAATTTTTTGTTTGTTTGTTTGTTTTTAACTCTGGGCCTGGGCACTGTCTCTGCGCTGAGCTCAAGACTAGTACTCTTCCACTTCTGCTGTGGCACCACTTCCAGTTTTCTGGTAGTTTAATTAGACATAAGAGTCTCACAGACTATTGTGCCCCGGCTGGCTTTGAACCACGATCTTCAGATCTCAGCCTCCTGAGTAGCTAGGATTATAGGTGTGAACAACAGGCCCCTGGCAAGGTTATTATTCTTCTCATTTATTTGGTCAGTTCTTTAAAATTAGTATGGACTCAAGGGTATTTACTTTTTGTTGTTGCATTGTAGCCATTCTATTGTTTTTTGGGTGTTAAAAGTACTCCTTATACTTCTGACATGGCCTGCCTTATCCAGGGCACATCTTACTACCTTGAAATTCTACTATGTATGCATTCTGGTGCAACATAGATTTGTGAGTAAAGGTTACTAACATGTCTTTCTTCCTTCCCTTTCCTCCCCCCCACCCATTTTCTTTTCTCTCTTCTTTGTTCTCCTTTTCATTTGTTTATTTATTTATTGCCAGTCCCGGGGCTTGAATTCAGGGCTTGAGCACTGTCCTTGGGCTTTTTCAAGGTCTAGTGCTCTACTACTTGAGCCATAGTACCACTTCTAACTTTTCTTATATATGTGGTATCAAGGAACTGAACCCTGGTCTTTGTGCATGCTACGCAAGCACTCTTATCACTAGGCCAAACTCCCGACCTCTTCTCTCTCCTTTTCTTTTCTTTTTTTTTTTGACCAGTCATGGGGCTTGAATGCAGGGCCTGAGCACTGTCCTTGGACTTTTTTCAAGGCTAGAGCTCTATCACTTGAGCCACAGCACCATTTCTGCTTTTTTGTTGTTGTGGTCCTGGGACTTAGCCTGGTGTTATCTCTGGAATTTGTGTGCTCAAGGCTAGCACTCTAACATTTGAGCCATAGCTCTACTTCTGGCTTTTTGGTAGTTAATTGGAAATAGCAGCGTCACAGATATTACTGCTTCGGTTGGCTTCAAACTGTAATCCTTAGATCCTATAGCTTCCTGAGTAGCTAGTATTATGGGCATGAACCAGCAGTGACTATTTTTGAGACAGTCTTACTACAAAGCCCAGACTGGCCTTGAATTTACTATTTAGATAAGATTGCCCTGGAACTTGAGATAGTCCTGTTTTTAAGTACTGAAATTACACAATTGTACTCATTTGTATTATAGGAAGTGGGCACAACCATTAAGAACCAGTAAGTAGTAAATTGTGATTTAATTAATGGAAGATTATATCATATTAAAAATAAATTAAGGGCCAGGAGTTTGGCCTAGTGGTTAAAGTGCTTGCCTAGCATGCATGAAGACCCGGGTTCGATTCCTCGGTACCACATACATAGAAAAAAAAAAAAGCCAGAAGTGGTGCTGAGGCTCAAGTGGTAGAGCTCCAGCCTTGAGAAAACCCAAGAACAGTGCTCAGGCCTTGAGCTCAAGCACAGGACTGGCAAAAAAAAAAAAATAAAAAAAAAAATAAAATAAAATTAATACCACCATATTAAAAAAAGAAAAAAAGTCAAAGAATACATTTAAATGAAAACAAAACTCAAATCACTGAATTATAAGAGTACATTAACAAATATTAAAAACTATAATGAACAATGGCAAATTCCCAGATAGTAAACTCTCAACAAAGAATGAGAGGATGGCCACATTGGGGGCTGGGGCCAGGTGAGGAGAAGTGGTATTGTCGGGAATGGCATTGTCTTAAGAGATAAATTACATTCTATTTTAACCTAGGAATCAGTACATGTTTGCCAAGCATTTGAGTATACATATGAAAACACTACAGCAGATATTTAAGCTATAACTTGTATGAATTATATTTCCTAATGTTTATGATGTTAATGGGTATAAAATAATTTAGTTAGGGGGCTGAGAGCATGGCCTAGTGATAAAAGTGCTTGCCTAGCATACATGAAGCCCTTGGTTCTATTCCTCAGCACCACAAACACAGAAAAAGCCAGAAGTGGTGCTGTGGCTCTAGCCTTGAGAAAGAGTGCTAGCCTTGAGAAAGACCAAGGACATTGCCCAGGCCCCGAGTTCAAGCCCCAGGACTCTTTTAAAGAAAAAAAAAAAAATTAGGGAGTTTTTAACTCCCATTTGCCATATGGAGAACAGGAAATAAAAAATGCTGAAAGGTTAAAATGAAAATAATAATTTAACCCCCACATAGATATTTTACTTAAATATTTCCATGTAAATGATTAATATAGTTTTGGGTATAAGTCTTAAGTGTCTTTAATATACCTGACCTGTGAGTTTATCTCATTTGGAATATACAAGGATGGTTTTAAGATTACTTCTCTATTAATCTGTTACCACAAAACCCCATAAACTACAGAAACTTATTTAAGCTTATTCTAGTAAAATCTGTGTGATGGTGAATAGTTTCTGAAGAGGGATCTCTTCATTACTTTCAGACCCCACCTTCTCGTCATGTTTTAAATGTCAGGAAACGAACTCTCTTGACTTCTTACTCTACCCATACCCCCTACTACTTAAAACAAAACATTTCCCCCTTTTTTCACAATATTGGGATTTGAATTTAGGGCCTCAAGCTTATTAGCAGGTATTATACCCACTTGAACTATGTTCTTTAGAAGTCACATTAATGGCTATGATTTCAACATATAAGAGGGGAAAGGGGAACTGGACAGAAATATCTAGTCCATTATACTTTCCTAACTCAGAGTACTGCTATTCCTTTGATTATTAATATCCTAGACATGAAAACAAGTATCTGATCCCAATGAGACATCAATTTCCCTGGAATAAGAAAAATATGATCTTAAACAACTATCTAAGAGGAAGCAGTTCAAAGAAGAAATACTACCATGGGTCTAAGCTTCATGGAAAAGCACACTGACAATTGAACTAAACTTCAGCCAGTTTTTATACCACAATATTGTAAGAAACAAAATTAAGCAATTTTGATTGCCTTATAAGAATCAGAAGTATCTTGAAAAAGCCTAAAGATAATGCTCAGGACCTGAGTTCAAGCCCCAACACTGACAAAAAAAAAAAAATCAGAGGAATACAAATGGAGTAGACAAAATAGAATGGAATACAATGGAGTAGCTCATTTTAAAAATCTCCACATTATTTTACAGTTATAAACTATAGAATGTGTGTTTCAGTAATCAAGATTATAGACTAGTCCACAAGAAATCCTCAACCTGCTATGCCTGGCTATAATCCCAGCATACTCGGTTGGAAGATAAGACAGGAGAATCATGATCTCAAAGCTAGTCTAGATTATGTAGTAAGATCCTGTCTTTCAAAACAAAACTGGAAGCAGATTCATATATTATGGCCTGGATTGACTCTAGGCAAATACTTTAAATCTTTCAATTTTTTTTACTTGTCAATTAAAAGCCAAAGGTACTCTTTAAAACCTAGTACAGGAACCTAAATAACTTGTAATGTTATGTATGAATGTACACTATGCATATAGGTATGTTACATGAGCTACCTATAGAGTATGTTTTCTAATATTAAAAAAGCCTGTAGGTAGGTCTACCAGTGGAAGAAAATTTAAGAAATAAATTGTACTTAACTAACCTTCTTCTGTTGCGTGCAGGTGTGTTGCATCGTTCCCCTGAGAAGTGATGTTGGCTTGATCGAACTGAAGGGGGCTGCCTATTTGATGTCATCTCCCATGGTCGCATTGGTGGTGAGGGAGCTGGTGATGCTGATGTATAATCAAAGACTGAATGAGAGAGGCGCTGTCTCTTAGGACTTGGACTATCTTCACTCTGCCAATGCAACAAAATTGATAAACTGAGTAAGACTTTTTAAGGATTTCCAATCATTACATATATAATAGGTGTTTATTTGCCCTAAAAATGTAAAGCATATTCATGCCCCAATTGAAAAACCTTAGAAAAATGCTTAGGTGGAAATGGAGAAAGACGTGTACAGTAGGTAATCAGAAATGAAAAACTGAGTGTTTTAAAACATCAGTAAAATATATCGAGCAACAATCTGATATATTTTGTATAGGTTATTAACCTGATGTATTTTATAACGACCTTTTCTATAGTACTTCCACCTTCTCTTTCACCTTCTCAATTCCAGGCATTGATGGCATACAATGATAATCCTAGCTACTCAGGAGGCTGAGTTCTGAGGATTGCAATTCAAAGACAGTTCAAGTTCAAGGAAAGTCTGCGAGACCCTCATCTCCAATTAACTACTAAAAAGCTGGAAATCGTGCTGTGGCTCAAAAGTGGTAAAGCGCTAGCCTTGAGCACAAAAGCTGAGACAGTGCCCAGGCGTGGAATTCAAACCCCAGGATCTGTACAATCAATCCCAATCTACCTGAGAAAGTCACTATATTGTTAGTTATTAATCTTCAGCTATGTTCTGACACAGAAGAAGTTCTCTTGAGTAGGTCCTCAACTTCATTTTAAATCGAATTCATCTCTCCTGCCTTTTGTTTTGAGAGCAGGAGCAAAACTGGGGTTGAATTCAGGCTTGAACTACAAGTGTACTAGGCAAGCAGTCTAACACTTGAGCCACATCTCCAGCCTTTTTGTACTTTAATTTTCAGATAGGTTTTGGAATTTCTGCCCAGCCTGACCTCAGACTGTGATGCGCCCATCTCTTGTCTACTGAGTAGCTGGGAATACAGACATGTACCACCCATATCCAGCTTGTAATTGTGTGTGTGTGTGTGTCTCCTCACTAATTTCTTTCCTGAAGAATCTCTATCCTCCCAATTTCAAAATAACTCAGAGTAAAAATATGATCAGAACATACAGTTTTGGGTGGTTTTTTTTTGTTTTTTTTTTAGGTCTTTGTCAGTTTTAGGGCTTGAGCTCTTGGCCTGAGCACTGTCCCTAAGCTCTTCAGCTCAAGGCTACTGCCCTACCCCTTGAGCCACAGCACCATTTCCAGTTTTCTGGTGGTTAACTGAAGAGTCTAATGGACTTTAGTGCCCGGGCTGGCTTTGATCCATAATCCTCACATCTCAGCCTCCTGAGTAGCTAAGAATACAGGCATAAGCCAACAAGCATGGCTTCCCTCTTATTTTTGATGTTTAAAATTATACTTAGAGCTGGGAGTATGGCCTAGTGGTAGAGTGCTGCATTAGCATGCATGAAGATCCAGGTTCGATTCCTTGGTACCACATACATAGAAAAAGCTGGAAGTGGTACTGTGGCTCAAGTGGTAGAGCTCTAGCTTTGAGAAAGCCTAAAGACAGTGCACAGGCCCCGAGTCCAAGCCCCAGACTGGCAAAATAAAATAAAATTATACTTATTTTAATAAGAGCTTACCTAGATAAAATAAGATTCACATAAAACAGATAATCAGCTGATCTAAAATAATAGTTTCTTTTTTTTCCCTAGTCCTGGAACTTGAACTTAGTGCCTTGGCACTGTCTTTGAGTTTCTTTTGCTCAAAGCTAGCACTCTACCACTTGAGTCATAGCACCAGTTCCAGCCTTTTCTGTTTATGTGGTACTAAGGAATCAAACCCCAGGGCTTCCTGCATGCAAAGAAATTACTCTACCACTATGCTGCATTACCAGCCCTATAAGTGCTTAGTAAGAATGTCAGTACTTAGCATATTGTTAAGTTTTCCAAGGTAACAGTTATGGGCTTATTAACTATAAAACAGCCAGGGCATGGTGGCTCACACCTGTAATCCTAGCTAATCAGGAGGCTTAGATCAAAGCCAGGTCAGCACAAAAGGACCTGAGACTCCAATTAACCTCTAGAAAATGGGAAGTGGGGCTTGGCTCAAGAGTAGGGCGGTAGCCTTGAGCTGAAGAGCACAACGACAGTGCCCAGGATGAGTTCAAGCCCCACCACCCACCAAAAGCAAACAAAAAAACCTCATTTACTTAATGGAATTATTTATTCTCCAGAGTTCACCACCAAATTCCATTTACTAGTTAAGTATTACCAAAATAGGCTATATGTTTTCTAACAGATCTCTCTCTCATATCTAGTCTACTACTACAAGTTCTACTTTTCACTGTAAAACAACTGCTATCTTCTACGAACATAAATACATTAGCTACATATTAGATTTTAAGGAGATAAGCATATAAAACATTATTTAAACTAGCAAGAACAAAGCCCATTGCTAAATGGTTACATTTGTTCATTCCAAATTATTTAGCAAGAGTAGTCCAAAACCCATGACAATTTCTTTCTGTACTTAAAAATATCATTAGTTGTCATTATTATCCAACACCAAATACACTATACTGCAAAATCTAATTCAAGCTAAGATACAGAAGTATGAATTTTAAAAATTCCTGACTAAATGGAGAAAAATGGTATGTTACACATAAGGAAGGTAAATAAAGTGATAAAACACTTAGGCTATAAAGTTTTACCATATTTCCAATGATGCTCAAGTTAACAACATTCTTATTTCCCAACAAATGTAATTAAAAAAAAAATCAGTCAAAAGCAACTTAAAGCTAGGCACCAGGGGCTCAGGTCTGTATTTTTAGCAATTCAAGAAACAGAAAATCTGAGGCTCAAAATCAGTGCAGGCAGAAAAGTTCATGAAACTATTATCTCTAGTTCATCACCATGAAACAGGAAATGGAGCTGTGGCTGAAGTGGTAGAGCATCAGCCTTCAACAACAACAAAAAAAATCTAAGTGTCAGCACACTGAGGTCTTGAGATCAAAGCCTCCCAAAAAACAAAACACTAATAAGCTTATAAAATTTTTATCCATTACTTCCAAATTCTCAGTCATACAAGTCTAACAAGGAAAACAATTTATACATTTTTTAGGTTGCAATTCAGCCTTAACATTGAAAATGTCCATTTGAAAATAGGCATTCCTATTTGTACATTTTTTTGTGTGTGTGGGTCACGGGGCTTGAACTCTGGGCCTGGGGGTTGTCCCTGAGCTCTTCAGCTCAAAGCTACCTCCCTATCCCTGAGCCACAGCCCCATTTCCGGTTTTCTAGTGGTTAATTGAAGATAAAAGTCTCATGTTCTTTAGTGCCCAGGCTGGCTTTGAGCCTTGATCCTCAGATCTCAGCCTTCTGAGTAGCTAGGTTTACAAGTGTGAGCCACTGCACCTGGCTTGTAATTTGTTTTTTTGCCATTCCCGGGACTTGAATTCAGAGCCTAAGCAGTGTCCCTGAGCTTCTTTGGATTATCAAGGCTAACACTCTACCACTTAAGCCACAGTACCACTTCTGGCTTTTCCTGTTTATGTGGTATTGAGGAATCAAACACAGGGCTTCATGCATGCTAGGCAAGCACTCTACCACTAAGCCATATTCCCAGGCTCGCATTTGTACATCTGACAAACAAAAATTAGCAACTGCACCAAACTTTCAATGATACATAAGTGGGAAAAAGAAGACAAAATAAATGCATGATTTTAAAAGAGGTAAGGAGAGATGACTGGAAAAAGTTCACCTCTTTGTGCTCTGATGGTTTCACACCAATGGGGGAAAAAGACCCAAAACAGGAAGTAAAGAGATGGCTATTTATTAGCTTTATAAGAGTGTACCTTATTTTATTCAAAGTAATAGAAACCAAGATGGACACTTAAGGAGAAGAAAACATGGCTTCATCATGCCTCTCACTAATTTCACAACTCTTGGGAACCCCAAAGAAAATCCTATTTCTAGAAAAGGGAAGATATAGAAGGCATAACCTTTGTAGGTTATACCTTCTACAACTTACTCCCTTCCTTTCTTATTTGAACAAGATCTGTATGAAAGAAAAGGTATAAAAAACTCTAAAGTACAATGAAAAGGGTTGGGATGTGGGCAAAATGCTTGTCTAGCAAGTGTAATACCCTAGGTTGGATCTCCAGTACCAAAAAGTCCCTCCACCAAAAAGTTGTAGAAATGGCAGCTCAGCAAGTCAGAAAAATAATTGTTCCAAATCACAGCAAGAAGTCAGAAGGTTCTTAAAAAAAAATGACCTAAATCAAGTGGATTAAATAATAGTATGAGCTAGAGGTGGTAGTTCATACCTGTAATCCCAGGTCTTGGGATGTCAAGTTTGAGGCAAACCAAGGCTTCTTTCTCAAAAAACTTCAAAAGCCAGTCAGGCACTGGTGGTTCACACATGTAATTCTCTGAAGGCTGAAATCTGAGGATTGTGGTACAAAGCCAGCCACAGCAGTCCATAAGACTCTCATCTCCAACCAACCACCAGAAAACCAGAAGTAGCAATGTGGCTCAAGTGGTAGAGCACTAGACTTGAGCTGAAGAGCTCAGGGACAGCACCTAGGCCCAGAGTTCAAGCCCCATAATAGTCAACAACAAAAAACACCACTAAAGCAACTGAGAACTTGGAAGTTATTTGTAAAGCTTAAGTACAGAGCGCTTATTTGAAAATTATCTACTCTTTCTGGAATTTGAGTGGAATAAAGATTCTTTCCTAAGAATTTAAACCTAGATTCACTCCTTACACTAAGCTGTGGTTCAAGATTTTACCGTCTATGTTGAGAAATTCAAACTGTGGAAATAGTTCTATGTCAATGATTTATAAACATGATTATTGACCATGCTCTAATCTAGTCTCTTCAGAAAATCTGAAGTCCCAAGATTGGTATTTCTAATGTGATGCTATGTGATGCTTGAATTCTCAAGAGAGAGTTCAAATTTCTCTTTCATTCTTTCTTCCTTCCTTTCTCCCTCCCTCCTTCTTTCTTTTCCTTTCCTTTCCTTTTCTCTTCTCTCTCTCTTTCTCTCCTTCTCTCTCCTTCCTCCCTCCCTCCCTCCTTCTCCCCCCCCCTCTCTTTCTTTCTTTCTTTCTTTCCAGTCCTGGGCTTGGGCTTAGTGCCTGAGCACTGTCCTTGGGTTTTCTCAAGGCTAGAGCTCTACCACTTGAGCCATAGCACCACTTCTAGCTTTTTTCTATGTATGTGGTACCAAGAAATCGAATCTGGGTCTTCATGTATGTTAGGCAAGCACTCTACCACTAGGCCAAATTCCTGGCCCCTATTCCAGTGGGCTTTTTTTTCTTTTCTTTTTTTTCCCAGTCCTGGGCTTGAGGCTCAGGGCCTGAGCACTGTCCTTGGACTTTCTCAAGGCTAGAGCTCTACCACTTGAGCCTCAGCACCACTTCCAGCTTTTTTTCTATGTATGTGGTACCAAGGAATCGAACCCAGGTCTTTGTGCATGCTAGGCAAGCACTCTACCACTAGGCCAAACTCCTGGCCCTAGTGGGCTAACTTTTTCAAGTGCCAAATAATAACTTAAATCTATAAAATGTTGACTCAAACCAGGTACTATTACTGTCTCTACAGTACAGATAGTATTCAGATACTACCGTACGGAATACTACTAGACTATAGATAAAATAAGGGGAGAAGGTAGGTTTCACACTTAGCAATAAAAATCTGATAAAATGAGTGTAGGGTTATACATCTGTTAACTCTGTTTTATAAACAAAGCATCATTAGAAGTGAAAAACCTGGCAACAGAACAAAAACACTGTTTATTGATCACAGAAAATCTAGTTAAAAGTCATTAACTTGCTGAAGGAAAATAAAAACAACAACAAAAAACACCTTACGGAAAGAACAGGTACACTATCCAAAGTCTTGACAAATGCAAGATGTTACGTCCCAAAATAAAAACAAGTTCCAAGTTCTACACACATACAAATTCTACAACCAAGTTCTGGTTTACATACATTTGTAATGAGGATATTTTATTGTGATATTCTATTCATGCACACAGTCTACTCTGAAAAAATTCATCCTGTCCACTATATTCTCGTCTCTCCTCTTTCCTTACTCCCCTTTTCCAAATCGTATTTGGTGTGTTTCATTAGGCTATTGTGTGTGTGTAATGCTGATTCTATTTACCCTTCAGTATCTCCTTTCTCTTTCCCTCTTTAAGCTCCTCCACTCCTAGACAGTCCCCCCTCTTTACATTTCATGTCCCATTACTATTAGAATTATCAAGTTCTAGTAAGCTGACTAATATGTTGTTCTCCATCACCATTATTGAGTCCCAAGAATTTCCTTCCCAATGGAGCATAAAGGCAGCTATGACAGGCAGCCAAGCAAAGTACTCAAATGTATTCTTGCCAATCATTATTTAGACCTTACACTTTAGACTTTAAATGCAAAATGATCTAGCATCCCCAATGTTCTTTTTAACCTCCTTTATTTCTACAAAAAAATGAGTTTTTATTATTTATAATTACTAGAACATGACCCAGGAACAGCAACTTCTTACTACATTTTATCCATCTTAAATAGTAAATGTAGAAAGCACAGTCTCAGCCTACTAAGTGCAGGGGTTTAGAAAGTGTCAAAGTACCTGAGATAATTTTACCTTTTTTTTTTTTTTTTTGGTGGGTCACAGGGCTTGAACTTGGCCTGGGCACTGTCCCTGAGTTATTCAGCTCAAGTTTATCACTCTACCCTTGAGCCAAGCCCCAGAGGTTAATTGGAGATAAGTCTCAGGTCCTTTTGTGCCTGGGCCAGCTTTGAATTTCAATCCTCAGATCTCAGCCTCCTGGGTAGCTAGGATTACAGATGTGAGCCAATCTTACTTTTTGATATAGTACAAATCTCTAATACTATTGGAGAGGAACAGGGGAAGTGGTCAGTTATTAAGTTTTTAAAAAGAAAAGAAATGAAGTTTTATGTGTAGTGAATGCTTAAAAAAGGACTCTATTAGGATTAAAAATATACTGTAGTTCCACAATCATAAATGGGATCCAATGTTACAAGACTATGTTAGTACTACAAGACTATGTTAGTACTACCGGCTAATATAACACACAAGCCAAAAAGTGGTTTTCTAAACTCTAGGGAAGCTTGAAGGGATAGTTTGACCAGCACAGGTTAGAGGTATTATGACTTACATTTTCCCTAATTTTTAATTATACAAAACATCACTGGTCCACAAAAAAATTCAATATGTACAACTGTACTGTTTTGGTATTCTATTGGAATATCAAATATGTCATATAAGTTTTGTGAATGTGTGTGCATGCACACACGTCAGACCTGGGGCTTGAACTCAGGGCCTGGGCACTGTTCTTGGACACTTTTTTGCTCAAGGCTAGTGTTTTGCCACTTCAGCTACAGCGCCACATCTGGCTTGTTTTGTGTATGTGGTACCGGGGAATCGAACCCAGGGTTTTGTGCATGCTAGGTGAGCACTCTATCACTAGGCTATGCTCTGGCCCCTGGAAGTATAAGTTTTAAAGCTATACAGATCAATGATTAAAATGAAAAAAATCTAAACTCTAAACTTGAGACCAATGAAAAAAGAAAGACTACTAAGAACAACTTAAAATCAAAGAGATCCTTTGAGATACTTACATTAAGATATTGTGTAGATAGCTAAAGTTCAGGGACTATAAATTTGGAAGTTTTAGGCATATAGAAAGATTATAGGTATTAACATAGGCCTTTTGTTAGCATAGGCCATTGTACAACTACTTAAAGATAATAAAGATATTTAATCATAGGTTAGTGGTTTTGTAGGCATGGACAAAATTGCCCAGAGAAGTTTATATCATCATAAACTACATATTTATAGGGATATCGTCTAACAAATGAATGTACTTATGCCAACCCAAGTGATATAGGTCAATTACAGTCAATATAGCCTCTTGATACAATCAAGAGAGACAGCAAACATGAGATGGTTTAGGCTGCTGCTGTGTTTCTCTGTGTTTCACAGTGTTTATGTGACCTGGAGCCTGTCTTTGAACTTTTTTTGCTCAAGGCTAATGCTCCACTTCCAACTTTTTGGTGGTTGATTGGAGTTAAGTCTCATGGAGCTTCCTAAGGGTGGCATCGAATCCTGATGATCTATGTTAGATCTCAGCCTCCTGAGTACCTAGGATTACAGACATAAGCCACTAGTACCTGGCTAATGAGTTTTTGTTTGTTTGTTTTAAATAAGTAGGAGTGAACTCTAAATAAAAAGTACATTGTTTGGGGCCGGGAGTTTGGCCTAGTGGTAGAGTGCTTGCCTAGCATGCATAAAGACCTGGGTTCGATTCCTTGGTACCCCACATACATAGCAAAAAGCCGGAAGTGGCGCTGAGGCTCAAGTGGTAGAGCTCTAGCCTTGAGAAAGTCCAAGGACAGTGCTCAGGCCCTGAGCTCAAGCCCAGGACTGGCAAAAAAAAAAAAAAAAAAAAAAAAAAAAGTACATTGTTTGGTGAATACATAAACCACAAGTATAATCACTTATTACCATCAACAACTATTGTGTATTCTATATATGCAATTTTTTATGTGACTAGCAGTATAGTAGGTTTACACCAACATTCACCACAGATGAATAATATATTGCACTAGGACACTGTGACAGTTTTATAACTAGGTAATAGGAAATCTTCAGGTCTGTTACAATCTTTATTTTTAATTCAGTCAAGTTAATGAAAATATCAAAAATTTTGAGTTAGTGTATGGCAGTGGGAATTTAACTTCTGTTGCAAATAATACAGCATTTGGTGTTTCCATTATCATCCAGCTATGCTGCAGAAAGAGCAAGTACATTAAACCTACAGGGTCATGCTCCATTTGCAAACTTCTATAGCATCCTCTAATAAGCTTTCATCACTAGTTTTCCCATGGTTAATTGAAATGGTATCTGCCCATCTAATTCATACAGATGCCCATCTACATGAACTAATACAATAAAATGAAATCTACTTTCTCATCTATGCTTGGTGCCTGGTTGGTGACCTCGGGGTTGGCCTCCAGCAGCACTGACCCTCCATGGCTGCTCCGCTTGGCCCCTCACCACCTCTAGGTCTGTTACAATCTTATGGGACCAATGCCACCTTTATGGCACCGAAACATGCAGTATGTGATTGTGTAAGAAAAAGAAGACCCCGAGGGACTCCTATATTCAATGCTGAATAGATGATGAAAAAGAGAATAATAGGTGAAAAAAGACAATAGAAATTTTAAGGGTGCAACTAAGAAGTTAGGTAAAATGAACAACAAAAAATATCCTCTGAACTTCCCAACGTGGAGGCAAATATCAGAGCTACTTTTTTTTTTGGCCAGTCCTAGGGACTGAACTCAGGGCCTGAGCACTGTCCTTGGGCTTTTCTCAAGGCTAGAACTCTACCACTGGAGCCATAGCACCACTTTTGGCTGTTTCTGTGTATGTGGTACTAAGGAATTGAACCCCGGTCTTCATGCATGCTAGGTGAGCACTCTACCACTAGGCTATGCTCCTGGTCCCCAAAGCTACTTCCTTTATAAGATGATTTGGTATCTACTATGGTGTATCTCCTTAAAAGAATTTTTAGGGGCCTAATATGGTGTGGCTCAGGTTGAGATCTAAAGATAAAGGTTTGAAGCCAGCCCTGAGAGACAAATCTGAGAGACTGTCACCTCCAATTAACCAGCAAAGAGCAAGATTGTAGGTAGATCTCTGCTATGAGCAATAAATATAGTCATTACTTCTATAGAAACATTAAAATGACAAATAAATGCGTCAAGGAAAATACAATATTCATGGTAGTATTGCAACAGGAACTCTCCAGGAACTCTCCTTTGACACAGTGTCCCGGACATAAAAGATGGTCCTGTCCCATCTAGGAAAACTCTTCTCCTGTTCTATGCTCATGTTCTTGCATGCAACCATGCTCAGTTATGCTGTTGTCCTCTATGTCTAGAGATTAATGGACTTAACCAAAGGTTTGTTTTTAACCAAAGGTTTGCATGATATGACTGTGGTGTTTGATTGTTTATAGTTGGTTGTGCGGCTTAAACTCTGAGCCTGGGTGCTGTCTCAGCTCTTCAGCTTAAGACTAGTGCTCTACCACCTGAGCCACAGTGCCACTTCCAGTTTTTTTCATGATCCTTAGATCTCAGCCTCTCTAGTAGCTAGGATTATACAGGTATGAGCTACCAGCGCCTGGCTTGACTGTAGTGTTTTTTTGTTTGGGGGCTTAATTAATTAATTAATTTTATTTTGCCAGTCCTGGGTGGGGACTGAACTCAGGGCCTAAGCACTGTCCTTGGGCTTCCTCCCACTTTCCTATGTATCTGGTACTGAGGAATTGAACCCAGGTTTTCGTGCATGTTAGGCAAGCACTCTACCACTAGGTTAAACTCCCAGCCCCTTGACTGTGATGTTTTTATTTTTCCCTTTTTTGTTCATTGTTATAATTAAAAAACCAAAACCACAATGTTCTTGAATTCAACTATGGTGTGGTATGATAATGCTTGTCAACTTCCAAAGCAGGTTTTGTGAAAAGTCATACAAAAAGCAGTGAATAGGAGTAAAATATTGTGCTTCCCATCAACATCTCAGCCCTTTTAGGAAAGGTAAATGACAAAGAAGATTTATTTTCAGTCTAACAGACTTTCCTGCCTGGGCTAGAACAGTGATTTTTAAATCTCAGCCTATTGGGTAGTTAGGATTAGAGGCAAGAGCCATCAGTACCAACGATAATCCTTTTTACTTTTTGTTAAAACCCAGGAGCTGGAGGGTGAGTATAACTCAGAAGTAAAACATATCTTTAATGCATTATGAGCCTGGATTTAATTACCAGAATCAAAACCCTAGAAATAGCATTTGGTAGCTACTTTCTAAATTTAAAGGTTGAGTTAATGCTTAAGAGACTCAAAGGGAATTCTGAGACCATAGAAAATGTAAAAGTATTGGCTGGTAAAAATTGTCAACTATCACTCATCTATATGCTATTGCATGGAGACTGAAGGTGTAGTCAAAATAGTCAATATACCATATAATTCCACAGCGATGCCTCTTAACACAGTGTTATGTTAGGAAATTTACAATTTATGTGCTGCAGAAATACTTGTTGATTCCTAGAGTATATATATAGTAGACAAGATACAGATCAAGTTTGATCTGAATCCCTGTTCAACCAATGGACGTTACTGGGCTTCTTGGTGAGCTTTTTCAAAGCCTAACTCCTTATCTAGAACCTAGTTTGTTATTGTAGCTGTTGCATGGCTCAAGTGGTCAGAATGCACACTTCTTGCAAGAGTGAGGCCTTGAGTTAAAATCCAATACCCCCCAGTAAATACATACGAAACAAAAAACCAGCATAATACCAACAAAACACAAGACTAAAGAGCCATGGATGACCTAAACAGGTACCCCAGAAATTTCATATGACCAACAATATGTCATAAGCCTTTCCCTTTTAAGTCAAACTTGCCACTCCTACACAAACAGAAAATGAGCTGCCTCTATCCAAAAGATCTAGGCTTGTTTATGAACTATTTCTTAATACTTTAGGTTAATATATATACAAACACATGTCTTAGTCTACAAGCAATTCTATAATTTGCTTTATTCTATGTTAATAGCAATAGTCACTTCCATTACTGAGACATTTTTCTCTAAGAATAGAAATTGAAGAAAATAGTAATGATTTATGCAAACTGAGAATTCTTGTGAATAACCTTATGATGGTTTTTAATATTTTTCACCATGTTTTTATCCCAAAATAAACCAGATTACATTTTGTCTACAAGGGCTCAAAATACACAAAGGCAAATATATTAACATTTTCTCCCAGAAATATATATTACTGTGAAACTTAGGCACTACAAGCAAATAAGTAGCAATGGCTGTAAAAAAAGAAATGTCTATGCCCTTTCATTTTTTTCTTTCCTACAGACTTTACATATTTAGTATCTTCTACTTTTTTATATAACTTATTTTACTAGGACAAGTGATTAAGACTAAATGATCAAAATACAAGAATAGTAAGTCAAATTAAGTCAATTTACAGTAGTTTAAGAGAAAGACAACTGTTCTTCAGAAAAGTTGGCTGGAAGTTACATTGAAGAAGTCCTGTAAGAAGAATATTTATCCTCATTACAAAATAAGAAGAAGGTATTAAGAATTCTGTTTTAAGCCTTCCTAGAAGCAATCTAGAATGTGACTTTCAGCCCTATGTAGGGAAAGGGTAAATATATAAGAACCTGGAAGAAAGCTTTGAAGTGAGCATCCTCTTGAACGGTAGTGTTCTGATCACTTGGGAGAAGAGGAAACAGGCTCTGAAGTCTCACCCTTTCACAAATCACCTTGTTAGGATGGCCAGGTAGAGGTGCTGAATTGGCCCCGGGAGATATCTGGGAAAAAGAGGGAGAAGAAAAGGATAGTTCATGGCTAGCCACACCAATATGAAGAATCACGCCTAATGAAGGACAGTGTAGATGTTCTAGCAGTTGATGAGTTAGCAAAGACTGGAAAGAAAAATTAACTATAAACATAAAACAGAAGAGTGTCAATGGTTGCCTCTGACAATAGAGCACTTACAAAAAGGTTTGAGGCAAAAACAGCACAGCTCCAAAATAACAAGTCCTCCTTTTTCCCCAATTATATATTATTATCTTTTTAGTCAGCATTAGTTCTAAAATCTTAAAGGCCAGACTTCATGCTTTAAAAAATACAAATCTGAGTCAAAGAAAGCTGAGTGCCAGTGGCTCATGCTTGTAATCCCAGTTTGATGTCAGCCTGGACTCTCTAATTAACCAACAAGAAGCCAAAAGTGGAGCTGTGGCTCAAGTGATAGAGTGCTAGCCTTGAGCAAAAAATACCCAAGGACAGAACCCAGGTCCCAAGCACCCAGGTTCAAGCACTAGCACCAACACAAACAAAATGGAAAACATCCCTGAAGTAAAATCACACACCTTAAGTACATAACGAGTTCTTCTCTAGACTAAGAATATTTTTTTCTTATGTACATTTAGTTAACCTTCCAAATGATCATGCAGAAGAATACAAGACTTTACAATATTTGTGGTAAAACTTCCATCCCTATAATACCTACAACTGTATACTGTATGACATTTAGCCACCTCATGTTTAACTGGGAATATATTCACAGTACTCTGTAAACCTAGCAATTTTAGCACTCCATAGACTGAGGCAGGTTACAAGCAAGCCTGGACTACACAGATACCCTATCTTCCCCCCCCCCAAAAAATAAAAACAAAAACCCACCACCAACAGCAGCTAAACCTAAGCCAGCAACCTTCCTAAGGAATAACGAACAAGATAAACCCGAGTAAATGACTCTTTCAAATACTTGACTTGACTATGAGTCCCATTTAACTCATTATATAGCATTCTAACAATCATGACTATCTCATGATTATAACACTGAAAGGCTATGGGCTTGTCTCTACATTAACATTTTTTTTGCTCTAACACTGCTGTTTTACAAATTCATTTTAAGTGTCCACAGGTGACAGACAAAAAGGGCATGGTTTCCTACCTTTAACAATATGGTATTTTAAAAAAGCAAAAGGAAACCATTGTACAATATAAGTACTCTGAAAATAGCAAGCACTAAGTGGTTTGGCAAGGGACAACAATGTAGTAGTGAAGAAATGGTAAAACGTTCAGAACAGCTAGACAGTGAAAAAGAGAAAAGCATGAAGTCAAATGCTAATTATATTAGCATATTTGCTGTAATAACCTTCATTTAGTTCATTTATTGATGGTTTACTATTTATTAACTTGGTAAGTAGCCAAATCTATTGGTAAGGGTAAAAATATTTCCAGTAAAACACATAAGAACAGGAATTTTAGTTGTTAATTTGTTACATAAAATGTTCTGGACATAAGCTAAGACTTATTTCTCTACCACAAAAATAAATGTCCCAGTATCCACTATCAGTACGAGGGAGTATACATTGCTAAATCAAGGAATACCTATTGACTGTCTCCCAGAAGCCAAGAGTTTTATAAAAGGGAAAGAAAATACAAAGATTAGCCCGGTGCTGGTGGTTCCTGCCTGTAATCCTAGTTACTCAGGAGGCTGAGATCTGGGGATGGCAGTTCAAAGCCAGCTGGGCACAAAAGTCCGTTAGCCTCTTATCGCCAATTAACCACCAGAAAACTGGAAGTGGCGTCGTGGCTCAAGGGGTAGAGCGGTAGCCTTGAGCTGAGGAGCTCAGAGATAGTGCCCAGGCCCAGAGTTCAAGCCCCACAACCGACACTACCACCACCTCGCCCTCAAAATAGCCAATGTAGGGCTGGGAATGTGGCTTAGTGGTAGTGTGTTTGCCATGCATTCATGAAGTCCTGGGTTCAATTCCGTAGTACCACATAAACAGAAAAGGATGGAAGTGGTAGTGTAGCTCCAGTGGTAAAGAGTGCTAGCCTTGAGCAAAAGAAGCTCAGGGACAATACTCAAGATCTTGAGTTCTGGGCTGGGAGTTTGGCCTAGTGGTAGAGTGCTTGCCTAGCATGCACGAAGACCAGGACTGGCAAAAAAAAAAAAAAAAGATCCTGAGGTCAAGCCCCAAGACTGGGCAAAAAAATAAATAAAATAAAGTGTAAAATAAGTGTAAGCCAGTCTTATGGCTCATACCTTGTAATCTTAGCAACTCAAGACTGGGATCTGAGGACAGAGTTTCAAAGTTAGTCCAGGCAGAAAACTCTGTGAAACACCTATTTCCAATTAGCTGGCAAAAAAGCCAGAACTTGAAGCATGACTCAAGTGGCAGAGTGTAAGCCTTCATCAAAAAGGCAAGAAATAGCCCAAAGTCAACAGGAAAATGACCTAGAGATGTGCCTAACGCAACAGAATACTTGTCTAGAGAGTATGAGGGTTCAGTCCCCACAGTTCTGCTCCCCACAAAGAAAACAGGGACAAATCTTTAAAGCTGGGCACTGGTAGCTTTTAACTGTAATCCTAGCTACTCAGGAGGCTGAGATCTGAGGATCACAGTTCAAAGCAGCCTGGGCACTAAAGTCCATGAAACTCTTATCACCAGATAACCACCAGAAAACCAGAAGTGGCACTATGGCTTAGGTGGTCAAGCACTAGCCTTGAGCTCAGGGGCAGCGCCCAGGCCCAGAGGTCAAGGCCCATGACCAACCCCAAAACAAAACAAGAAACCCTTCAAGATATATTTTTGTGTATGTTTGTGGTAGACTACCTACCTAAGATGTCCCCACCTTTTTGTTCTAATTCTCCCACAACCCCTTGTAGGTGCATAGGAAAGTGCATATATTATCCTAGTTATTAGGTTAAATCATACTTCAAAATGGGAGTGATTTAAATAAGGATTCCAAATTAAATGACTACATTTATCAAGAGGGATATCCTAAATGGTCCTGTCTTAAATCAGAGAAAGCTCTTATAAGAAGAATTGGGCCATTCCTGAGAGGGTCTACAGTCAAGCTTCAAACAAGATGCTGTATTGTAAGAAGACATATGAAGGGGATAGACTCTAGGAGCCTTTGAGAAATGGAAGTTACAACTATCAAGAAAATAGAGGAAGGTCCTACCATCACACAAACGACATTCTATTAGCAACTAGTGGGCTTGGAAGAAAACTCCAAGTCCTGATGAACTCACAGTTCTAGCCAGATTAGGCAGTAAGCGAGGGCCTTAGATATTTTCAGCATAACTTCCCTCAGTTAAAAGTATTACTCTATTATGCCAGGCTATCAATACAACTGTATCAATACTTATACCAAGAGTCCTACTCAACAGCAGAAAACACAATATGTGTATTCAATCAGAATAAAATTTATTACACAAAATTCAAGGAACAGTTTCTGCAGGAATTTAATTATGAAAGGTATAAATTAACCTGGCTCTATGTCAATACACAAGAGTTCAAAAGGGTTTTGTGACTGAAGTAGATAGTACTACATTGGATCAAGAATGTGTCATTGTAGCCGAGTGCAGAGGCTCAGGCCTGTAATCCTTAGCTACTCAGGAGGCTGATGGATCAAGGTTCAAAGCCAGGCCGGGCACAAAAGGACTTGATACTCATCTCCAATTAATCTCTAGAAAATGGGAAGCATGGGCTGGGAGTTTGGCCTAATGGTAGAGTGCCTGCCTGGCATGCATGAAGACCCGGGTTTGATTCCTCGGTACCACATCAGAAGTGGTGCAGTGGTTCAGGGTAGAACACTAGCCTTGAGGAAAGCCCAAGGACAGTGCTCAGGCCCTGAGCTCAAGCCCAGGACTGGCAAAAAAAAAAAGAAAACGGAAAGTGGGGCTTGGCTCAAGGGGAGGGTGGTAGCCTTGAGCTGAATTGCTCAGGGACAGTGACCAGGCCCAGAGCCCAAGCCCCACAATTAAAAAAAAAAAATTTATATATATATATATATATATATATATATATATATATATATATATATATATATAAAAGCTGGGGGGTTGTGGGGGGGGGGGGGGAAACGGGTACCAAGACATGTGAAAGGGTATCAATGTATGTGAATTAATGCACCTTCTATCTGGCAAATATCATGTAACCCTTTTACTAATTACAATAAAAAAAAAAAGATATATAAAAGCTGTTTTTAAAAAAGGCTTTGGGCGCCAGTGGCTCATGCCTGTAATCCTAGCTACTCAGGAGGCTGAGATCTGAGGATCACAATTCAAAGCCAGCCCTGGCAGTAAAAGTTCGTAGACCCTCATCTCCAATTAACCATCAGAAAACTGGTAATGCTGTGGCTCAAGAGGTAGAGGGCTAGCCTTGAGCTGAAGAGCTTAAGAGACACTGCCCAGGCCCAGAGCTTAAGCCCTACAACCAGGCCACAGGTGGGGGGTGGGTAAGTCCATGAGATTTTTATTTTATCAAAGTTGGATATGGCAATTGAAGGACCAAAAGTTCAAAGCCAGTCTGGATTATATAAACTTTTGGGGGGGGGGTGGAGAGGACAGCAAACTATCATTATTTGAAGCCAGCTAGCGGCAGGTAAGTCCATGAGATTTTTTTTTTTTTGCCAGTCCTGGGCTTGAGCTCAGGGCCTGAGCAATGTCCTTGGATTTTCTCAAGGCTAGAGCTCTACCACTTGAGCCTCAGCACCACTTCCGGCTTTTTTTTCTACGTACGTGGTACCGTGGAATCAAACCTGGGTCTTCATGCATGCTAGACAAGCACTTTAACCACTAGGCCAAACTGCCGGCCCAAAGTCCATAAGATTCTTATCTCCCAAGGAATTCTAAAAACTAGGAGGGAAGCTGTGGCCCAGTGCAGAAAGAAAAAACAAACAAAAACACTCTCAAGGCTAGTGCTACACCCGGGGTTCTATTCCTAGTATTCCTAGTACCTGCACAGACCCCGAGTGCCTGTGCACATGTTCGTTCGCTTCCTCTCTTCCCCCCTCAACAAATGCCCCTTGCTAATTACACTGTATTAGATAAAAATCAGACTTTCTCTTTAAAAAATCATGTACTTAATATGCCTGCATAATCAATAACTTCCTCAGGATGACACAGAATTCTAACCTCTTTCATTTGTGAGATATGGTCAGCTCAGAGAAACTACTACGAATACCTCCCAGTAGCATTCACCCATAATATATGTTTAAGATCCTAGCTAACCTGAGCAGTTTTGCAGCTGTTTGTACATAAACCTTGTAGCTCCCTGCCTACACATATTTTACAGGCCTTTCTGGACCTTCTCACAAAAGGAGATGTGTTACTTCAGAGGAATTCTAATCTGGACCACAAAAGAGAAAGCAAAACCTCAAATAAAAATCCTTAAAGTAGTAAATGTCTATACAATAAATACAAATTTTAACTTCCCATAGGAAGAAGGCATGACACATCAATAGACATTATGAGGGAAAACTTTCAAGACTGGTACACCTCAAAATCAATACCATCCAGTTTTAGGACAATGATCTCTAAAATCCAGCTATTAGTCCTATTCTTGAGTTAAGGCAAACTAAGTAGACTTGGGTCTTTCTAGAAGCACCACAAAAGCAGGAGAAGACAGGCTCCCCCATTTCCTTTTCTCAGCTGAGTTTCATAAAATAACAATAAGGAACTGTAAAGTGAGACACAGACAACAAAGGAATAAGAAAAGATCCAAGAGTTGAGAGAAAATGAGACAGTACTTCTGATTCTTTTTTACTCCTAGTTCCATAGCCATTAACTTATTACAGAATTTAGGCATTTGACTTACCTCCTCTCTCCACAAATTAGGTATTTAACAGGTCCTCATAAACAAACTAGACTAAAGCTATATGGTGAAAATAAATGTTTATCAATTTTGTTCTCTTCAGAGAGAAAGCAATTAAGCAAGCTTTAAGTTAAATAGAATAAAATTGAGTGGGGGGGGGAGAGAGAAAAAAAACAGCCTTGGTATCCCATGCCTATAATTCTAGCTTCTAGGAGGCTGAGATTCAAGGATCATGTTTTGGAGGAGTCTGGGCAGCAAAGTCTGTGAAATTCTTGCCCCTAATTAATCATCAAACAGCTAGATGTGGAACTGTGGTAGAGTGATAGAGTTGCTAGCATTGAGTGCAAAAGCTAAGGGATAGTTAACTCTCAAGCCCCAAGTTCAAGACCTTGTACCAACATACATACATACATACATACACACACACACACACACACACACACACACAGTGAAAACTATTGCCATATGTGTGTATATACATGGATCCACACACCATGCCACATAACATCATGAATAATTAAGATCTTTCTAGCAAGACGAATTACAAAATAATACTATCCCAACCAGAGGAAACACAAGACAGAGAAACTAATGGAACAAATTAGAAATATTTTCATTATCTAACCCTTTGAGAGACTTTCATTTTCACTCATACTTCTCAGAGTAAAAAAAAATCAGCATAAATAGAAACAGCCTAGTAATGTAACATAACTAAAAGCCTCATTCATTGCTGTTGGCAAAGATCCATACATTATGATGGTCACAGATTCAGTTAAATCTGTCTACCCCAGGCTGTTCCAGTGGATAAAGTTATCAATCCACACAAAGACTAATACCTGTGAGTTTAGTTTAGATACAACAACAGAATATGTACATTTTTTTAACAAATACAGGAACACAAGTTACCTTTTGTAATCAAAGAAAGTATCAGAGGTGAAGGTGGAATTAAGTCTAATTCTTTTAAGTCCAATTCTTTCAGGAGAGGATCTGAGGCCCACAAGGCCAGTCTGTGGCAGAACATCTGTTAAAGCCTCCAATTCTCTTAGCAAAGTTTTACAGAAAATTATAGGAAACAACTTTAAAGTGGGACTCTCCTATAATGAACAGAATCACGGTTAGTTTTCAGAAGATGAAATACATTATAACAGTATATGAGACAGGAGGAAGTGGAGAAATAGTTAAATTTTTCCACCTTTTGATTTTGTGTTTAACCTTACAGTATCCATTATGATACCTATATTTCGACTTGTATTAGTATGTCTACGCAAGTTCTATTTCTTCCATTAGCGTTCCCCCAAAACAGAAACAAAAACTGTGAATGGATTATTTAAAAAGAACTTATGGCAAATGTGTTAACTACAATAGCATTTGCAATCAAGGCCAAATAGGACCCAGTAGACTTGAGATTTTAAGGCAACAAACAATCGTACATAAGCGTAAGGGCGTTGAGTAAATTTAAAATTTCACCCTAAATCCACTGCTTAAAAAGGCAATTCTTAGGATGCATTTAACTTTCACTTCTATTTATAAGAAAAGAACTAGCATGCCCAACTTTTACTAAATAGCAGACATCAAATTTGCAACACCAAGAAAAGCGCTGTCCCAACAATTTGCGTGCACGAAACAAAAACTTTATTCTTTGGCCTTCAAAAACTCTCGCTTCAAAAACCAACCTCTCCTTCAGCCCTGAAAGGGAAAACTTCATGCACTGAGAACGAAGCGCAGCCTGTCCACCAACCCGAGGGGGCAAAAAGCCACGAGAAAGGACCCCTTCCGAACAGGTTCTGCGTTCTCCGAGGTGACATCATTTCACCTGCGCCTCGGCTAAAAGGGAGGGAGGGAGAATAGGGCCATCTGCCAGGAGGCAGCGGTCAGCCTTCCCGCTGACTGCAGCCGCACCTCCTCGCACCCACCATGGAACAAAGAGTGCCGGGCTGCCGGGCCAAATCTCCCTCCCGGCAGCTGGGAACGGCCGCGAAAGGCTCCCGCCCGCCCGCAGCTCGTCCCGCCCTCGCGCTGGAGCCAACCAACGGCCACCACAGCGGCCAGTACCTGCGAGGGGAGGCTCAGCCCTGCGGGGCTGCTCCCGCGGCTCCTCTCGGGGCCGCCGCCTCCTATTGTGACTGCCTGCCCAGCCAGAGGCCAGCTCGCCAGCTCCGCCGTTCCCGGGCCTCCTCACTCCCGGAACCTGGGCTCCGACTGAGGCGCTGTCACGGCGCTTCCTTCTTCCCGGCACCATCACACGGGCCGCTACAGGAATCGTCGGCCACACACAGAGCTAACAGAGTCGGCTAACGCCTGGGAGGCCCCATCTTCTCTGCCCCGCGTCCCAACCGCCCCAGCCTCAACCTAGCCCAGCACCTCCGCACGAGGGGCCCGGCCCCGCCCCGCCGCGCCGCGCCGCGCCCCGCCCCGCCCCGCCCCGGTGCTCGTGGACCCAGCCTTTCGGCGCGCCGGCGCACTCCCCTGCGCTGCGCGCGCAGGCGGCACCCCTCGCTACAAGGCCCAAAGAGTGGCGGACGCGCGTTCCTCCCACCCTGGCTCTGGTCACCCCGCCCCTCGCCCACACAAACCTAGCCAGCGCCGCGCTCCGGAACGCTAGCGCGCTCCGCCCCTTTCCCCTCGGCACGCCGAGCCCCCTTTGTTTCCACCCAGCGGGGGCGGGGCTTCCCGCAACCAGGCGCGCAACTCGGACCAGTTCCGGCAACAGAGCCTGTCGCGCAGCACCACTGCGCAACCCCGCCCTGGCTCACCTCGGCCCGCCCCCAGTGCCCAGCCGCTGCAGCCGCTGCAGCCAAAGGGCTTCGGAGGGGCTGGGCGGAGTTTCCCAGGTTTAATTCTCCTCAGTTCTGAGGCTGCAGGTCGGTGCCTCACTCTAAAACACAGCAGTCCCTTCGCTTAACTTTTCACAATGTATGTATTCACGAAGAAGTAGGGAGGTTTTTGTCTCACAATGGAACAAGCAGGCTCCAACCCAAATTGTAGAACTTGGAGGCACCTTAAGCCTGAGGAACGTGAAATGAGATTGACGACTGCAACCTTAGCTCGATTAACACAAGAAAAACCGTTACTGAGTGGTACTGATGTGAAGGTGCGCTAGTTGTAGTCGACAGTGCGGTATGGAAGAGGTGGCCTATTTTTTTTTTTTTTGTGGGGGCCTGAGCACTGTTTTGGGCTTTTGTGCTCAAGGCTTGTGCTCTTGAGCCACAGCTCCACTTTCAGCTATTAGCTGGTTAATTGAAGGTAAAGAGTTTCATGGACTTATCCTGTGCAAGCTGGCTTGCAATTACAATCCTCACAGCTGTGCCTCCTCAATAGCTAGGACTACAGGAGCAAGTCATGGGCTTTTTTAGGCAAATAGCAAGATGAGATGATCATAAAGGTAGTAAGGCAAAATTAAATAAGGACCAGTCAGTAGGAAACTCAGGCTCTACTTCCTGAAGCATTACTTTAACCCTGGATCTCAGGGATACAAAATGGAGGAACAAAACTAAAATGTTTCAAGATACTCCCTCAACATTGTACATTCTGCTCATGAATAACATTACATAGTAATTATTTGTGTACATTATGCTAGACTAAACACCAGAATTCTTGTGTTTGTAACTCTAATGCCCTAAACAAAACGTGGCCTTAGCGATGATGAATCAAATTTCCAGCAATAATACTTTTTGGTTTTTGCCAGTCCTAGGGCTTGAACTCAGGGTCTGGGCATTGTCCCTGAGCTGCTTTTGCTTAAGGCTAGCACTCTACCATTTGAGCCACAGTGCCACTTTTGGCTTTTTCTGTTTATGTGGTACTGAGGAATCAAACTTAGGGCTTTATGCATGCTAGGCAAGCACTCTACCACTAAGCCATTTTCCCAAGAATTCTAGAACAAAAGGAAACTGCAACGTGATAACAGGCCCCTATTAACATTTCCCCTTCACCATTAATGGGGTTATATCCTTATGTAACCCGTTTATCCAGATGATTTTCCCTCCAAGTCCTCTGCCAGTCTTCCAAGGCAGTCCAATCACCCTCACCCCACAGCGTATCTAATCCACGTCTAACTTCTGGATCGTATTCTGCTGCTGTGGATCCCCCTTGCATTAAAGATCTTCCTTAGATCTCACTTAAACAGTTCCTCTATGCAATGAATACCACATTAGAATAGCTTTTCCTTCATATAAGCTATATGGGGGGAGACAAAAAAATTAGAAAAGGTAAGCAAATTACCATTTGAGGGCCAATTATATAAGGCAGATTCCTCAAGTGCTTGTCTAAGAAGCAAAAAGAAAGAAAAAATATCTGTAGCAGTCCTCTAGACTCTAGAGTTCCTTATCCATGATCTTAAGTGAATCCCTCGCCCTTCTGTCAACTTTCAGGCAACCCTTTGTGAGGCAAACTTCTTTACAACCTCTCAAAAGGGTACCATCTCAGCTAAAAAGGACTTTGAGAACTTAAAGGTCAAGATTAAACAATGTTGCCAAAATTCCAGGTGAGATACTCTATCTAAAATATGTATTGTGATTTTTTCTCAGGTTTCTTAACCAGAAAATCTGGTATAAGATCCAAAGAGCAGACAGGATTTTAAGGTAGATTACTCTAGTATTTTTACTCCCTAAGATGGGTCACTTTTGACAACCTAACATGACAGATAAAAACTGTATCAGAATAGTTGCTTAACAGTCCTGCTAAAAATTGTATTTGGTGTCTGTTCACAAAGGTAGAAAGACATGTTGAAGAGCTATCTAATAAAACTTTCTGCAATGGGAAGGTTAAATATCTAGCACTATCCAAAAGAAAGCAGTAGCTAGTTATATATAACTACTGCAGTTGGAATGTGGCTAGTAAAACTACTGAATTATCCATCAGTTTTACAGGGCCGGTAGTGTGACCTAGTGGTAGAGCACTTGCTGAGCATGCACGAAGCCCTGGGTTTGATTACTTAGTACCAAATACACAGAAAAAGCCAAAGTGGTGCTGTGGCTCAAGTGATAGAGTGTTAGCTTTGAGAAAGCTCAAGGACAGTGCCCAGGCTCTCAAACCCCAGAAGTAGCAAAACATAAAAAAAAAAAATTAAAAAAAATCATTTTTACAAGATTACAAATACATAAAGGACAATTCAGCATTGAATTTTTTTTTGCCTTTACTACCTGTTTCCTTGACACACTGTTCTTGTGAAGGTACTTGAGTCATTTAAGTCCCCTTCTAAGTTGAAATGTATCAAAACATTGTTTGCAATGGGGAAGGGAGGGGAGAAAACAAGATGATTGGGAGGAGGTGGAGAGAGGAAAAGAGAGAAGGGATATCAAGGTTTGAGAAGTAATGCACCTACTACCTGACAAATGTAACTGTAACCCCTCTATACATTATCCGGACAATAAAATACAATAATACACACACACACACACACACACACACATATATATTTTTTTTGGCCAGTCCTGGGCTTGAGCTCAGGGCCGAAGCACTTTCCTTGGACTTTCTCAAGGCTAGAACTCTACCACTTGAGCCTCAGCACCAATTCCAGCTTATTCCTATATATGTGGTACCGAGGAATCGAACCCAGGCCTTCGTGCATGCTAGGCAAGCACTCTACCACTAGGCCAAACTTCCGGCCCACAATAATTTATATTTTTAAAAAGAAAAAAAAAACATTGTTTACCAAACAGGAAAAGGCTGAATGAAGTGTCTTCAAATGGATCTGACGTTAACTCCCTCAGTGTTTCCCCTGATGTCCTCTACCATTCTAATACAGAGAATTAAGAGCAGCCACTACAAAAGCTTAGTCTAAGTATCTACTACTCTATAGAAACTCCAGAGGATTTTAGAAATGATCATAAAGTAAGCAAAGTTATTCTGCCCTTCAATGCTAAATTTTACCCTTTTGCCTCTCTCACACACTGGGTTCTAAATTTAGAACCTGTACTTGCTAGGCAGCTGCTTTTATAACTTTAGGAAGTACACTAGCAACTCTATCTCCTCCCTGCCTTTTTTGTGGGTCATGGGGCTTGAACTAAGGGCCGGGGTGTTGTCGTTGAGCTCTTCGGCTAAAGGCCACTGCTCTACCACTTGAGCCACAGCCCCACTTTCGGTTTTCTGGCGGTTAAATGGAGATGAGATTCTCACAGACTTTTGTGCCCAGGTTGGCTTTGAAC
Organism: Megascapheus bottae; assembly: GCF_031878675.1. Lineage (NCBI taxonomy): Eukaryota > Metazoa > Chordata > Mammalia > Rodentia > Geomyidae > Megascapheus > Megascapheus bottae. The sequence continues at coordinate 60,484,329 of NC_143511.1, forward strand.
TGGAATCCCCAGATCTCAGCCTCCTGAGTAGCTAGGATTACAGGCAGGAGCCACTAGTGCACAGCTCATCTTTTCTTTTCTTTTCTTTTCCTTTTGTAAATATTTTAAAATTGCTATTATAAAGGTTTAAAGAAGGGTTACAGTTACACAAGTCAGGTAAAGAGTATATTTCAGCAAGGCACAGTGGCTCACACCTGTAATCCTAGCTACTCAGGAGGCTGAGATCTGAGCATCAAGGTTCAAAGCCAGTCACAGCACAAAAGGACCTGAGACTCTCCAATTACCAATTAACCCCTAGAAAAAGGGAAGTAGGGCTTGGCTCAAGGGTAGGGTGGTGGCCTTGAGCTGAAGAAGTTAGGGACAGCACCCAGGCTGAGTTCAAGCCCCATGACTCACACACACACAAAAAAAGTACATTTCTTTTTGGACAACCTCACCCTTTCTTTTGCTCTCACCAGCACAAAGATTTTTTTTTTTAGCCATAGAAAATGCCTCAGATGTGCACCCATGCTCACTCACTGCGCGCTCTATCACGTTCTTTCTCTCCTTCTCCCCTCTATTCTCTTGTATGAAAGTGTTACTATAAGAGTGTGAGATAATTCATTACTATCAAATTGTACTTGGAAATAAATTTCTTTATGTGTATCCAACCAGACTTTGTCTTTTATTTCTTTTCTGGACCTAGGTGCTGTCCCTGAGTTCTTCAGCTCAAGGCTAATGCTCTACTACTTGAGCCACAGTACCACCACTTCTGGCTTTTTCTGTATATGTGGTACTAAGGAATCAAACCCAGGGCTTAGTGCATTCTAGGCAAGCACTCTACCACTAGGCAACACTCCCAGCCTCTTTTATTTCTAACTAAGCAAAAACTACAACCTTACAATGTATAAAACGTACATCTCATTCTCCATTCATAATCTTTTAGAAAACCACCTCACATTATGTGGATTTGGAAGGCATTACTTCTGTAAATACATTTTCCAGCCCACTGCATAAAAATAATTATAAACAAGCATTATATAAGTGTTACTTAGTATTCTGCCAAATAGTAAATATGAGATTTACTCTCTCATTATTTTGACTTTTCTAGATATCAGGATTTAGCAAAACAATGAAAAGCCAACACTATGGGGCTACATATGCTACCTTCCTTGTCCCTTTGCATATTTTCCATCACAACATCTTACAGCATTACATGTGTAATTTCTCTGTTGAACTCGGTTAAGCTCCTGAGGGCACTTTGTAGTTCTGCTTTGTCTTTTACTGATACCCACTGGAGACATTCTGGAACACAGAGTATGTACAAAGATGGAAAGAGGGTCACTTTCTATTGAAAGACATAATTAGCAGGTAAGCTAGGAGGTAGTGGCTTTCCTGTAATCCTAGCTATTCAGAAGGTAGAGGCCTGGAGGATTGATATTTCTAAACCAGACTGGGGAAAAGGCCACAAGACTCCAATTAACCAGCAAAGAAGCTGAGCCAGCAGGGCACTGGTTGCTCATACCTGTAATCTTAGGAGCACAGTTCAAAGCCAGCCTGGGCAGGCTTTGCCCATGAGATTCTTAAGTCCAACAAACTATAAAAAAGCTGGAAGTAGTGTTATACTCAAATGACAGACCACTAGCATTGAACATAACAGCTCAGAGACAGTGCCCAGTCCCTGAGTCCAAGCCCCAGGATTGGCACAAAAGAAGAAAGCTGGGCTGGAGGCAAGGCTCAAGTAACAGAGTACTCATCCATCAAGCAAGCTGAGCACGCATCATGCTCATGGAGTTTAACCTTATCATTATGGTACGAGAAGGGGATGGGGAAGGAGGGAGAGGGAAGAAAAGGAGGAAGAGGTGGAAAGGTAGAGAAGTGAAGAGGGGGAGGGGATAAGAGAGAGATACTAGAGCTGAGAGCATAGCTCAAGTTGTAGAGTATCTACCTAGCAAGAGTAAGATTTTGAATTCTAACTCCAACATCTCCAAAAAAAATTTTTAATCACTTATCCAAGCCTGACAAGGTAATATACACCTATGAAAGACTGAGGTAGAGGAGGGATCATTATTTGAGGCCACCTTGGGCAAGACCCTATATTAAAACACCAAGACACAGACACACACAAAATCACTTGCTCAGTACACGTTGGGAGGGTAAAGGTCTTCGTGCTGAATCCCAGGCCTCTATTAATAAGAAACCAGCTCTCTACTAGAATACAATTATTATGCCTACTGATTATAACCCACTCCAAAAACTTCAACCTCCATTCCTAAGTAATAGGCCTTTTCTGTGTGGTCTAATTTCCAGTGTTCTAAAGTAGCATTGCAAGTTAGTATTTATTTGATACTTGTCAAATAAACAGTAAACTTCCTAAAGTCAAGAACTAAGTCTCACTGAATTTACCAAGAGATCATAAACATTACATACCATATGGGCTGGGGGCATAGTTCAAATGGTACAGTGCCTACCTAGCAAACAGAAAACCCCAAGTCCAAATTGAGGTATTATAAAGGAGAAAGAGGAAAAGAACTACATGCCATGTATTCAATAAATAGTACAACTAATAATATATAAATATTTCACAGTAGTAACCTGTAAATCTAGTTTCCAAAAAGAAATGAAACACAAAACAAAAAAACAACAACTAAAAAACCACCAGAAGAAAATGGACTATATAACAAAGAAGGCAAAAATAACTTTCACTTTCCCACTAAAGCTTGCTCTACTTTCTTCCAAAAAAACAAGCTAAAAGAACCTAATATGATAAAACTTCTGCAGGTAAAGATGTACTGACCCAAGCCATTAAGTTATTCAGTATCTACAAGGAGGCCAAGACAATCTACTGCAAAACAATAAGCATGAGCAGTTTCACCCAGAAAGTTAAATCTATGTGGAAAAAAAGCTGCCAGTTGAAGCTGCTCAAGACCGGAAGGGGGCAGCAAAGGTCCATCCAAATCCAAGTCCACTGAAAGTTTCAATACATAAACAGGTTATCAATTGGACTTTGATGCAGGCAAGTCAACAGATGACTGCAACTGGGATAAAGGAGCAAAAGCTCCTACAACAATGAGATGTTTAAGGAGTAAAAGCAAATTCAGGGTGAAAAGCTTTCAGAGAAGTAATTCAAAGGAAAAGAATGAATAAACCTGTGTGTCTAGGGTAAACAGACAATGCAGAAAAAAAGAGACCCATACCATACCAGAAATACAGAACAAATGATGCATATAAAGTCCATAACAAACCAGCAGGGAAAAACCAAGAGTGCAAATAAAACACGAATTGCACATCACAGTATATTCAGTCCTTGGAGAACAACAATATAGGGAAGCTGACCCCGAGGTAATAAGGTCTTTGTATGTCTTACCTTTCTTTATGTATAACCTTTAGAGCAGAGTTCTTACTCTATTCTGGAGAACAGAGCAACTTAAAAACAATCGTTCTTGTAGTAATAACTCTCACTGTAATATTATTCCATCAGCTTTATATCAGGGAATAACATTTGCTACTACAGTTTTATCAAATACACTGGATAGCCAGAGGCAAAAAAAAAGAAAGCTAACCACACATAGATCTAGGTTACTGTTTTCAACAAACCTATTAGCTATTGTATAAACCATCTTGTATTCTTAAGATACTTTCTTACATTTAGGTTTTTTTCATTGCTCTGATATTATAAAGATAACATGAATACTCTTGAACATAGGTGTAACTCAGTACGCATTTGAAAATATAACTGAAACTAAATGCATAGCAGAATTGCTAGTTGAAAGGGTATATTGTTTCCTTTCGTTTCTTCATGGTGTTCTGGCTTGATACCTTTAATCTGAGTATGGGAGGTGAGGTAAAGATAGGGAAGATGGTGGTTTGAAGCCATCCTGGGAAAAAAGTTAGCAAGACTCTTTCAACCAATCCCTGGTTAGGTTTTATGGCACATTCCTGTCATTTTAATTATTTAGGAAACATAATATATGAGAATCATGGTCTAGCCATAACCCAATCCCAAAATAGGTTGGGAATATGGCTTTAAGGGAAGGGCTCCAAATTGCCAGGTGTGGTGGCTCACATCTATAATCTTAGCTACTCAGGAGGCTGAGATCTGAGGATCACGGTTCAAAGCTGGCCTGGGCACTAAAGAACATGAGACTCTTATCTCCAATTAACCATGAGAAAACCAGAAGTGGCCGCTGTGGTTCAAGAGTTAGGTGGAAGCCTTGGGCTGAAGAGCTCAGGGACCGGCCCAGGCCCAGAGTTCAAGTCCCACAGTGACAAAAAAAAAAAAAAATGAACACAACCACATGAAGAGAACCACATGAAGAGAAGTGCTAATACCTTCTGAGCTTTGTAGCTGGCCAGTAGCAAGGAAGTGCCCAATCCTGGTCGCACAGCCATGAGAAAACAAAATTTGCCAAGAATATTCATGAGGTGGGTGGGTGGAAAGAACTAATCAAGACTAGATGAGGGGGCCAAGAGCGTGGCTTAGTTGCCTATCATGAATGAAGCCCTGGGTTTGATTCCTCAGTAGCACATACTCAGAAAAAGCTGGAAGTGTGGGGTTAGGAGTTTGGCGTAGTGGTAGAGTGCTTGCCCAGAATACACAAAGACCTATGTTCGATTTCTTAGAACCACATACACAGAAAAAGCCAGAAGTGGTGCAGTGCCTTAAGTGGTGGGGCTCCAGCCTTGAGAAAGCCCTAGTACAGTGCTCAGGCATTGAGTTCAAGCCCCAGGACTGGTGAAAGAAAAGAAAAGAAAGAGTGAAAGAAAGAGAGAAAGAAAGAAAGGAGAGAGAGAGAGAGAGAGAGAGAGAGAGAGAGAGAGAGAGAGAGAGAGAGAGAGAGGAAGGACAGAAGGAAGGAAGGAAGGAAGGAAGGAAGGAAGGAAGGAAGGAAGGAAGGAAGGAAGGAAGGAAGGAAGAAGGAGAAGTGGCACTGTGGCTCAAGTGGCAGAGTGGTAGCCTTGAGCAAAAAACATCCAAGAACAGTGCCTAGGCCCTGAGTTCAACCCCCAGGACTGCCCCCCCAAAACAACAACAACAACAAACCAAAGGCTTCAAGACTTACGTCCCTTAAAAGCCATCTATAAAAGTTTTTGTATGTTAAGCCAGGCATGGTGGAAAGAAGTTTTTGTATGTTTAATTTCTTGTTCCTTAACCAGTACTATTTGAGAATGTTTGAAAATTCAGTCTGTGATTACTATCAGAAATTTGTGACCGGATGTGGTGGCTCAGGCCCGTAATCCTAGCTACTCAGGAGGATGAGATTTGAGGATCTCAGTTCAAAGCCAGCCCAGACATTAAAGACCCTGAGACATTTGTCTCCAATTAACTACTAGAAAACCGGAAGTGGTGTTGTGGACCCAGGGATAGGGCAGTAGCCTTGAGCTAAACAGCTCAGGGACAGAACCTAGGTCCAGAGTTCAAGCCTCATGACTGACAAAAAATAAAAATAAAGAAATTTGTCATCTCCTCAATTAAAAATGGTAGAATCTGGGTGCTGGTGGTTCACACTTGTAATCCTAGCTACTGAAGAGGCTGAGATCTATAGATTTTGGTTAGAAGCCAACCCAGGCAGTTAAGTCCATGAGACTCTTATTTCCAATTAAAAAAACAAACAACAACAACAAACTCAGAAAAAGCCAGAAATGGTGCTGTGGATCAAATGGTAGAGTGGTAGCCTTGAGAGAAAGAATCTCAGAGACAAGACCAGGCTCTGAGTTCAAGCCTCAAACACTGTGTGAGCATAAGCATGTGTGAGTAGCCAGGTGATGGTGACTCATGTAAGTAATCCTAATTGCTCAGAAGGCTGAGGATTGGGGTTCAAAGCCACCTCTGGCAAGAAAGTCCATAAGATGCTTAGCTCCAATTAAAAATCAAAAAGCTAGATATGGAGCTGTAGCTCAAGGTGTAGAGCACTAGCCCTGAGCACAAAAGCTCTGGACAGTGCTTAGGTCCTCAATTCAAGCTTTAGGACCAGTACTAGATAGATAGACAGACAGACTAACCTATAGAAAACCATGTCAAAGAGGGCTCTGAGACTATCATTCAGCAGAAAAGAATACTGACCCATTAGTGTTATCCACCAGGAAGAGGGAAAAATAGAAGCCTGTATGAAACAAATCCATTATCCTTGTAGCCCAACAGCCATTACTGCATGTAATCCTATTCTCACATCTTCTACCATAAATACCCATACACACATACATACACACCCTCCCCACACACAAATGCACACCTATGTACATGCACACATACACAAGAAAACATTCTAAATGCAAAGCAGAATTATTATCAGGAAGAAAAAAGTTGTTCTGGCTTCTGCCAAATAGCCATAAACGTTCCATTAAAAGTCATATTTGGGGGCCGGGAGTTTGGTCTAGTGGTAGAGTGCTTGCCTAGCATGAACAAATACCTGGGTTCGATTCCTCGGTACCACATACATAGAAAAAAGCTGGAAGTGGTGCTGAGGCTCAAGTAGTAGAGCTCTAGCCTTGAGAAAGTCCCAGGACAGTGCTCAGGCCCTGAGCCCAAGCCCAAGCCTGGCAAAAAAAAAAAAAAAAGTCATATTTGATCTTGTTTCCTAGTATGTTAAACAAGTAATAGACTTTTTAAATAAGAAAAGACTTGAAAAGCAGAAACTCAAGTATATACTTGTCCAGATTGCTACAACACTTAGAAGACCTTCAAGATTCAATCACAAGCTGGGCGTTGGTGCCCACTGTTGCTCAGGCCCTGAGTTCAAGCACCAGGACTGGCAAAAAAAAGAAAAAAAAATTTTTAAGAAAAAAGAAAAAGCCATAAGTGGCAATGTGGCTCAAGTGGCAAGAGTGCTAGCTTTGAGCAAAGAGTATCCCAGGACAATACCTAGGCCCAGAGTTCAACTCCAAGGTCTGCCCCCCGCAGGGCGTGGTGGCTCATGCCTGTAATCCTAGCTACAAAGGAGGCTGAGATCTGAGGATCGCAGTTCAAAGCCAGTTCAAAGCCAGCCCGCAGTCCAAAGCCAGCATGGGCACTAAAGTCCGTAAGACTCTTATTTCCAATCAACAACTAGAAAACCTGAAGTGGTGCTGTTGCTCCAGGGTTAGGGCAGTAACCTTGAGCTGAAGAGCCCAAGGACAGCACTCAGGCCAAGTTCAAAGCCCCATGATCAACAGAAAAAGAAAAGAAAAAAACGAGGCCAAGAGTTTGGTTTAGTTGTAGTGTGCATGCCTAGAAAGCACAAAGACATGGGTTTGACTCCTCCGTACCACATACATAGGGGGAAAAAAAAGCTAGAAGTGGTACTATGGCTCAAGTGGTAGAAAACTAGCCTTGAGAAAGCCCAAGGACAGTGCTCAGGCCCTGAGCACAAGCCCAGGACTAGCAAGGAAAAAAAAAAAAGGAAAGTGTGAATGTTAAATTTTTTGATGAATTCACTGATTTTGATGTTCTAAATATAGAATCTAAGCATAGTAACAACTACATCAAGCACCATACACAGATAAGAATCTATCATAACCCCGCCCCTCCCACACACAAATTCTCCTTTCTTACCAGGTAAAAAATCCTAAGTTCCAATCTCTACAACACTTATACCACTTGCTAGTATGTGGTAACATAGCAAATTATTTGTCTAACAGGTTCATCATCCTCTTTAAATGTAGGAAGCAATAGTACCCACACTTAAGTAGTAGAGTATTTACTGCTTAGAGAAGTGCATGGAACATAGAAATAAACTCAATAACATTACTGTAATATTCTTGCTATCATTCATAAATATAATAGGATGTGGCTATCATTCCTCTTTAACAAATAAGAAATCATATGGTTTACTATGTGGTACAGCTGGAATTTTAACTTGGAATGCTTTGAAGCACATGTTCTTTTCGTGTTGCTTTCTGGGGTTACTTCACAGGTCAATGAGGTATTTGACCGAGGCATATTTTCTAATTGAGCTTCAATGTGATCTGATAAGACCTAAATTATTATACATTTTATGCATTATTGAAATATTTCTATTATGAATATCATATCTAGAAACATACTACATTTCTTAAAAAGAAGCACAGAAGGCTGGAAGTGTAGCCTAGCAATAGAGTGCTGACATAACATGCCTGATGCCCTGGGTTCGACTCCTTGGTAATACATACACAGAAAAAGCCTGCAGTGGTGCTGTGGCTCAAGTGATGGAGCACTGCCTTGAAAAAGCTCAAGGACAATGCCCAAGCACTGAGTTAAATCCCCAGGACTGGCCAAAAAAAAAAAAAAAAAAAGCACAGATTTCTGACATGAAGCAAGAAAGGGATGTCATGGCAGAGCAGTCTGACTATTTAGACTAACAAACAGTCACAATAACTATTCATTACTATTTGGGTAATAACAGTCACGAGTCAGAAAAACTAATACCAAAAGGATCTAGGTAAAAACGATTTAAAACACTGCCCACCAACTAATCTCTAGGGTCTCCACAACTTGTTTCAATATCAGTTGTACTACTATCTGTCAACTGTAATCTCAGACAAATTAATCTGTCTAAAATTACTAACATAAAAAATGGAAATAAGGCAATCCCTGTTGGATAAGGTGTTGTAACTGTTTTAAAAGGTTAACTTTTTCCAATACTTCTCTGCTTTTTGTTTTTCATAATGCAAGCAGCCATTAATAGTAGCTTTATTGCCTTATCTCTCCCATTGGGGAAAAGCATGTTGCAAAAGAGCAAACAACTCACCAGGTGCTAGTGGCTCACACCCGTAAACCTAGCTACTCAAGATGCTGAGATCTGAAGACCAAAGTTTGAAGCCAGCCGGGGCAGAAAAGTCCATGAGACACTTGTTTCCAATAAGCCACTCAGAAAAAGCCAGAAGTGGTGCTGTAGTTCGAGTGGCAGAGTGCTAGCCTTGAGCACCAAAAGCTGCTCAGGGACAGTGCCCAGGCCTGAGTTCAAGTCCCCAAGGACCAGCAAAAAAACAAGAAAAGAAAAAAGAAAAGCAAATTCCATTTTGTTCAGTGAACTGTCTAAAATACCTAGAATGATTCTTAACATAAAAGATACTCAAATACGTAATAAAGTATTTGTACCTAGAAATTATGTATTGTGGCTCTTTAAATGAACATTTTTTTAAAAAAGAAAAAGAGGCCAGGAGTTTGGCCTAGTGGTAGAGCGCTTGCCTATACCTATACAAAGACTCAAAGACTCAGGTTGGATTCCTCAGTACCACATACATAGAAAAAGCCTGAAGTGGTACTGTGGTTCAAGTGGTAGAGGACTAGCCTTGAGAAAAAAGCCCAAGGACAATGTTCAGGCCCTGAGATCAAGCCCCAGGACTGGCAAAGAAAGAAAGTGGGGGTGGGGGGGATGCAAGGCAACTAAATGAACATTAAAAATATAAAGTAATGGGGGCCGGGAGTTTGGCCTAGTGGTAGAGTGCTTGCCTAGCATGCACGGAGGCCCGGGTTCGATTCCTCAGTACCATATACATAGAAAAAAGTTGGAAGTGGTGCTAAAGCTCAAGTGGTAGAGCTCTAGCCTTGAGAAAGTCCAAGGACAGTGCTCAGGCCCAGAGCTCAAGCCCAGGACTGGCACCTAGCATAAATGAAGCCCTGGTTTCCATTCCAGAGAACCACATACAGAGAAAAAGCCAGAAGTCTCACAGCTTCAAGCTTTAAGCTGTGACCAGCTAGGATTACAGGAATGAATCACCAACAACCAAGTTTTTCAGCCAACCTCTTCATCTAGTTAGCTGCAGCATAATAAGGGAAGAGGGTTTTCTTTTTTTTTTTTTTTTTTTTTTTTTTTTTTGGTAGCTGTGGGGCTTGATGGAAACTGGAAATAAACTACTGGCTTCATCACTAAGCAACAAAGTAATTCCAAAATGGATGTGTCATTTGTTCAACAGGGAGGCACAAGCAAACTATGAACTAGCTTTTGATAGTTAGTGGACCCTTCAGAACATTACCCACAGAAGCAGCTGGAGGTGGCCTAAAGGACCCAGGTTTCAACTCTCTCATTTTTTGTTATTGTTGGTTGTAGAGTTGAAACTCAGGGCTTGGACACTCTAAGCAGCAGTGCCACTTCCATTTTCTGATGGTTAATTGGAGATAAGTCTCATGTACTTTCCAGCCAAGACTGTCTTTGAAGTGTAGTCTTCAAGATCTCAGCTTCCTGAGTAGCTAGGATTACAGGTGTGAGCCACCAGCATCTAGCTGGGAAGAGGCTCTTGACCAAAACAAGAAATTAAAATTGCTTGGACTAGTCTGAACTTGGAATTACCAAAAGAGGCAGTGACACATAGGAAATAAGAGGAAAACCTCTAAAAAATGATAGTGGAAAAGACTAAATTTAAGACAATCCACTATCACCAGCCAGATGTGCCAAAACATCCAGCTAGCACAAAGGTCAGGTCATCAAAGCTGATGATGAGTATTAGGAAGCTCCCAAGACCAAGTTTCTTTAAAGATAAAAAGAATAGGGGGCTGGGAATTTGGCCTAGTGGTAAGAGTGTTTACCTAGCGTACATGAAGCCCTGGGTTCAATTCCTCGTTATCACATACACAGAAAAAAGCCAGAAGTGGCATTGTGGCTCAAGTGGCAGAGCACTAGCCCTGAGAAAAAAAGTGTTCAAGGACAGTGACCAGGCCCTGAATTCAAGCCCTGGGATTGGCAAAGGAAAAAAAAAAAAGATGGGACAGGCAGAGCCAGGCACTGATAGCTTAGGCCTATTCAGGAGACTGAGATCTGAGGATCAAAGTTCAAAGACAACTCAGACAGTCCATGAGACTCCTATTAACCCACAAAAAGCTAGAAGTGCAGCTGTGGCTCAAGTGGTAGAACAAGAGCTTTTAGCAAAACAAAAAACCTCAGGGACAGCATTCATTTTGAGTTGAAGTCTCAAGACCAGTACTCTCCCAGACACACACACACCCCTGCCAAAATAAAAGGGGAAAAAGAAAAAAGAACAGAAACAAAATACAACATAATGAAACAAAATCACTAACAGTTGAGACATAATTTAAAAAATGAAACCAAACTCAAGTCCATAGCAGGCTTTATCCTACCCCACTCTCCATCATACGTGAATCATGATTTAATTTGGGTTTTGTAAAAAAAACATTTGAAAAAGACAATGTATAAGAAGACATATCTTGGGGCAGGGAGTTTGGCCTAGTGGTAGAGTGCTTGCCTAGCATGCACGAAGACCCAGGTTTGATTCCTCGGTACCACATACATAGCAAAAAGCAGGAAGTGGTGCTGAGGCTCAAGTGGTAGAGCTCTAGCCTTGAGAAAGTCCAAGGACAGTGCTCAAGCCCTGAGCTCAAGCCCAGGACTGGCAAAAAAAAATTAAGAAGACATATCTTGAGCCGGGAGCATGGCCTAGTGGTAGAGTGCTTGCCTAGCATTCATCAAGCCCTGGGTTCGATTCCTCAGTACCCTATAAATAGAACAAGAAAGAAGTGGTGCTGTGGCTCAAGTGGTAGAGTGAGGAATGCTCAAGGACAGTGCTCAGGCCATGAGTCCAAGCCCCAGGACTGGCAAAGAAAAGAAAAGAAAAACAAAAACAAATGCAAGTTGCCCAGATAACTATATTTGGAAAGTATATGTTCATATATTGAAATTAGATTGTGGGCCAGAAGTTTGGCCTAGTGGTAAGAGTGCTTGCTTTAGCCAGGTGAGGTGGCTCACGCTGAGATCTGAGGATCATGGTTCAAAGCCAGCCCAGAAACTAAAGTCTGAGAGACTCTTACATCCAATTAACCACTAAAAAAACAGAAGTGGTGCTGTGGCTCAAGGGATAGGGCAGTAGCCTTGAGCTGAATATCTCAGGAAAAGTGCCCCAGGCCCAGAGTTCAAGCCCCATGATCGACAAAAAAAAAGTGTTTGCCTAGCATGCACAAAGACCCAGGTTTGGTTCCTCGGTACCACATACATAGAAAAAGGCTGGAAGGAGTTCAGTGGCTCAAGTGGTAGAGCTCTAGCCTTGAGAGAGCACAAGGACAGTGGTCAGGCCCTGAGTTCAAGCCCCAGAACTGGCAAAAAAAAAAAAAATGTAGATTGTGTAAGACTAAAGAAAAGAAATAGAAATAGGGAAATGGAGGACTAAGAGTTCAGTCTACTTTTTCCCAAGGGAATCCTTAGGCCAAACTTATAAGGTCTTCTGCACCTGAACACTGCACCCAGCAAGTCAAACTCTTAGTTCTAGGTCCAGAGTTATGCAAGTGAATCCAGAAATATAAGGATGGCATGCATTGTCATCAACATGGACCTCACCTTGTCACTGTCATCATGACAAATGTGGTCGTGATGGATGGACTGGCACTGAAAAGAAGCACCAACACTACCTACAAGAAAAAAAGAGGAAAAGTTAATATGCTGTAATTCCTTGCATTTGAACTGCTTTACCAATTAAAATGCTTTTACAACCATTATTCTATTTAATCTTCAAAAATAATCTTATAGGGACAAGGAGCATGACCTGTGGTAGAGTGCTCAGCTAGCATGCATGAAGTCCCAGGTTTGATTCCTCAGTACCACATCCACAGAAAAAGCCAATGCCAGGTGCGGTAGATCACACCTAGAATCCTAGCTACTCAGGAGGCTGAGATCTGAGGACTGTGACTCAAAGCCAGCTTGGGCACAAAAGTCTGTGAGACTCTTATCTCCAATTAACCACCAGAAAACCAGAAGTGGTGCTGTGGCTCAAGGGGGAGGGCAGTAGCCTTGAGCTGAAGAGCTCAAGGACACCACCGAGGCTCAGAGTACAAGTGCCATGACAAAAAACAAAAGATGGAAGTGGTCCTGTGGCTCAAGTGGTAGAATGAAACCTTGAGGACAGTGCCCAGGCCCTGAGTTCAAGCCCCACAACTTGCAAAATAATAATAATAGCAATAATAATAATCTTACAGGAGATGGACTATTTTTATTGTTAGTTTTAGAGTTTGAACTCAGGGCTTCACATTTGGCTAGTCAAGTGGCTCTCCAGCCCTTTCTACTCTAGTTATATCTGAGGTAGGCTCCTGTTTCATTTTTATTTTATTCTTCTGCCCCGGATAGCCTAAACAATGATCTTCCTGTTACTATTTCCCACTGTAGCTGAATGATCAGTGTGTGTCACCACATCCAGGGTTCTCTGTTGAGATGGAGTCTCAAACTAGTTTTTTCCAGACTGGCCTGGAACCATAGCCCTCCAAATTTAGCTTCCCAAGTAGCAAAGATTACAGATATGAGTACCTGGCCACAGGATGGATTGTTATTCATACTTTTCAATAGAAGAAAACAAAATAAACAGAAACACATAACGTAGCAATCAGTAAAGTAGATCTGAAACTAAGACCTCTTATTCAAACCTTAACTCAGTATGTTCTACTAGATCAATTAATCTACTTTCATTTAACCAATTAATCAATCTCAATTAACCAGCAAAAAAGCTGAAGGCAGAGCCCTGGCTCCAGTGGTAGAGCAGTACTTGTGAGCAAAAAAGAAGAGGGACAGTGAGTTCAAGCCCTAGGACTACCAAAAGAAAAGAGGTATAGAAATAAACTCCAGGAAATGAAAACAACATTTTTTTTCTTTGATGCTGTTTTTGTTTTCTTTTCTTTCTGCCTTATTTGTTCATTTATCTGTCTTTAGGGGGATGGGGGGAACACAGAAATGTAAAAACAAAATGTGAACAAATATAGCAGACACTGTTGAAAATTAACTGTACAATTTGTGGATGGGATAGGAGGAAAAAACTGAAAGACTGGGACGGAAGGGGTGACATTGTCCAAAAAGAAATGTACTTTACCTGACTTATGTAACCGTAACCTCTCTGTATAACACTTTTATATTAACAACTTTTTAAAAGATAAATAAAAAAGAAAAGGGGAAAAGAGAAGGAAGGAAGGCGAGCAGGCAGGTAAAAAGAAAAAAGGAGATGGAGAAAAAGAAGAAAAATGTGAGACATGTCTTGATTTCAGTTCTTTCATTGGTTAACTGGAGATACTCTACCAGACTTTTCTACCCTGGTTCCCAACTAATATTCCCAGATTTCAGCCACCTGAATAACTAGGATTATAGGCTTGAACCACACCAGCCCCTAGAGCTTGAGAGTTTCTCTTTTTATTTGACTATATTTTCTAATTTTCCATGACATACATGAAAAAGGGGCCTAGTTTCCAAACCAACATTCCTAGAACACTGGGCCTGATGAGACAAGCAATCTCAAGAAAAAAACAGATAGCCAGATGCAGTGGCTCATGCCTATAATCCTAGCTACTCAGGAGGCTGAGATCTGAGGAACAAGGATCAAAGCCAGCCCGGATACTAAAGTATGAGAGACTCTTATCTCCAATTAATCACCAGAAAATGGGGAGTGAGGCTGTGGCTCAGGGGGCAGGGTGATAGCCTTGAGCTGAAGAGCTCAGGAACAGCACCCAGGCCCAGAGTTCAAGCCCCATGACCCACAAAAAAGGGGAAAAAAAAAAAAAAAAAAGAGGATTCCAAGAAAGAGTACCCTATGACCATGAGCAGAATCCCTGAGGCTAATGATCCAGTTACATTTTTTTTCTTTCTTTAAGAACTCCCCCCACCCACCTAGCTGCCATTCAAAATTATTTCAGTGATAATTAGACACCACTACAATGTAACTATTAACAATAAAGACAATATTTCTTTGATCCCATTAATTATTTTTTGTGTGTAGGAGGCTTGAATTCTGGGCCAGAGCGCTGTCCCTGAGCTCTTCAGCTCAAGGCTACTGCCCTACCCCTGGGCATTGTCCCATACTGGAGATAAGAGTCTCAAGGACTTTAGTGCCCAGGCTGGCTTTGAACCCTCATCCTCAGATCTCAGCCTCCTGAGTAGCTAGGATTACAGGACTGAGCTACCATGTCCAGCGACCCCATTAATTTTGTTATTAAGCTCCAGTCAAATCACTAATGACTTTTGACAACAGTATCTTTGGAGAAAGCCAGTTAAAACCAATCTTCCTTGTCCATTAAACTGTTCCGAACCACACTGACTTGCGTGCGTGTGTGCGTGTGTGTGGGGGTTGGCACTAGAATAGTACAGAATGGCCCAAGCTTATGATGATCAAGGTTTGGACCAACTGTCAGTACACACCAAAGTAGTTAACTTGGAGTCATATGAGGGACAAGACAGGAGTCATTATCTTAGACTAAGTCACCTGGACAAATCCAAAGGCAAAATAGGCAAAGTGAAATTAACTACATATTGCTATCACAACAGATTTGTAAGTTCCTTCATGCAAATGCTGATATTTAGATAGAATACACACACACACACACACACACACTCACACACACACACACATGCACCCACTCACACACCTTTTTGGAATACTAGGGCAAGCCCTTGCATACAGCAGATATTCTATACATATGTTGAATCAGTCTGAATTCTAATCCTGTTTTCTAAGGTAGTAACAACCTTTTCCAAATGAATCTTTTTAAAATGTACCTATAGTCTGCCAGTTACCATAAGTCAAATAATAGATGTTATAAATGCTAAAATGCTCATAAGCTTAATGAATAATATCTTTAAAAAGAAATTATTCAGGGGCTAGGAGTTTGGCTTACTGGTAGACTGCTTGCCTACCATGCACCAAGACCAGGGTTCGAGTCCTCAGTACCACACACATGGAAAATACTAGAAGTGGTGGTGTGGCTTAACTGGTAGAGTTCTATCTAGCCTTGAAAAAGCCCAAGGACAATGCTCAGGTCCTGAGTTCAGTGCTCAGGCCCTGAGTTCAAGCCTCAGTACTGGCTTAAAAAAAAAAAAAAGGAATTATTCAGTCTCTTTTCTTCATTCTATAATAATCCCAGTAGACTTTGAAAACTCCAGTCCCACGATATTTGTCTATGGAAAGTAAGTGCCACTGAAATTACTGCCAGAAGAGTCACTACTGAAGTCTAATTTTTTGGTTCTCTCATTTTCTGTTCTTTCAGGACTCTTTTCCATTCACTCTAGCAGAAACATTATTTTTAAGTGCTAATTTTATAGCAGGACTAGAAAACTTGTTGAGTATTATCCAAAACTTGGCCTGAAGTAGGTTCTGGCAGCACATGACCTTTCTGGGTTTTAATTGTACTGGTTGCAGGCTAACTGCAGACAGAATTGCCACTGGTATACCCAGGTTTATGATATGGCTATAAAGAAATGAGCTAAGAGAATTCCAAGTCTCAACAATCAATTAGTAAGTCCAGATTTCTAATCCAGAAATTCAAATATCATCCAACTGCTAAAATTTACTTTTCTCATGCTGTAAGCTTCCACTAAATGAACTTACACCAAAAGATTATATATTAATTTCAGAAATTCTACTTAAAATGTATAGAACAAACTTTGACCTTATTGTAGAATACACTTTAAGACATTATTAATGTTAGGTAGATGTTCAGTAATGTGAAGTAAAAGCCATTCTTGCTCTGTTGAGTATAATATACTATTACAATAAGATCTTGATGTCTTTAGCTATACAGACAGAAAATTCAGTTTCAAAATCTTGAGTTGTCTTAAGCAATCTTACTGAGATAAAATTTGCATATAATACTGCACATTTCATCTGTTTCAATATACAACTCAAGTTTTAAAACACATTCACAAAGTTGTATAACTATCATCACTATTTTAGGACTTTACTTCATTTTTCTTTTCCACAAGCCCCTAACCACCACTAATCTAATTTCTGTATAGCTGCCTATTTTTAAGATTTTATAGAAATTGAATGATAAAATATGTGTATTTGTTACAAGCTTCTTTTACCTAGCTTGTATGCTAGGTTCATGCACATAACCGCAGTATCAATTCATTTTTCATTAGATAATATTCTAATATATGGATATATCACATTTCATTTGTTCATTCATCAGTGAAAAGATATTAGATGAGCTCACTTTGACAATATTATGAGTGGTGGATATTGGTAATATCATGAATGGTGCTTTTCGACATTCATCTTCAAGCTTCCCCACAAATGAGTTTGTTTGTATTTCTTTTGCTAGGTCAAATGGCACTTCTATTCCACCTTTCGAAAAACTGTAAACTTTTCCAAAGTGGCTTGTAGCATTTTACAACATACAAAGATATTGCTAGCTGTTTTTTGTTTGTCATTTTTGTTGCTGTTGTGGCTTTTGCTACTGCTGCTGTTTTAGTGGTACTGGGGCTTGAATTTAGGGCCTCATGCTTGCTAACCAAGTGCTATAACACTTGAACCACTCTGCTAACCTTTTTGTTTTGAGTATTTTTCTCTGTGCCAATACCAGGACTTGAACTCAGCACTTATTGCTCACCCACTTTCTTGCTCACAGATAGCATATACCACACCTCTATTCTGACCTTTTGCTGGTTAATTGGAGTCTCACAGACTTTTCTACCCAGGCCGGCTCTGAACCACATTCCTTTAGAGCTTGGCTTCCAGAGCAGCTACTTTTTTGGGGGAACAAGGTTTCACTTTACACAGAGGCAGCCATCCTCCCACTTGTGCTTCTCCACATCCCTGAGATGACAGACATACATTACTATACCCAGCCATTGTGCTCCTTCACAGTTGGAGATGACAGGTGAATACCACCATATACAGAGTCTCCCAAACTTTTTTTTTTTTTTTGTTACAGCTGGCCTCAAAACACAATTTCCCAATTTCTGTCTCCCAAATCCCTAAGATCACAGGCTTGGGCCACCCCATCCAGCATTGGTTGTCTATTTTGTTTGGTTAAATTCAACTTCAAAATCAGATCTGAAGAGAGTTCAAGGCATTTATAGGCTGTGACTGTAGATAACTCACTAACAAATCATAAAGCCATTCTCACTGTATAATATGAATTATATTATCAACTTATTTGTACTTTATTGAGCACTTCTATAGGTTAAGAAGATTAAATAATATTCAATATATGGAACCTGGGAAAATTGAGGGGATGAGTAGGATTGAGAGATGGGGGAAATGAACTCATCAGGATATTGATCAGGATGCATTGTTCTCATTAACTACAAACTAGTCAGAAGTGGAGCCACGGCTCAACTGGTAGAGTGCTAATCTGAGCAAGAAAGTACAATGACAGTGCCCAGGCCCTGAGTTCAACTCTCAGGATGAGCAAAAAATAAATGTAAATTAAAAAAAAACAGTATCCGCTGTTTTTGGGTTGTTGTTGTTTTAGTGGTACTGGGGTTTGACAATTTCATGTGCCCTGAATGACAGCCTGGGGGAAGATACACATTGAAATTCTTTCTTTCTTCACTGTGAGACATTAATTTAAAATGAAAAGTGAGAGCCAGTCCCAGAACAGTATAGCACTTAGGACTTGAATTACCTGGCTCTCACATACTCATTCTGCTTTTATCTAGTCCTTATCTTCTCTCCTTTTCCTTCCCCTGGCATTTTGACTCTTGCACAGGAAAGCCACGGGCTTTGTGATATAGTAAATATTTTCATGTTGTTATGAGTGGTCTTGTCAGTGAGTGTCTTAGTGGGTTAACCCTGGCAAAATGCTAACTGAACCCACAGAATCTACACAGGACCTCTCCAAGTAAACTCTGGTAATGTTGCATTGACTTATATCACACAGGTTAATTTCTTGGAGTCTCAAGGAAAAGAGCTGATACAAACATTGAGGATTCTCCTAACAATCTCTAGAAGATAAGGAAAATATAAAATCAGTACAACAGTTTACATGAAATGCTTCTTGGAACGAGAAGAGTTTAGGAAAACAACTTCATTTCTCTGTATTAACTAAACTAAGTCTAAAAACTCTCTTATTAAGTTTAAATACATATCAAATTAGACAGATTAAACTCCTGTAATTACATATCGAAGAAATTTTGATTCCAGAGTCTTATCACTAACTGAATAGCCTAATTCTGACACTCTTTGGTGCTGCCACAGACTTCCACATCTATCATACACACCATACGCATTATGCTTTTACTTTTCTAAATCAAAACCTGCTTGAGAATAGAAGCCAAGTTTTACCTAGTGTGTACAGTTTGTGCTTCTAACTGTGAAACTACAATACAGAAATCAAAATCAGCTACAGAAAGGAATAAACCAAAGAGAAGAAAAAGAACCAAAAAAACAGTACAATAGGTACCAGGAATTTGGCCTAGTGATAGAGTACTTGCCTAGTATGCATGAAGACCTGGGTTCAATTCCTCAGTACCACATACATAGAAAAAAGCCGGAAGTGGTGCTGTGGCTCAAGTGGTAGAGCTCTAGCCTTGAGAAAGTCCAAGGACAGTGCTTAGGCCCTGAGCTCAAGCCCAGGACTGGAAAAAAAAACAACAACAACAATGTTTGGTAATAAAAACCTGCTAACATAGGTACTACAAAGACTTCATTCTCAAAGAACTTAAATAAAATACAAGTTTTTAATGAAAATATAAGTTATTAGTTGTTTTATATAATCTCAACTCTAGAGTCTCTGTTAACATATTTTGTATTTAAACTACAAATCGAGTAACATAAATAAACAAACAAAAAGAATGGTTAACTACCATTGCTCCCTCTCAAACCCAGTGACCTCAGGATTACTAAGAAGCCTTAGATTTTTTTTTTTTTTTTTTTTTTTTGCCAGTCATGGGCTTGAACTTGGGATCTGAGCACTGTTCTTGGACTTTTTTTTCCTCTCAAAGCTAGAGCTCTACCACTTGAGCCGTAGCACCACTTCCAGCTTTTTTTTTTCCTATGTATATGGTGCCAAGGAATCGAACCTGGGTCTTCGTGCATGCTAGGCAAGCACTCTATCACTAGGCCAAACTCCTGGCCCAGAAGCCTTAGATTTTAACATTGGAAAACTGTACTAACTTTATTATGAGACTAAAATTCCCTTTAACTAAACATTTTAACTAGCTTTTGTTTCACTATATGTGTAACTGACATAGATGACTGAACACATCAGTTTCTTTCCATGGGTTCTTATTAGAAAAACACTGAATACTGAAATAAAAACTAAATGTGACTCAACAGTCCTGGGTGCCAGTGCAGCCATTTATACTGAGCCCAAAGCGAAGGTCCACAGAGGCAGTTAGCTACTTGCCCGGTGTACAAAGAAAGCTAATACAGAGTAAGTATAAAACAGGTTTTATAGGGCCTAGGCCAGCATATTATTACCCAAGACTATCTCCATGCATCTGCTGCATTTATGTTCACTGTGATAAACTATGTCTACTATACTTTGCAAGTGAAATGCAAATGGAAATGGCTAAAAATATTAGCAAAACTTTAACTAGAGTTTAAAACAAAATAAAACAAAACAGAATATCTGGCCAGGAGTGTAGCCTAGTAGTACAGTGCTTATTATTTATCATGCAAAAAGCCCTGTTTGATTCCTCGATACCACATAGTCAGAAAAGGCCAGAAGTGGTGCTATGGGTAGAGTGGCAGAGCACTAGTCTTGAGCAAAAAGTGTCTAAGGACAGTGCCCAGGCCCTGAGTTCAAGCCCCAGGACTGGAAAGAAACAAACAAAACAAAAGCAAAAACACACACAGTGGCTGGGAGTTTGGCCTAGTGGTTAAAGTGCTTGCTTAGCGTGCATGAAGACTCAGGTTCGATTCCTCGGTACCACATACATAGAAAAAAGCCAGAAGTGGTGCTCAGGCCCTGAGCTCAAGCCCAGGACTGGAAACACACACACACACACACACACACACACACACACACACACACACACACACACAGGTCTCTCTCTCTCTCTCTCTCTCTCTCTCTCTCTCTCTCTCTCTCTCTCTTTCTCTCTCTCCTCTCACACACACACACACTCTCTAGCATTATAACACTTGAGCCACACCTCCATGCTGGACTTTCTGCTGCTCAACTAGAGATAGGGTCATGGACTTGTCTGTTTAAACTTTGTCTGAACATTTATTCTCATACTGCAGCCTCCCAAGTAGCTAGGATTAGTTATGAGTCATTGTTGCCAGATTAAAATATTCTATCTGATTTAATATTCTATTTATCAGCGATTAACAATGAATAAAAATTCATAATTATGAGGAAAGAATGAGACAAGGGAGTCAAGCACAGCCCAATCCTAAACACAAAGAATGGCTTATTCTCTTTTTAATTAAGTCTTTTCTATAAAGCAGTGGTATAGTACGTAGCCCAGGCTGGGAGTTTAGCCTAGTGGTAGAGTGCTTGCCCAGCATACATGAAGACCCAGGTTCGATTTCTTGGTACCACATACATAGAAAAAAGCTAGAAGTGGTTCTGTGGCTCAAGTGGTAGAGCTCTAGCCTTGAGAAAACCCAAGAACAGTGCTCAGGCCCAAGACTGCTGCTGCTGCTGCTGCTGCTGATGATGATGATGATGATGACGACGACAATGTAGTCCAATCACTGAATGACTAACTAAGTGGCATTGTTCAAGTAGACATAATTCTGTTTACCTATCTTTAAAATGAAATGAAAAGATACACTGAGAACAGTGAGGTATGCTTATTTCCCCAGCACTTAGAAGCAGAGGCAGGCAAATTACAAGTTCAAAGGCAGCCTGGGCTACAAACAAATGTTTAAAAAGCAAAAAAGTAGAAAATTAAATGGCTGAGTACTTATTTCTAGCACTAAAATTTTATGACATCTAGAAAACTAAGCACATTTCCTACAATTTGTTATATTTCTAGTACATGCTCCTAACAAAGAACTCCAAAAAGTTCTAATTACTTCAGGATGAGAGACATACCTGAAAGATAAACCAATTTTTAAAAAATGGGGAAGGGGGGCCAGGAGTTTAGCCTACTGGTAGAGTGTTTGCCTAGCATGCACAAAGACCAGGGTTCGATTCCTTGGTACTACATACATAGCAAAAAAAAAAAAAAAGCCAGAAGTAGTGCTGTGGCTCCGTGGTAGAGCTCTAGCCTTGAGAAATTCCAGGGACAGTGCTCAGGCAAGTTCAAGCCCAGGACTGGCCAAAAAAAAAAAAAAAAAAGAGAGAGAGAGAGAAAGAGAAAAAATGGGGGGAGGGCAAGGGGGTGACCTAGTGATTGAGTGTTTGCCTAGCATGCATGAATCCCTGGGTTCCATTCCACAGTACCACATACACAGAAAAATACAGAAGCAGTGCTGTGGCTCAAGTGATAAGAGCCCTAGCCTTGAGAAAGCCGAAGAACAGTGCCCAAGCTCTGAGTTCAAGCCCAAGAACTGGCAAAAAAAAGGGGGGGGGGAGGGGATGACACACAGTGGGGTTCACATCTCTAACAGTTACTCCAGAGACAGAGATCTAGAGGTTTGCTGTTTGAAGCCACTTCAGGCAAAAATTTAGTAACATCCCTATCTCAACAAACAAGCTGTGTAAAGTCACACAGCTGTTACCTTAGTTACTTGGGAGGCAGAGATTTGGAATACTTTGGGTTGAGTCCAGAGTAGGCAAAATGTTAGAAAGATCCCATCTCAATAATCAACCTTAGGACGTTGGTACACATCTGTGTTCTCAGCTACAAGTAAGATGTAGGTAGGAAGATAACTGTCTAAAGCTGGCCTAGTCAAAAGTACAAGAACTGTCTGAAAAGTACGTAAAGTATTGGGCCGGGAGTTTGGCCTAGTGGTAGAGTACTTGCCTAGCACGCATGAAGACCCAGGTTCAATTCTTGGTACCACATACATAGAAAAAAGCCGAAAGTGGTGCTGACGCTCAAGTGGTAGAGCTCTAGCCTTGAGAAAGTCCAAGGACTGTGCTCAGGCCCTGAGTTCAAGCCCAGGACTGGCAAAAAAAAAAAAAAAACCAACAAGAAAAGCATGTAAAGTAAGAAGAGATGTGGGCATAGCTCAATTGGAAGAAAATCTGCCTAGTAAGTATGAAGCCGCAGGTTCAAACAATATTGCCAAAACAAGTAACAAACAAAAAACAAAAATGATACCTGAATCTACAAATACTTACAACTCTGAATAATAATGACATCTTGGTAGATTATCTTTTTCCATATCACCATTACTGAATGAAATAATTAGCTGGGTGCCACTGACTCACACTTGTAATCCAGGAGAAATCTGAGGATTGCAGTTCAAAGCCAGTCTAGGTAAGGAAGTCCATCTTACCAAGCGGGTGGTTGACACTATAATCCTAGCTAGTCAGGTGGCTGAGAACTGTGGATGGCAGTTCAAAGCCAGCTTGGGCACTAAAGACTGTGAGACTCTTATATCCAATTAACCATTAGAAAACAGCAAATAGAGCTGTGGCTCAAGGGGTAAGGTGGTAGGCTTGGGCTGAAGAGCTCAGGGACATCCCCCAGGCCCAGAGCTTAAGCAAGAAGGGGGACGGGGGAGTCAGTCTTATCTCCAATTAACCACCAGAAAACCAGAAGTGGCACAGTGACTCAAAGTGGTAGAGCAATAGCCTTGAACAAAAGAGCTCAGGCCTTGCGTTCAAACCCCAAGTCTAACTCCCTCCCCCAAAAAAGAATAAAGAAATCATAAAGAGAATCTACAACAAATTAGAAACACCCAATCAGACAGAGCACAGAAAAAAGAAAATCAGCATAAAATTTCTTTACCATAGCCGAGCACTGGTGGCTCTGGCTCAAGGGGTGAGGCAGTAGCCTTGAGCTGAAGAGATGAGGAACAGTGCCCAGGTCCAGAGTTCAAGTCCCATGATCAACAAAAAATTTTTTTTTCTTTACTATGTGTTAGAGCTTCTAACTTATCTATCATAAATTTGTAACAAAGGACAGATACTAATTTTTTTAACACAAATGTTAAATGCAGTATTGAAAATTCTTTTTTTATCTTTTTTTTTTTTTTTTTTTTTTTTGCCAGTCCTGGGCTTGAGCTCAGGGTCTGAGCACTGTTCTTGGACTTTCTCAAGGCTAGAGCCCTACCACTTGAGCCTCAGCACCACTTCCGGCTTTTTTCTATGTATGTGGTACCAAGGAATGGAGCCTGAGTTTTAGTGCATGCTAGGCAAGCACTCTACCACTAGGCCAAACCCCTGGCTGAAAATTCTTTTGTAGTATTTTACTAGACACTATTAGGTAAAGATGAATGACAATATTGTCTGCCATGGTACATTTGGCTGGCTATTCTCCAGTTTTGCAATTGTCATAACTGGAGAATGGGGTGGAGGGGGAGGTACTGAAGATATGGTTTAGGTGGCAGAGTACCAGCCAATGAGCAAAAGTATCAAATACCAAGTTCAAGTTTGAATCCCAGATGGAACAAAAAAAAAATAACTTAAATAACTGAAGAATGGGAAATGATACTAGCAGCCAATGACAGAGGCTAGACACACAACTGCAGTGCACACACCCCTCCCCTTACATGGCTGTACATGAGTATTTTTATGTTCATGGAAATTTGCTTTGGGGGAGTAGGAAAGGAAAACAAGGAAATCTGCCTCATTCTCTACACAGTAGCAGAGAATATGTGTGCTTAAAATAGTAATATATTGTGTTTTACATTAAGATTTTACACATTAAATGTCATTCTATCTTGTTTCATCTCATTAAGGAAAAAATAAGTAGAAACCATTTAGGGATCCTACAGTAGGGTAAAGGTTCAGTAGTTGATGAAAATGCTTTCAAACTCTCACTATATCATAAATTTCCAGTGCTAGAATATTTTACATTGAGTCTGTGCTGTTCAATATAATTTTGGAAGTCCACTGATTTCAAGGCTGATCTACAACAGACAACAGGCAGCAGCATATATTAAATCTTTCTACAACCATACTACTGAATCATATGTATTTTTATAGTATCACATGCTGTCACAATACTTTGTTGTTCTTTATTTATTGTGGTAAAGTATAATATAAACTTTACCATTAAACCAAGTGCATAATTCTGAAGTATTTATCACATCCAAATGTGTGT
Organism: Megascapheus bottae; assembly: GCF_031878675.1. Taxonomy (NCBI): domain Eukaryota; kingdom Metazoa; phylum Chordata; class Mammalia; order Rodentia; family Geomyidae; genus Megascapheus; species Megascapheus bottae. The sequence continues at coordinate 60,509,078 of NC_143511.1, forward strand.
ATCCATAACATCCAAAATGTGGTGTGATCGGTAGCACTATTTCCAAAAAAAATTTAATTGCTCTAAATAGAAAACCTATAATCATTAGATAACCACTTCTTACTCTCCCTTGTCTCTTAAAACTAAATTCTCAAGAGAAGAGAGAAAAACATAATACATAAAGAATAACAGTCATTTATAATTAAGCTCTTATTTCCATGTCCGGGAGGTTCAATAACTTGGCCTCATCTGATATGGCATTATGTATCTAGGGTTTGAGCTATTGTAATTCTCTAGGAGAGTTCTAGATGTGTACTAATTATTACAGATGAGGGAAACCATTGAGCTTATGTTCCTTTGGGTCTGGCTTACTTCACTTAATATGATTTTTTTCCAAGTCTTTCCATTTCCTTATAAATGGTGCGATGTCATTCTTTCTGATGGCAGTACAGATTTCCATTGTGTATAAATACCACATCTCGTTGATCCAATCATCAACTGAGGGGCATCTGGGTTGGTTCCATATCTTCACTATGGTAAATAGTGCTGCAATGAACATCATTGTGCTAGTGGATTTAGTATGTTCTCATTTCTGGACCAAAGGGTCCCAGTAGTGGGATTGCTGGGTCATAGAGGAGATATATGTTTAGTCTTTTGAGGAAACGCCATACTGCTTTCCATAGTGGTTGTACCAGTTTAAACTCCCACCAACAGTGTAGTAGCAATCCCTCCTGGTTAATCTCCTATTTTTACAGTATCCTACTTTGTTACCTGGTATATTATATAGATGTTTACTTGTTTACTTGAAATAGGTGGAGGAAAATGAGAGGAGGGGGTAGGGGAGGGAAATGGGGACAAAAACATAAGAAGGAATATCTATGTGTGAGAACTAATGCATGCATCTTCTATCTGGTGAATGTAACTGTAACGCCTTTATACACTGAGATAAAAAATTACAAAAAAATATTTTTAAAAAAACTAAATCCTCAATTAGTAATTTTCAAATCTGCTGCCACCAGGTGGCAAGAATGTGTCATAGCTATCTAAGACTGAGTAGAGGGCCTTCCTTCACTAAGAACTAGAATGGCAACTTCACCCACCAAAACCACATAGGCACATAGATAAACTTTTGGTAATAATCAAGTTTGAAGTCAAATACAACTAATGCTTTTGGTAGTACTAAAGTCTGAACTCAAGCCTTCACACTTGCTAAGTATGTGATGTACCACTTAAGCAAAACCACCAAGTCCTTTTTATTTTATTTTTTGAGAGGGTCTTGAATTTATGCCTGAGCCTGACCATCATTTATTTATTTATTTGTTTGTTTGTTTGTTTTACTGGCTATAGGGCTTGAACTGTGAGCCTGAGTGCTGTCCCTGAGCTCTTCAGCTCAAGACTGGTGCTTTACCATTTGAGCCACAGTGCCACTTCCAGTTTTCTAGTGGTTAATTGGAGATAACAGTCTCCTAGACAGGCTTTGATCTCAGCCTCCTGAATAGCTAGGATTACAGGTGTGGCTCACCAGCATCCAGCTACAGGCCAGCTCCTCTTAGTCATTCCTCCCACAGATCTGGGATGACAGGTACAAGGCATAAGTTACCCCAGGTCTAACTTACTGGTTGAGATGGGGGTTTCACTTTTTTTGGGGGGGGAGGGGTCTGGGTTGGCCCGTAAGCAGTATTCTCCAAGACTTGGCCTCCAGAGTTAATCTTTTGCTATTTTTGCTAAGATTATAGCCATGAATGAGTCATTACATCTGACTGTACTATTTATCTATTTATTTGTTTGTTTATTTATTTATTTATGGCAGTCGTGGGACTTGAACTCTGGGCCTGGGCGTTGTCCCTGAGCTCTTCAGCTCAAGACTACCACCCTACCCCTTGAGCCACAGCATCACTTCTGGTTTTCTGGTGATTAATTGGAAATAAGAGTCTCACAGACTTTTTAACGCCCAAGCTGGCTTTGAACCTTGATCCTCAGATCTCAGCCTCTTGAATAACTAGGATTATAGGCATGAGCTACCGTGTCCAGCTTGGCTGTACTTTTTAACTCCCCCCCTCCTTTTTTTGCCAGTCCTGGGGCTTGAACTCAGGGCCTGAGCACTGTCCTTAGACACTTTTTGCTCAAGGCGAATGCTCTGCCACTTGAGTCATGGCACCACTTTTAGCTTTTTGTGAGTATGTGGTAACCAGGAATCGAACCCAAAGCTTCGTACATACTAAGCAAGTGCTCTATCACTAGGCTATGCTCTGCCCCCTTCTTTTTTTATTTTTTTGCCGGTCCTGGGGCTTGATCTCAGTGCTTAGGCACTGTCCTTGGGCTTTCTCAAGGCTAGCATGCTACCACTTGAACCACAGCACCACTTTCAGCTTTTTGTGTATGTAGTACTAAGGAATAGAACCCAGGGCTTTGTGCAAGCAAGCACTCTACCACTAGGCCACACTTCTGGCCACTTAACTCCCTTTAAAAATCTACAGTAAGGCGCCGAGAGTGTGGCCTAGTGGTTGAGTGCTTGCCTAGCATGTACCACAGACTTTCCTGCCTGGGGTGGCTTTGAACTGTGATTCTCCTCAGATCTCAGTCTCCTGCATAGGTAGGATTCCAGGTGTGAGCCACTGGTGACGGACTTTCTGATTTCTCATTCTTGCTGATACTTCCTGCCTTTTATTATTATAACCATGCTAGTGAATATGAAGTGTTTTTTCAGTATCAATGACATGGTATCTGGATTTGTTTCAAACAATAACATACACTATGTGAAAAATACCCTATGAGCATTGTGGCAAGGATAGGAGAAGGAAAGAGATGATAGAGTACAAAAAAAAAATGTTCTCATTAACTGACTTACAAAGTGGTAGTTAATCCCTCTATATAATACCTTAATAATAACAATAAAATTTTATAAAAAGGTAATATAAAGGTTAGGTAGAAATGAAATAAAATTATCAGTCTGGAAACTGCTGAACCTTGCTGGTAAATACATATAGATTCATTATACTAGTCTCTGTAAATCTATATTTGAGATTTTCTAGAACAAATTCCAAAATGCAACTATTACAAATACATGAAATTATTTCATTCCATTTTAAACTCTAGAAAACTGTGATACCTACTACATAATTTTGCATATCACTATACCAGCATTGGCTTCAAGAATTTTTTTTTAATCTGAGAAAAAAACTATGGGTGGTAACAGCATCAATTACATACTTCTCTTTTCTTTTTGACTGGTACCCTCACTTGAACTTAAGGTATAGAACTCACTCAGCTTGCTTGCTCAGCTGACAACTTACCACCTGAGTTATACCACGGGCCTCGTTTGCTGGAGTCTTGTAGTCTTTTCTCCCCATGCTGGCTTCAAACTTTAATCTATTGGACCTCCTCTTTAGTAGCTAGGATCACACAGATATGAACTTTGGGCACATAGCTTTTTATCTCTCCTTTCCTTCTTTCTCTTCCTTTCTTTTCTTTCCTGGTGTTTTGTCTGTTTGTTTGAGACACGGTGTCCCTATATAACCCAGATTCAGCCCCCTGAGTTTTGTGACTAACAGCATGTGCCACACATCTGGTTATTATACATTTATTTTGAATCCTATAACCAAATAGCAAAATTTCAAAACTATAGATTGATGCTAATTAGCAAAAACTGTATTTTATACAACCTCATTAGTACAAATATGAAAAAATAATCAGTACCAACTCCCACATGTATAAATTAAAAACTGCTATGGAATAGTACATTTATCTCAATTGATAGTTTTATTTCTTTAATAATTAAGTACAACTAGGAGTCAATTCACAATTAACTCTAGAAGGAGGAAGTTAAGGTGCAAATAGCTTGTAGTTTAAAACAACACTCATTCCAGATGTGCCTATAATCCCAGCACTTGAGAGGCAGAGCAAAATAGAAAGAAAAAAGAAAACAAAACAAAACAACAATACACTGTTCTGCCAGAGCAAGTGTCTGGACCACATATATAAACCCACGAGTGAATAAATAGTAAACTGTGGCTAAGCATTCTGAAAAACAAAATACAACAACGAAAAAAAAAAAGAGTATGCAAGAAAGTAGAGAAGTTGACACTGGATAGTCAAGGAAGACCTGAGACAAAAACAAGGAGTAGAAAAAGACAGGAGGGCTGGGAGTTTGGCCGAGTGGTTAAAGTGCTTGCCTAGCATGCACAAAGACCTGGGTTCCATTCCTTGGTACCACATACATATAAAAAAGCCGGAAGTGGTGCTGAGGCTCAAGTGGTAGAGCTCTAGCCTTGAGAAAGTCCAAGGACAGTGCTCAGGCCCTGAGCTCAAGCCCAGGACTGGCAAAAAAAAAAAAAAGAAAAGAAAAAGACAGGAAAAACTGAGTAAGTTCAAGTGTAATGAGCCATTGAACAGCTTTAAGCGACCCATTGTTTTAAAAATTCTTTTTAGCTGCTGTGCAGATAAGTAATATTCAAACAGGCTGAAAGACTACTGTGGTAAGATACAATGGGGGCAACTTCAAAAGAAAGAAATGGAAGGGTAAAAGAAACATTTTAGAAGATACAAGGTATACATCAGAAGATACATTCTAGAGGTGACTTAAAAAGCACTTAGCAAAGCTTAGAGAAGTATGTGAAACAAATTAAACTGCCAAAAATGAATCTCAGGCTCCTAGGGTTAAACAACTTGAATGCCATTTTCTGCTAGAAAAAAAAATAGAAGGAAGAAATATGGGACATGTAAATTAGGAACTCACTTTTAAATACAAACTTAAGAATTTTCAATTCTCAGCATACAAATAATAATTATATACTTGGGCACAAATACTTTATTCTATAAAAAGAAGCCAGAAAAAAGACAAGAACACAGGCACTGAAAGGCAAGATTGGTTTGAGAGGAATAGGGAAGAATGATGAAAGGGGTAATATCGATCAAGAAACATTCTACTTATAAGCAGACATATTGAAAGAAACAACATAGACACAAATCCTAAAACCTCATACATGTAGTAATAGGCAAAAAGGTTAATCAAAGGTATACATAGGAGTGAAGGAGAGGGGGCCGGGAGCATGATTTAGTGGTAAAGTGTTTGCCTAGCATGCCCAAGAACAGTGCCCAGGCTCTGAGTTCAAGCCTCAGGACTGGCCACAACAACAACAACAACAAAAATGGTGGTATAGTGGTAGACTGTTTGCCTAGCATGCATGAAGCCTTGGGTTTGATTCCTCAGTACCACATAAACAGAAAAAGCCAGAAGTGGCATTGTGGCTCAAGTGGTAGAGTAACTAGCTTTGAGCAAGAGAAGCTAAAGGACAGTGCCCAGACCCTGAGTTCAATTAACCACTTCCAGTTTTTGAGTGATTAATTGAAGTCTCTTAGGGGCTTTTTTGCCCAGACTAGTTTCAAACCAAAGATCTCAGTCTCTTAAGTAGCTAGGATTACAGGTGGAGACACCAGTGACCAGCAAAACTGTTACTTTTAATCTCCATGAGTTCTTTTGTTTGTGAATTAAAGTTTGAACAGAGGTCCTTGTGCATGCCCGTCAGTCATACCACTTCAGCCATACCTCCAGCCCACAGCACTTTTAACTTTGCATGGGTTTAAATTTTCAATTTGGCGTGGGTTTTATTTTATTTTAGTACCAGTAATTGGGCTTAAACTCAGGGCTTTTCCCTCCTACTTGGCTTATTCCACTTAAGGCTGGTGCTCTACCACTTGGCCATACTATCCAATTCTAGATTTTTGCTGGGTAATTGGAGATAAGTATCCTGAAAGTTTTTTCCTACCTTGGCTTCAAACATCCTCCAACCTCAGCTACAAGTGGCTTGAGCCACTGGCTCCCAGTTAGCACTTTTAATCTGAACACAAAGCTTTCTGCTATTTTGACAATGTAAGCCTGATCACTAATAGGCATTTAGGGACGATTTAGTTTTAGGGCCCATAAAATTAAATATTAACCTATAAAGGTAGGCCTTGGAAAACTCACAATTATGCCCTAAGATTACTGGTTATTTTTCAGGGGGCAGTGCTAGGGATCAATCATAGGCCCTGTGAATGTTCTACCCTGAGCTACATCATTAGTCTTCCATCCAAATTTCAATTTTACTTTTGGGTAAAGTACACTGCTCAAAAATAACAGTGCAAATGAAGGGACATGCAGTTAACAAATGTAGCAGTGGTACTCATGAGACACTATGTTAAAACTGAACTATACAACTTGTGAGTGGGGCAGAAGGGAAAAACCGGGAGAGAGCAAGAGAAGACGTGACACTGTCCCAAAACAAATGTGCTAATTAACTGACTTAGGTAACTGTAACCCCTCTATATCACCCTTATAATAACAATTCGAAAGACAAACATTAAGTAGGGATGTGGCTGTATATGCAAGCTGTATATGCAAGTGGCTCACGCCTATAATCCTAGCTACTCAGGAGGCTGAGATCTGAGGATCCCGGTTCAAAGCCAGCCAAGGCACTAAAGACCATGAGACTCTTATCTCCAATTAACCACTAGAAAACCAGAAGTGACACCACTGAGTCTCAAGGGGTAAATTCAAGGACAGCCCAGGAAAGGTTAGTGAAACTCTACCTCACCAATAATAAAAAAAAAAAAAAAAAGCCACAAGTGGTAAAGCACTAGCCTTGAGCGGAAGAGCTCAGAGACAATGCGCAGGCCCAGGGATAGGGCAGTAGACTTGAGCTAAAGCGCTCAGGGACAGCACCCAGGCCCAGAATCCAAGCCCCATAACCAAAAAAGAGAAAGTAACAATGAAGAGACATGGTCAAGGAGGCTGCAGTGATCCTGATGAATCAAATAACTAAAGCAAGTATGTATGACGCTTTAGGGTTAGGGTTATATGACTCTTCCAAATAACATTACCATGCCATGGGGACTTCTAGACTATAAACTAAGCCATTTTTTTCTTCGCCAACTGCCTACCTTAGGCTGTTCTCCCTCAAAGGCTGTTAGCTTGGCAATGGTGGCTCATACCTATAATTCTAGCAGAGGCTGAGATCTGAGGATAGCAATTCAAAGCAAGCCCAAGCAGCAAAATGTGTGAGACTCTTAACTCCAATTAAGCAGCACAAAAGCTGGAAGCAGAGATGTGGTAGAGCTCTAGCCTTGAACAACAAACAAAGCTCAGGGACAGTGACCAGTCTGTGAGTTTAAGCCCCAGAAAGGACACAGTGGGGAAAAAAGGCTAACTCAAAAATCATGATCTTGTAACTCCTCACATATTAAGAGCAAATGAAGCTCTTGATTGCATTAATGATGCAAATCTTAATCGGAGCTTTGAAATCGGTTTCCATCAATTTATTATTTATATAGATCACACATGCATGTAATCCTCTGTAGATTCTATGGAAACGCAGATCCTGGATATGCAGTCTTCATCCAATTGAACTAATGTACATTTACTGTACAACTAAGAATGGAAAGAAATATCAAAACAAGTTAAGATAAATCTAAATAGCTGTTGTAAATCTGGCAACATAATTGAATGAGGCATTTTAAAAATCATTTTCAAAAGAGCATATGTAATATATAAAAACAATTTAAATAAAGCTCCAGATTATATTTACAAAGAAAAAAAAGGAAGAGTGGAGCTGTTATAGATGTCCTAAAATGCTTTTCTTCAAATTGTGAGGATTTAAAATACACAATTTAACTGTCTCTGAAAAATCACAGAAAGTTTAAAAGTCTTTTTAGCTTTAAGACCTAAATAGTGAGGGCTACATGTGTAGTTACACAAATGTAAACCTAGACATATGAAGGAGAGAGATGGGAGGTTCACTATTCAAGGACGGTTGGGGGGGGAAGGTTAAGGAAATGCTATCTTAAAAACAAGCTTAGGAACTGAGTGCCAGCTGTAAGGGGAAAAAGCCAAGCAAGAGTATAAGGCCCTGAGTTCAAGTCCTTCATACTGGCACTATGAATGAATGAGTGAACAAATGAATGAACTAATTAACAAACAAACCATCAAGCTCAAAGTGGTACAGTGCACACGAAATCGCAATATGAAGAAATGGAAGTAGGAAGATGTCCATTCTGAGACTACGTTGGACCCTACCTGGAAAAAACAAACTAAAGCAAAGAGGGAATGGTGGTACGGTGTTCATTTTAGCACAGGCCCTGAGTTCAAATCTTAGTACTGCCCCAAAAATGAATAAAGATTCACATGCTACATGAGCTAGATATGGTGGTACCTGCCAGTAATTTCAGCTATTTCAGAAGTAGACACAGGAAGATTGTAAATTCAAGGACAGCCCAGGAAAGATTAGTGAAACTCTACCTTACCAATAAAAAAAAAGCCACAAGCACTTGCCTTGAGAAAGCTCAAGGACAGGGCCCAGACCCTGAGTTCAAGCCCCAGGATTGGCAAAGAAAAAAGGAAAAAAAAAAGAAAAACACTGTAAAATAATAATAATAATAATAATAATAATAAAGCCAGGCACTGGTGTCTCACACCTGTAATCCTAGCTCAGCATGGAGGTTCCAAGGTACTCTGGGCAAAAAGTCCAAGAGACTCATCTTCAATTAACCAGCAAAAGGCCTAGGTGGAAGTACAGCTAGCCCTTGAGCAAAAAAAGCTCAGAGACAGCAGTCAAGCTCTGATTCCAAACACCAAGACTAGCATACACACACACAAACACACACACACACACACACACACCCCTAGAGCCCAGTGCTAGTAGCTCGCATCTATAATCCAGCTACTTAGGAGGTTGAAGTCCTGAGAATCAAGGTTTGAAGCTAGCCTAGATAGAAAAATCCATGAAACTCTACCTCCAATTAGCCAGCAAAAAATCTGGGCCATGGCTCAAATAGTAGAATACCAATCATGAGGGAGTAAGCAAGACAAGCAAGTAAAAGGTCCTTAATATTGACATAGGCAGGCAGGTAGGCAGGCAGGCAGACAGGCAGACAGATAAAAGTCTAGGAATCAAGCTTAGTGGCAGAGCACTTGCCAAACCATAGGCTGTCAGAAATTTTGCTACTAGATACCAAAAACTCTAAAAAAAACCCCACAAAAACAACAACAAAAATAACATCAGATAAGCTTTCCCAAAGGATAAACAAATCATGTATTTGGTTTTCTATAAAAATCAAACATTCTGGGCAGGGAGTTTGGCCTAGTGGTTAAAGTGCTTGCCTAGCATGCACGAAGTCCCAGGTTCGATTCCTTGGTACCACATACATAGAAAAAAGCCGGAAGTGGTGCTGAGGCTCAAGTGGTAGAGCACTAGCCTTGAGAAAGTCCAAGGACAGTGCTCAGACCCTGAGCTCAAGCCCAGGACTGGCCAAAAAAAAAAAAAAAAATCAAACATTCTGACAATACAAACATAAAACAAAGGAGATTTGTCTGTGGGTCTACGTGTCTGCTTCTAAAGCTTGAACTCAGGACCTGGATGCTATACCTAACCTTCTTTGCTTCAAGGATAGAGCTGTACCACTTGAGCCACAGTACTCTTCTGAGTAGTTTGGTGGAAATAAAGAGTATTAGACTTTCCTGTTGGGGGCTGCTTCAAACCACAGTCCTCTGATTTTAGTCTCCCAAGTAGACAGGATTACAGGCATGAGCCAACAACACTGCTGAAAGTCTATTTATTTATTTTTGGTGGGTCATGGGGCTTGAAGTAGGCCTGGGTGTTGTCCCAGAGCATTTCAGCTCAAGGCTAACACCCTACCCTTGAGCCAAGCCCCACTTCGCCTTTTCTAGAGGTTAATTGGAGATAGAGTCTCAGGTCCTTAGTGCCTGGGCTGGCTTTGAACATTAATCCTCAGATCTCAGCCTCATGATTAGCTAGGATTACAGGCGTGAGCCACCACTCCTGGCTCAAAGTAAATTTCTTTTTTTTTATATTGTCTTATAAGGTACATTTTCACTTACAATTTCAGACTAGGAAAAAAAAAACTTCCAGGTTCAATCTTGGACTTTTTATTTTAAACTTCAAGTGTCTTACAAGCTGCAGAATTTGAATATCTTAAGGGGTCCAGGAGCCTAGTGGTAGCATGCACCAAGACCTGGGTTCAGTCCCTCAGTACCACATACATAGAAAAAGCTGGAAGTAACGCTGTGGCTCAAGTGGTAGAGCTCTAGCCTTGAGAAAGCCCAAGGACAGTACTCAGGCCCTGAGTTCAATCTCCAGGACTGGCAAGAAAAGAAAAAAAGAAAGAAGAAAATATCTTAAAATGTATACATTTAAACAATCCCTATCAACATTACCAACAACACTCCATTATCCATTTTTGGATGATGTCTCCAGATAATTTTTAATCCCCGCCTGACTTTTCCCTACCAACAAGTACTTGGATACCATCTTTATCCTGCCTGCCCCTATTACTTGGTTGTGCTCAGGGAATTATAATTATAGGGATCCTGCCTTTTAAAACATCCTCAGAGCACAAAGCTTCTTTGTATGCTGGGGCAGGGGGAGTAATAAGTTATTTCTAGGCTACACTGAAAAGGAAGGGCGGTGGCAACAGAAGAGGAATCAGATCCACTATGGGTTAGATCCAATATATAGTTGGATCCACTTTATTCTTTGTGCGGTTTTTCTTGTGGGTAATCTTCAGGGGTTCTGCTCATGTGTATCTCTGCTCATGGGAGGAAGAGTAGAGCCTATTCTAATAGATGGGCACAACCATAACAAAAACCCAGACCAGGGAACTAAAGAAAGCAAGAAATAGGAGAAAAGCAAGGGACCAACTACCCTGAAGTGTACTCTGCTGTGTTATTTTTCAGGATCTTTGGTATCTGGTAGCAAAGTTTCTGATAATAAAGGCGATTACATTAATGAATCAGTGATTACTGGCAAACTGGTAAAAACTCCAAAAATATGTATTAAGGTGACAACAACAAAAAATCTATAAGCAAGGAGCAGTGGCTCATGCCTATAATCCTAGCTACTCAGGAGGCTAAGACCTGAGGATCGCAGTTCAAAGCCAGCCCAGCACTAAAGACAGTAAGACTCTTATCTCCAATTAACCACTAGAAAACCAGAAGTGGCTCTGTGGCTCAAGGGGTAGAGCAGTAGCCTTGAGCTGAAGAGCTCAGGGACAACACCCAGGCCCCAGAATTTCAGTCCCATGACTGGCAAAAAAAAAAAAAAAAAATCTATAGAAGGCCAGATGCCAGTGGCTCACACCTGTAATTCTAACTACTCAGGAGGCTGGGATGTGAGGATCAAGACTAGAAAGCAGACTAAGTAGTATAGTCCAAGACTTTCTAGAAAAAAACACCAGAACTAGAGCTGTAGCTGAAGTGGCAGAGCACTAACTAGCAATGAAACAGCTAGTTCAAGCCTCAGCACACACACATACATCACTACATAGGAAGACAAATCTATTTAATTTTAAAACAGCCGAAAGCCAAATAAAAAATACTTTTGGTTAATTATGAGAATTCCAAATCCTATTTGGAAAAGTAATTGAAGGAATACTTTTACTTTCAGTTTGTATTTCACTGTAATCTCAGAAACTTCTGACCTTTTAATTCTTGGACAATAAAATAAGTTGTTTTGGTGTGTGTGTGTGTGTGTGTGTGTGTGTGTGTGTGTGTGTGTGTGTGTACACATGTATGTGCTCATCTCAGTGCCTGGGCACCATTCCTAAGCTTCTTTGAGCAAAACTCACTTCAGGCTTCTTTGGCATTTAAATGGAGGCAAAAGTCTCACAGACCTGACCTGTCTGGCTTGAACTCCAATCCTCAGATCTTAGCCTTCCACCAGTGCCCAGCTAAAAACAAGTTTGCCAAAGTTCAGCAAGCATCATTTGCAGACACTGAAAACAGAGATGCTGAAACAGAATGAACAAACAGGAAATATCTCAATTCAAGGAACATCTTAACTATGTAAAATGTCCTACAATCTAACTGCTTGCTTTTTTTCTTTGGCTGGGCTTGTAGCTTGAACTCGGGGCCTAGGCTTGTTCCCTGAGCCCGTGCTACTTCCATCTTTTTCTGTTTATGTGGTATTGAGGAATCCAACCCAGGGCTTCATGCATGCCAGGAAAGCATTCTACCACTGAGCCATTTGCCCAGCCCCTAACTGCTTGCTTTTATTCTCCCCTGTATATACTTCTTCTTAGTATCACATCTTAACTTCATTTATTTGTCTCTGAACAAAATAAACATCTATATAGATTTTAAAAATACAATTTCTGCCAGGTGTGGTGGCTCATGCCCATAATCCTCGCTACTCAGGAGGATGAGATCTAAGGATTAAGGCTCAAAGCCAGCCTGGGCACAAAAGGACCTGAGACTCTTATCTTCAATTAGCCTCCAGAAAACTGGGAAATGGGGCTTGGCTCAAGGATATAGTCGTAGCCTTGAGCTGAAGAGCTTAGGGAAAATGCCCAGGCCCAGGGTAGAGCAGTAGCCTTGAGCTGAAGAGCTGGAGGACAGTGCCTGACCAGGACAAATTCAAGCGCCTTAACCCCCCCCCCAAAAAAAAAAATACAACTTCTAGGCTGGGAGTTTGACCTAGTGGTAGAGTGTCTGCCTAGCATGTATGAAGACCGGGGTTCAATTCCTCAGTACCACATACATAGAAAAAGCCGAAAGTGGTACTATGGCTCAAGTAGTAGAGTGCTAGACTTAGGAAAACCCAAGAACAGGACTCAGGACCTAAGTTCAAGCCCAAGGACTGAAAGAAAGAAACAAAGAAAGATTGATTCTGAGGTAATGGGGTGGCATTGTCCAAAAAGAAATATTCTCCTTACCTGACTTATGTAACTGTAACCCTTCTCTATGTCACCTTTATAATAACAAGTTTCTGTTTTGTTTTGTTGGGGGGAAAGGGGTCATGGAGTTTGAACTCTGGGCCTGGGTGCTGCCCCTAAATTCTTCAGCACAAGGCTACCGTCCCTATCCCTGGGCCTGGGTGCTGTCCCTGAGTTCTTCAGCTCAAGGCTACAGCCTTACCCTTGAGTCTTAGCCCCACTTCCCCACTTTATAGTGATTAATTGGAGTCTCACAGTTTTTGTATTGCTTGGGCTGGCTTTGAATCACAATCCTCAGCCTCCTGAGTAGCTAGAATTACAGGCGTGAGCCACAACGCTAGGCTACAATAACAAGTTTTTAAAAAATAAACAACATCGGCGAGGAGTTTGGCCTAGTGGTAGAGTGCCTGCCTAGCATGCACAAAGACCTGGGTTTGATTCCTTGGTTCCACATACATAGAAAAAAGCCAAAAGTGGTGTTGAGGCTCAAGTGGTAGAGCTCTAGCTTTGAGAAAGTCCAAGAACAGTGCTCAGGCCCTGAGCTCAAGCCCAGGACTGGCTAATACTACTACTAATAATAAAATAATAAAGTTTAAAAAAATTTTAAAAACATCAAAATTTCTTAGTTTCGTATTTCTACGGTTTTACCAAAACAGCAGAGAATGTAGTAGCCACTTTGTATCTATCTTGGTGTAATGCAAACTGAAGTATAAGCCCATAATTCTCCACCTGCCCAAGATTAATCACTTCAGTTACTTGTCTACTCAGTTACAGTTGACTCAACAATAGTAAAGAACTCCTTTAAGAAAAGAATCTTTTATTTTCTGGGCAATAGTCCTTAGCTCTTTTTGCATGCTACCACTTTCAGCCACAGCGCTACTTCCAATTTTCTGGTGAATAACTGGAGATCAAAGTCTTACACACTTTCTTGCCTAGACTGGCTTTGAACTGCAATCCTCGGATCTCAGCCTCCTGAGTAGCTAGGATTGCAGGTGTGCGCCATCAGCACCTGGCAAGAATACCCATAAGCTAGATACTGGTTAGGAGGTGGATTATTAGTAACAGTAAAATTTTTAAAAAAATTAAAATCTTATGTGAATTCTTGGTACAGTGCTATTCACCATGGAAACTGGCCCAGGAAAAAGTCTGTGCTACAAACTATAGCTGCTACATTTCCATGGAGGTGCTTTGCAATTGAAATACACATTCAGTTAAAGTCAGAATAGTTTAGAAACTCAGCTTTCACACACACTAGAACATAGTCATATACATACCAGAAAGAAAGAACAGTGTATGTTAAACTTAGTAAATAGTTTGTTGAGAATTTCAATTTCTACTACCACTTCATTATGCCTCTGATCTGTTTTTTTAACTATTAAAAACATAAACATTATACACTAAAAAAATACCTATAAGCTATGAATAAGATAGATTTATTCTCCTTAAGTGGGTATGTGGGTATTTTTGTTTAACATTTTTAGTTTTATTTATATAGAATTTATTCATCTCTAAAGACAACAATGAAAGCATAAGGGAATTTTCTATCTACCATCCTCAATTATGTTTTTTAAAAAAGAAAATAACCACAAATTCCACTTCAACTTTTCGTCTCCCTTGAGTCCCCTCCCCGCCTCCAAACATCACTTGTTTGTAAAAACTGTTCTGAAAAACACTCTTGCCACTATTTGCCAAAGCACTAGGAAGTCCAGTCCTGTCTTTGGTACATACTTTCCTCTTCACAACCACTTACTAGAAAATATAAATGAGTAAAGATTTTCAAAACTGAGTAAATTTAGGAATGCTAATATAGAATATGAAATGTAACCATTGCATTTCCCTCTCAACATGAACACTGTAAAAATATAAGATCAGGGGCCAGGAGGTTAGCCTAGTGGTAGAGTGCTTGCCTAGCATGCATGAAGACCTGGGTTCGATTCCTCAATACCACACACATAGAAAAAAGCCAGAAGTGGTGCTATGGCTCAAGTGGTAGAGCGCTAGCCTTGAGAAAGCCCAAGGACAATGCTCAGGCCCTGAGTTCAAGGCCTGAACAACAACAAAAAAAATAAAATAAAAAATAAAAATATACACATACATACACACACACACACACACACACACACACACACACATAACATCAAATGAAGCGTATGTCTACTTTCTCTCCTTCACTTAGAGACTTTTGTATTTCTCTCATTCTTGTCTTCCATTTTGAGCTTTACCTTTACCATTTTGAGCTAAGCTGTTTAGGTCAGCTCAGTAAAGTGATAAAATGCCAGGACTGGTCACTTTTCCATGAAAAGTTGAGTCTTTTGAAGCTCCAAATCCAGCAATAAGCTAGTCTTCATTGCAGAACCATGATGACTATGAACAACATAATTACTGCTGCACCTAAAGTTCCAAGATGGTATGCAAAGCTAGTTCATGCCACATTTTTTGTGAGAATAAGAAAAGGATGTCAGGGACAGGGCCCAGGCCCAGAGTTCAAATCCCATGACCTACCAAAAAAACAAAAAAAGAAAGAAATGCCTGTAGGATGGGGTGTAGCTCGGGTACAGTGTACATTCAGAATGAACAAAGATCTGAGTTTAATCTCTAGCACTGCTCCAAAAAGATTGACTATATACCTTTGGAAGTTTACTCTGTTCATCTTTGTTGGATCTCCTTTTTTTGCTCTTATCCTAATAAAATCACCTAGCTAACACATAGTTAAAAAAAAATCTGTAAAATCTGATAAAAAAAAAAATTGACAGGTAGTGAACCCAACAAATTAGCAAACTTGAGAAACTTACTACCTGGATTAAGATGGGTATGGGCATGCAATCCTACCCTTGTTCAGTTCTTTCAGAATCCACAAAATCACATGGTGGTGGTATTTACCTCTAATCTGAGCACCCTGGAGGCTAAGGCAGAATAGCAAATTCAAGGCCAGACTGGGCTACCATAACAGGACATGGTCTTTAAAGGAGAAAAAAAAAAAGCACTAATGACTTGTTGTAAACCTAGCTAGCTACTGTGGAGGCTGAAAACTAGAGATCACAGTGAACACAGCTCTAAGCCAACCTGGGCAGAAAGTCTGAAAGACTGTCTCCAAAATAACCAACAAAAATCCAGGCTGAAGATACACTCTGCTTGGTAGAGCACCAGCAGAAGCAAGCAAGTCAAGCAAGGTCAAAGCCCAGAGTTCAACATGGCAGGGGTATTAAGACACAAGTATCAGGGTGAATGAAAATCTATCCCCAGGGCTGGGAGTTTGGCCTAGTGGTAAAGTGCTTGCCTAGATGCACAAAGACCCAGGTTCGATTCCTCGGTACCACATACATAGAAAAAAGCTAGAAGTGGTGCTGAGGCCCAAGTGGTAGAGCTCTAGCCTTGAGAAAGTTCAAGGATAGTGTTCAGGCCATGAACTCAAGCGCAAGAATGGCAAAAAAATAAAAAAAAAAATCTAGTTCCAATCATCCAAGAGAAAGAAACAACACATGAGTGGCTGGGGCCTAGGCTGTGGCAAAGCTAAAAACAGAGGTCTGCAGACTTTAGTGGGCATGACAATCCAATGTCCAGCCTCCTCTCTACACTTAATAAATTGGAATGTGCTGGAGCATTTATATTATGATCAAGCTCAAACTGCTTGCCTAGGTCCACTAGAAAGTTTCAAAAGACTACAAAATCCCCCATACTTATCAACAATTCCAAACTGAAAGTCCGTGTCAAAACTAGGATTAGGTCAGAAAGAGCTTTCAATCCTAAATGACTGTATCAGCCTGGTACCTATAGCTACAATTTCAATATGGAACAAAAACTCAGAGTTCTATAAGCAAGAAAACATTTTACATATGAGAAACATTTCAGACCTCTCAAAAATAGTTGGAGCTGGGCGCAGTGGCTCACCCCCATAATTTTAGCTACTCAAGAGGCTGAGATCTGAGGATCAAGGTTCAAAGCCAGCCCTGGCACAAAAGGACCTGAAATTCTCATCTCCAGTTAACCTCTAGAAAATGGGAAATGGGGCTTGGCTCAAGGGAAGGGTGGTAGCCTTAAGCTGAAGAGCTAGGGTACAGCTCCCAGGCATAGTTCAAGCCCCATGACCCATTTAAAAAAAAATAAAAAAAGTTGGAATAGGGCCGGAAGCCTGGCCTAGTGGTAGATTGCTTGCCTAGCACACACGAAGACCAGGGTTGGATTCCTCGGTGCCACATAGTTAGAAAAAGCTGGAAATGGGTGCTATGGCTCAAGGGGTAGAGTACTAGCCTTGAGAAAGCTCAAGGACAGTGCTCAGGTCCTGAGTTCAAGGCCCAGAACTGGAAAAAAAAATAGTTGGAATAATACACTTAATATTCTATCCCATGCCCTATATTAGCAAATCTTAATTTGTATTTGTCCGATTCAGACTTCTTTAAATATTAGTAAAAAGGCATGGCCATGAACAACAACAACAAAAAAAAGCTGAGAGATTGAGGACCTGATTTCAAGTTGAAAAAAAAAAATTGTCAATCTTAATGGATAAGTATGTGTTGTGTACGTGTACCAGCCATGGGATTTGAACTTAGGGCCTGACCGCTGTCCTTGATTTTTTTTTTCTGTGCCAGTTCTGGGGCTTGAACTCAGGGTCTGAGCACTGTCCTTGGGCTTTCCTCAAAGCTAATGCTTTACTACTGGAGCCACAGCACCATTTCCAGCTTTTCTATGTGTGTGGTACCAAGGAATCAAATCAGGGTCTTTGTACATGCTAGGCAAGCCCTCTACCACTAAGCCAAACTCCTGGCCCCTCCTTGCAGCTTTTTTGCTCAAGGCTTAGAGTTCTACCAACTCTTGAATCACAACTCCACTTCCAGCCTTTCTGGTAATTAAGTGGCGGGGAGTTTGGTTTCTGGTAATTATGGCTGGGAGTTTGGCCATAGCACCACTTCCAGCTTTTTCTAACTATGTGACAACGAAGAATCCAACCCTGGTCTTCGTGCATGCTAGGCAAGCACTCTACCACTATGCCAACTCCGGCCCTACTCCAACTTTTTTTTTAATGGGTCATGGGGCTTAAAGTAGGCCTGGGAGCTGTACCCTAGCTCTTCAGCTCAAGGCTACCACCTTACCCCTGAGCCTGGGCATTGTCTCTGAGCTCTTCAGCTCAAAGCTACCACCCTACCCCTTGAGCACCAGTAGCTTACACCTATAATTCTTTCTAGTTTCTCTCTAGGGCTTGAACTCAGTGCCTGGGTGCTATCCCTGAGATTTTTTTTCCACTCAAGCCTAGTGCTCGGCCACTTAAATCTTTTTGCTGGTTAACTAGAGGGTAAGAGTCTTATGGACAAAGCCAGGCATCGTGTCTCAGGCTTGTAATCACAGGTACTCAGGAAGCTGAGATCTGAGGATCTCAGTTCAAAGCCAGCCCAGGCACTAAAGTCCATGAGACTCTTATCTCCAATTAACTACTAGAAAACCAGAAGAGGAGTGAGCTGTGGCTCAAGGGGTAGCATGGTAGCCTTGAGCTGAAGAGCTCAGAGACAGCACCCAGGCCCAGAGATCGAGCCCCACGACAAAAAAAAAAAAAAAAAAAAAAAAAAAAATCTTGACAATTATATCTGTGTGTGGGTGGGTGTAAATACCTATCAAATATGTAGTTTCTTACAACTTTTTCTCATTGTACATTTCTTTCAATACTGGGGATTGAACATGAACTACACCCCCAGCACTTCTATTATATTTCAAGACAAAGCCTTGTTAAGTGGACCAGACTGACATCAAACTCTTGATCCTTCAGCCTCAACTACTGCAATGCTCAATTAATAAGGGTGCTGACTGCCACACCATACCCCCAGCTCCTTGCAGTTTTGGTGGGTTTTTTTTTTTTGTTTTGGTTTGGTTTGGTTTTTTTGGAAAAAATAAAGCAAAACAACCCATCTAGTTTGAAGCAGAGGAGTTCCCCAAAGCAAGAGGCTAACAAGCTAAGGTGCAGGACAGGAAAGAAATAGCTGATTTAAAGCAGAAATCGCCCTGGACAAAGGGCCTTAATTAATGTGTTTGTTAGTCTTTCCCATCTCTCTAGTCAAGTCTTACTTTCAAGACTATAAGTACTTTGGGACCTGCGTTCTTAGAACAGAAGTGACAGTGGGGAGGGTGCTAACACTAGGCTGTTTCTATAAAAGCAGTACAACTGTTTTTTAAAGGAAATGTAAGTGATTGCACACCAATACATAAATTCAATCTTAAGATACCATCTACTTCTAACACACTTCTTTCACACTCGTCTTTGAAACATCCCAATCTTTTCCAGACACTTTCCTTCTCTTTTCAGCAATCCTTTTAACCTCCCTTCCCCCACAATAACTGAATGACTCTCTCAGTTTCCCTTTGCACAGCTTCTACCGGACCCCCTTATTGCCTGTAACATGATGCTTTTTCCTTTTCCTCTGCAACTGTATGTCCTCTTCTGCTCCCTTTTCCAAGATGCACCCCCAGTAAAAACCATCCCACCTAGTCAACCACCCCAAATTAAAAAAAAAAAAAACAAACCGCATTTCTCACGCATTACTTGCCAGGCAAGAGAGTGACTGGTTCCAACCCTCACAGCTTCCTTCCCACTTCACGCTTGGGAGGGCTGTTCTTTCTCAGGGAGTTCTCCAAGTGTCCAAGACCACCTGGGAAATTCACATGGCCTTCTGGGACGTATAAATCTCTTTACCCAGGGTCATGTATGGATTGTTAGATTTGACAAGAACGAAACTTGGGCTGTTTCGTGAAAAAGACCCCTTCCGGGTATGATCCCTAACGCGGCTGGCCTTTTTACCCATTAATTCCAGCTAGACTGACTTAGTGTGTGCAGTGGTGGGGAAGGTGGTCTGGAAGAGATCAAAGTGGTCCCACGATATTAAGTTTCCAAAGCTCGGTCCCACTCACTCCAAAAAGCCCTCTCCTCAAGAGCACACCCTTCGTGGGAGTCGCTCCCCGTTCAGCCCCCACCCCACCCCCAAGTCAGCTCCCCGAGTTACCACCCGGCTCCCAAAGCAGTCCCGGCTACTTTGTCCCACACTGCAAGAGATCTTTTCTCCAAAGCAAGAGCAGCAAGGGCCAGCTTAAGGTTGGGGAGGGGTGTCGGAAACCAGGCTCTCTCCCCCCCTCCCCCATCGATCAATCTCTCTGGGTTCCCAGGGGCCGTAGGGGGAGGGGGACATCCTCCCAACCCCCTCGGCTCCGGGCCCGCGCCAGCCCCTGGGTGGCCCTGGGTCCTAGCCAGGATACGGCTCTCATCAGCTATGTGACCTTGGGCAAGTCACTTCCCCCTGGGAGCCTCAGTTTCCTCCACGGTCCAGCGGAGACCTACCAAGGTCTTGCCCTGCCCACCTCGGGTGGGGGGGGAGGGGGACTACCCATCGGGAGGGAAAACGCTTTGTGAGCCGCTCGGTGCGGGGTTCCCAGGGGCTCCGGGACCGGACAAAGCTGAGGCGGACAACGCTCCTCCCCCGCTCGGCGGGCCCGAGTGGCTGGACCACACGCCTCCGGATCCCCCTTCTCCTACCCCACCCCCCACACACACACCCTGGGACCGACCCACGCCCCTCCCCGCCCGGCCGCTCCCGAACCCCGTACCTGCTCCTGGCGCTCGGCCGCAGGCGCCGCCACCCTGCGCGCCCGCCCGAAGAGGCCCGTGGCCGGGAGGGCTGAGACGGTCAGCGGTAGCTGGCTCGGGCCGGGGTGGCGGCGGCGGCGGCGGCGGCGGCGGCGGCGGCGGGGGGCGCGGGCGGCGCGGGGGCCCGAGCTCGGCGGGGCCCGGCCTGGGAGACGACGACTGAGGCTGGAAGTGCGCGGTGGCGGCTGAGGCAGCGGCGGCGGCGACCGCGGCGGCGGCGGCGCTTCCGCTCATGGCGGGGCCGCTGGCAGCGGCTCCGGTAGCGACTCGACTCCGGCGCGGCAGGCGCTGGCTGGGCCCCGGGCCGGTGGCGGCGACAGTGGCGGCGACGGAGGCGGCTCCTGGAGAGGGGAGGGGGGAGGAGGAGCCGGGAAGCGGCGGCAGCGGAGGGGGCGGGGACGCGGAGGGGGCGGGAACATCGAGCCTTGCCACCAATGAGCGCCGGGCTTCTGGGCCGCGACTGCGGGGCGGGAGGGCGGGCGGGCGGCGCCGAGGGGTTTCCTCAGTCGCCGCGGCTCGCCCATGAGGGGAGGCCCGGGGCCAGCCGCCCGCCCCGGAGCCGGGCTCCAGGGGCTGCTCCGCCTCCTGCCCGCCCCCGAGGCGCGGCAGCGGGCCTCCGGGGCCACAGCCTCGCGCTTTCCGGGCCTGCGCCACCCCTGAGCCCCGCTGCGCCTCTGCCTCCGGCGCGGGTGGGGACGCCCGCGAGTGTGCGAGGAGGCTCGGCCCTGCGGACCCCCGCGCGTCGGGACGGCCGCCCGCCCTCCTGGCCCCACGGCCTCGCATTCCTCCGCCCCGGCCTCCGCGTCCCCCTCCGCTCCCCGCCCTCGGGGCTCTCTCCGCTCCCCCTCCCTCTCCCTCTCTCGGCTGTTTCCTCAAAGTTTTTTTTTTTTTTTAGGAAAGAAACTCCTTTCTCTGCTCGGGCTGTGTGTCAGTCCCCGCGTTCTCAGAGGACGGCGGCGGCGGAGGCGACAGCCGTGGAGCCGAGCCCCAGCCCCGCGTCGTCTGCCCCGCGTCCTGCAGACCCATCTTGAATTCTCAGCCGCAGCCGGGCGTGCTGAACCCCGGCCCCTCGCCCCCCTCCTGAACTCGCTCTTCCTCTTTCTCGCTCTGTGGGCCCTCGCCGAGAAAACACTGCGAGGGAGCCACCATGGGGCCTCACCCTGCAGGCCCTCATCTCCAGCCAGGGAGAGAGAGAGGCCGGGAGCTGAGGGTAGACTCTGGAGCTGTACTGATGGCTGGCTGGCCGGGGAGGGCCGGAATGGTGCAGGTTCGACTTGCCCTGCCCGACCTCCTCTAGAATGTGATGCTGGACCCTCAGCCCATTTCCTCCCTCTGTACCCTCTGGTTCTCGTGTCCAAGGCGTAGACGAGCTACGTAAACCCAATCGTGTTCTAGGGGGTACCTCCGAACACAGGAGAGGAAGGAGACAGGAGGGACAAAGGATGGCTCTGTGTGTGTGTCTGTCTGTCTGTGTGTGTGTCTGTCTGTCGCTCGCGCGTGCTGGCGCGTGCAGTGCTGGGTATCTTGAGAAAGATGTGGGTAAATCTTTGGCAACAAACATTTCAAATTCTCCACCTTGACACTTATTAGGTACATTATCTTTCCACCAGCAATTCTCGGCACTGAGATACAATGTTAATGAAGATGTTACCCAGGCCTTCAGAGAGTTTACAATCTCCTTAGAGGACAGTGTGATACGCTTAGAAAGTTAAGAATTATAAGGATGAGTAGTAAGTACTTCGCCAGTAGGGAAAAAAAAAAAAATGGACTGAGAAGACATGAACATTGTCTTTGGCCAAGAGTCTTAAGATTTTTTTTTTTTTTTTTACTTTCTAGTCAGTGAGGAGGCAGGGGGCTTCCATCCCAGTGCTTACTGAAGAGTACTTCTAAATTTCTATATGAAGGAACCCTCTTTACTTTGACAAGTCTCAGCATCCTTGAGCAAAATCTGCTCCATCTATACCCCTGAGTTCATACCTGAGTTTCAGCTCTTAAAACTCCCAAGGAAGAAAATGCAGTTTAACCAGAGGAGCCCACCCCAGGATACCTTGAGGCAAGGAAAAAACAGGAAGAGGATCTAACAAAGTCTTGAGCCACCTTATTTTACCAGCTTGGGGGTAGAAGGGTAGCAAGAGAAAGAATGAACCACATCCTGTCTACTGTAGCCCTTATTACTTAAATTCCCATCTTCTAGTGATGGTGGACAAAGAAATGAACATTAATCGGCAATTCTAATAGGACTGAGCCAGAACTTAAAAGATGAAGAGATCCAACTGATGAGATTCTTCTTTATGGCTTGAGTATATGCAATGGTGTATACGCAGCCATAAGGAAGAATGAAATTGGGGCCAGGAGCATGGCCTAGTAGAGTGCTTGCCTCCCTAACATGCATGGAACCTTGGATTCAATTCCTTGATAATACATACACTGAAAAAAAAAAAAGTTACAAGTGGTGCTGTGGCTCAAATGGTAGAGTGCTAGTCTTGAGGATAGCCCAAGGACAGCACTCAGGTCTTGATGAGTTCAAGCCCCAGGACCAGCAAAAAAGAAAAAGAAAAAAGTGAAATATCATTTGCAGCAAAATAGGTGGAACTAGAAACTATTCATTAAGTGAAGTAACTCAAGATACAAAAAGATAAGAACCACATGTTCTTTCTATGTGAAAACTAAAAAAAGAAAAATCAAACAAAAATCCACCCATCCAAGAACCAGGAAAGGTACACTAAGGCAAAAGTCTAGACTAGGCTCCATAGAAAGACCTTATCAAAAAATAACTAGCCACGTGCCATTTGCTCACACCTGTAATCCTAGCTACCCAGGAGTCTGAGATCTGAGGATCATGGTTCAAAGCTAGACAGGGCAGGAAAGTCCATGAGAGTTGTCTCTCCAATTGACTATTAAAAACTAGAAATGGAGCTGTGACTCAAAGTGTTAGAGTGCTAGTCTTGAGTACAATATATCCAAGACAGCACCCAGGCCCTGTATTCAAGCCCCAAGACCAGCACAAAAGTAAATACATTTATAAGGAAGCAAATGGCTCTGAGAGTTATCTGAGGTATCATTTTCTTCTGGAATTTTCTTTCTTTTGCATATTTCTTTCCTAATAAACTTTCCTATGCATCCTATATGCCTGTGGGAATATCAAATTGAATGCTATTAAATGTATTCATAAAGTTGAGACAAGATTATGAAAAATTTGATTCCATATTAAGGCATTTGAACTTAACCTGAGTAAGGGAAGGAAGGGACTCACTGGAGGATTCACTGAAGAACAATGTGACTACAATGTGCTTTGGAAAGACTGCTGTGGGGAAAGTGGTTTGGAATGAAACAACAGCAACAAGAAGCAGCCAACTAGAACACTTAGGCAAGGAATGAAAAAAAGATCCTCGTTGAGGAAGAAATGGTAGAAATAGATATTAAGGAGGTCAAATCAAGAGGACATAACTTGAGAAAGATGAGAGTAAAAAATAAGAAATGTTTGCCTTGAGCAATAAAGTGATTGTAGTACTGTTCCTGAAAATAGGGAGCCAGTTATTTTTAGGGAATGAGGAGTAGGTAGGAGAAATTATAAGTAAAGGATTATTCCTATTCCTTTCCTCTTTTTTTTAATTGTATATTGTAGTGAAGCTTGAACTAAGGACCTGGAACTCTTGCTTTTCCTCTCACCATTAGCACTCTACCCTTTGAAACATGTCACTACTTTCAGCTTTTTACTGATTAACTGAGATAAGAGATTTGTCTATCCAGGCTAGTTTTGAACAACAGTCCTCAGATCTCCAATGCCTAAGTAGCTTAGATTATAGATGTGAGCCACCGGTACTCGTGTTTTCTTTCCTTTTGATACTGATGAAAAAGCCTAGAGCCTCAGTTATACTAAGCAAGTGCTCTACCACCAAGCTAAACTCTGAGACCCTAAAAAAGTCATTTTATGAAAACCTATAAGATAAATCACTAATAGTGTTAAAAAAAACCATAAGAAGAACACGATAATATTTTGTATTACAAAATAATACTTCCTAGCTTTAACAAATGAAGGATTCTGGGTAATGTGAAACCCAAAAGACATTAGCACTATGTCCAGTGAGGCAATGAAGTAGTGATGCGAGTAAAGAGACTGGAGTAGGGGGATGATGAATTAAAGCCCCAAACTACACTTTTCATAAACATATAGCAAGTATGTAGGAAACCTAGTTTCCCTGAAGTACTTGGGGATGGGGATAAAACTCAGGGTCTGGGCACTATCTGTGAGCTTCTTTTGCTCAAAGCTAGAACTCTACAACTTTGAGCCACAGCTTCACTTCCAGCTTTTTAGGTAATTTATTGAGTCAGTGTCTCACTGACTTTTCTCCCTTGGAAGTCTTCAAACCATGATCCTCAGATCTCAGCCTCCTGAATAGTTAAGATTACAGATGTTAACTATGGGTGCCAAGCTCAATGTTTTGTTGGGTTTTTTTGGGGGGGGCGGTAGGTCATGGTGAACTGTGGGTCTGGGCGCTGTTTCTGAGCTCTTCAGTTCAAGGCTACCACCCTACCCCTTGAGCCACAGCACCATTTCCAGTTTTCTAGTGGTTAACTGGAGTAAGAGTCTCATGTTCTTTAGTGCCCAGGCTAGCTTTGAACCACAATCCTCAGATCTCAGCCTCCTGAATAGCTAGGATCACAGTTGTGAGCCACTGCACCCAACTCAATTGTTTTTTAAGGTTTTGCTTTCCAGAGAGATTGTAGCAACTTATTTTATTTTATTTTGCCAGTCCTGAGGATTAAGCTCAGGGCCTACGCATTGCCCTTGGGCTTTCTAAAGGCCTAATACTCTATCACTTGAGCTACAGCACTACTTCCAGCTTTTTCTATATATGTAGTACCAAGGAATCAAACCTGGGTCTTCATGCATGCTAGGCAAGCACTCTTACCACTAGGCCAAACTCCCAGCCCTGTTTTATTAATGGGGCTTGAACTCAGGGCCTGGGCACTGTCCCTGAGCTTCTTTCGCTCATGGCTAGCACTCTACCACTTGAGCCTCAGTGCCAGTTCTGGCTTTTTTCTGTTTATGTGATATGGAGGAATTAAACCCAGGGCTCCATACATGCTAGGCAAGCACTCTACCACTAAGCCACATTCCCATCCTGTAGCAATGTATTTACTTACTTTTACTTAAATATAGAAGATTGGATTGATTACATTCCTCACATGCAGAATACCACTTTGTTTTATTCATTTTTTCTTTCTCTTTTATCCACATTATCCAATATTATTCCTCTTCTTCACTTCAGACCATCATTCTAGTATACTTCATGTACATTCTTTTGTTTGTAGGTATTTATTTAAAATATGCCAAACAAGACAGGAAAGACTGTAAGACTCTTATTTCCAACTAGCCACCAAAAACCTGGAAATGAAACTGTGGTTCGAGTGGCGGAGAGCTAGCCTTGAGCAAAGAAGCTCAGGGACAGTGTCAAGGCATTGAGTTCAATGCCAAGGTCTGGCACAAAAATAAATAAATAAAAATAAAATATACATCACTAAGTTAAGCTCTGTCATTCATATCTATTTTCTTTCTTTTCATTTTTCTTTTTTCTTTTTTTTTTGCCAGTCCTGGGCTTGAGCTCACAGCCTGAACACTGTCTTTGGGTTTTCTCAAGGCTAGAACTCTACCACTTTAGCCACAACACCACTTCTGGCTTTTTCTGTGTATGTGGTACTGAGGAATCAAACCAGGGTCTTTGTGCATGCTATGCAAGCACCCTACCACTAGGCCAAACTCCCAGCTCATGGCAATTTATAAACCTAGTTTCAGTGGGAAGCATAATTAAGAGGATTATGATCCAGGTTGGCAGAAAGTGAAACTCTGTACCAGGTGTAGTGGCTCACATCTGTAATCTTAGCTACTCAGGAGGCTGAGATCTAAGGATCTCAGTGCAAAGCCAGCCTGGGCACTAAAGTCTGTGACTCTATTATCTCCAGTAACAACCAAAAAACCAGAAGGGGTGCTGTAGCTCAAGGGGTAAGGCGGTATTCTTGAGCTGAAGAGCTCAGGGACAATGCCCAGGCCCAGAGTTCAAGCCCTGCAATACACACATACAAAAAAGAAAGAAAGAAAGAAACTCTATTACAACAATCACCAGAGAAAAGGACTGAAGTATGATTTATGCAGTAGAGTGACTTCCTAGCAATCTACAAAACCCGGAGTTCAAATTCTAATACCATTCCTCCCCCAAATGCCTTAAAAACATAAAAGACATGCTTTGTTGTTTCAGATACTTGTAGTTTTTACATATGTAAATAGTATTGAGAGAGATGCCCCTTATTGTCTTTTCACTAGCCAATCCTATGGCTTAAACTCAGGGCCTAGCACTCTCCTTGGGTTTTTCCTCAAGGCTAGAGCTCTACCACTTGAGCCGCAGCACCATTTCCGGTCTTTTCTATGTATGTAGTACTAAGGAATAGAATCTGAGTGTTCACTCATGCTAGGCAAGCACTCTCCTACCAGGCCAAACTCCCAGCCCTTCACTATATAATATTCCATCCATCACATCTTCCTCAATTACAAATTACTTATCAGCTCTCCCCTATTAAAAACAATGCTACATGATAGAGGCCGGGCTCTGGTGGCTCATACCTGTAATCCTAGCTACTCAAGAGGCTGAGATCTGGAGATCACAGTTCAAAGCCAGACCAGGCACAAAAGTCCATGAGGCTCTTATCTCCAATTAATCATCAGAAAATAGGAACTGGTGCTGTGGCTCAAAGTGATAGAGCAGTAGCCCTGATCTGAAGAGCTCAGGGACAGTGCCCAGGCCCACAGTTCAACTTCCATGACCAACCAAAAAAAAGCACTAGAAGGACATTTTAGGAGAAAATTTCTCTATCTCAAATGTGGTAGTAGGTACACAAATGGATGCGGTTTGCAAAATTATGACTACTTACAATGCAAGCATCTTACTGTATGTAATTCATTCCTCGACTGAATTAATTTTTAAAAGTTGGCTACATATTTACTATTAGGAAAAATAAACTATAATTGGCTCTTAAATACAACAAAACAAAACAAAACAAAAAAAACCCCAATGCTACAGGAGTATCTTTGTAGATGACCTTATAGGACCTATGTGAGAACTCTGCATTATAAAAATATAGAAGCAGGATTGAATAGTTTTTTCTCATGAGTTCTGTTTTGATTTGTTTGTGGGTCATGGGGCTTGAACCTTAGGCCTGGATGATGTCCCTGAGCTCTTCAGCTCAAGGCTACTACCTTACCCCTTGAGCTGCAGCCCCACTTCCTTTCTTCTAGTGATTAATTGGAGATAAATCTCTCTGTCTTTAGTGCCTAGGCTGGCTTTGAACCATGATCCTCAGATCTCATCCTCCTGAATAGCTAGGATTATTATAGGCATGAACCACCAAACCCAGCTTCTCATGAGTTTTGATGCTTATTTTTCTACTATTGATAAGAATAACCTTGTATATATATAATATATATACATATATAATATATGCTTATACTTCTATGATATCACATATATGTAATATATGTGTGTCTGTGAGTGTTTCAGAACTGGGGCTTGAACTCAAAGCTTTGTTGCTGATTTTTCTCTCAAGGTTGGTACTCTACCACTGGAGCTATAGCATTGTTGAACCATGATCCTCAAGTCTTAGCTTCCTGAGTAGCTAAGATTGCAGGCATGAGCCATCAGTGCCAAGCCTGTGCATATGTTTCTTAACCCACTGTATTCAAGAAATTTTCTATCTAAAAACTAACTTGGTCTATATTATGTTATAATGCATTGAATAAATGTACTACATGAATCTACACATTAATCCATAATGATATTCAGAGACAGAGAAACAGAGAGAGGGAGAGAGAAGAGAGAGAAGAAGGGAAAAATCTCATTTCCTTCCCTCAGAAATACTATAACACCACTTTCTTTATCAGGAAATTGGTAATTAAAGAAAAAGAATGAAGTATTTAACCTGCCATTTTAGGAAGAAATTAGGTTCTTCTCCATTTGATGAGAAGAAACTCTTCTTTACAGAAGAATGTCAGATAATAAATGTAGTAGAAGTGATAAAATTAGAAAATCACCATTTTGCAATCTCCAGTGAGATAATTGATTCAGGCAAGGATCATCAGTGAATGTTAAACTATTTAAAAAGAAAGAAAAAAATGATCAATCTGACATTGTATCTTCTTCCTACCATTCACTTGCTCTACAAACACTTTCAATTTCCTTTCTGTTCCCTTCATTCCAGTGAAAGGACATGCTTAAACGACAATGATGACTTCTCAATTGCTAAAGACAATAGCCTTTTCTCAGTTCTCATCTTCCACGGTCTCTTCATGGTATTTGACACCAAAGGACACTTCCCTTTCTTGTAACTCCTTCCAAAAGACATCTACAAAAGTCTCCAATATTTACTAGCTTAAATGACAATCTATTATGTCTCAGTTCTTGTGGTACAGCAGGCTCCATGGGTGGTTCTCAGTTGGAATCTCTGTTAAAATAGCAGTAATACTCTGGCTAGGGCTGGACTCATCTGAAAGATGAACTGGGCTAGACTTCAAAGATGGCTTTTTTTTTTTTTTGCCAGTTCTGGGAACTCAGAGCCTGCCTGGACCCTGTCCTTGAGCTTTCTCAAAGTTGGTGCTCTACCACTTGAGCCACAGCACCAGTTCTGGCTTTTTCTCTGAATATGGTAATGAGGAATGGAACCCAAAGCTTTTGTGCATGCTAGGCCAACACTCAACCACTAGGCCACACGCTTGCCCCATTGTTACCCCAGCTGGGAATGGCTGGATTAGCTGTCTCTCTCTCTCTCTGTGTCTCTCTCTGTGTCTCTATCTGTCGGTCTCTGTCTCTGTCTCTGTCTCTCTCTGTTTCTCTCTCTCTCTCTCTCTCTCTCTCTCTCTCTCTCTCTCTCTCTCTCTCTCTCTCTCTCTCTCTCTCTTTCTCTCTGGGGCTGACTTGAGTTTCCCACTAGCATGATGGATTCAAAGTAGGTAGATTTCTTACATAGTGCTTGGCTTCCCCTAGAGCAAGTATTCCAGGGAGAAACTGCAAGACTTCTTATGAGACAATGTTTTATTTCTCCCAATATGAACCATTCTCTCTTACCAGTAGTGGTATCTTTAAGGCCTAAAGACCTTCCAAAGCTAAGCACAAAATATACCCATGTCTCTATTCTTTCTTTTCTTTCTTTCTCCACCCCTATTTCTTTTTTTCTTTCCTCCCTCTATCCTTCCTTTTCTCTTTCCTTTTTTTTTTTTTGCCAGTCCTGGGCTTGAGCTCAGGGCCTGAGCACTGTCCTTGGACTTTCTCAAGGCTAGAGCTCTACCACTCGAGCCTCAGCACCACTTCCGACTTTTTTCTATGTATGTAGTACCGAGGAATCGAACCCGGGTCTTCATGCATGCTAGGCAAGCACTTTAACCACTAGGCCAAACTCCCGGCCCTTCTCTTTCCTTTTTAAAAATTTTCATTCCTTTCTTTTTTGGGGAGACAGTATCTCTCTATGTTGTTCAGGCTGACCTTGTAGTCCCAAGCCCAGGCAATTCTCCTTCCTCAAGCTCTGAAATAGCTGGGACTATAGACTTGAGTCATCATGCCAGGCTTTATTGTTTCATTAAAACAAAACAAAACAAAGAAAAAAAAACAACACGTGATCTGAGGATCAAGATTCAAAGCCAGCCTGGGCACAAAAGGACCTGAGACTCTTATCTCCAATTAGCCTCTAGAAAACGGGAAGTGGGACTTGGTTCAGGGTAGGGGGGTAGCCTTGAGCTGAAGAGCTCAGGGACAGCGCCCGGGCCTAACTCATGCCCCATGACCCACAAAAACAAAAACAAAAAACTTTATTGTTGTTATAAAGGTGATGTACAGAGGGATTATAGTTATGTAAGTCTGATAAAGAATACATTTCTTTTTTTGGACAATGTCACTGTCTCACAGTATTGTTTCATTTTAAGTGCTAAGTTTATCCATATCAACTCCAAAGCACTTTTGGAATACTCATCTTGATCAAATGTTTGGAAAACTCTTAAATTTGCACTGAACTTTCCCTTTGCATTTGGATGTTTGCAATTTACTCAGTATATAATTAAACAATGTGATTTCAGTAATATGTACATCTAACAAAGAAATTGTGAATAAGCCTTTCTCAATTGGCTATAAGCATTTAGTGTATATGTGTATTAATTAGTATATTTTATGTAGAAATGGATGTCGTTGGTTAATCTGGCTAAAGAGCTTTTCTTTCTTATTTTTCTTTTTTCTTCTTTGAGAAATAATATCTTTTAAGATCCTCCTGCCTCACTTCCCTTTGAGTACGAGGTCCAGGAATGTACTACCACCGCCAGCTGAAAGTATCTAATGTATAATATAATGAATCTTTTTTATTTAAAGTAACAAAACCACCTTGAGAAACATATAGAAAATGACTGTAATCTCAGTTACTTGAGTGGTAGAGGCAGAGGTTCTCAAGTTCTAGAGCAGTCCAGGCAAAAAATTAGCAAGACCCTATTTCAAAAACTCACGCAGCTCAAGTAGTAGAGTTCTTACCTAGTAAGAGCAAATCAAATCCTGGGTTCAATCATCAGAATAAGAAAGAAAGAAAGAAAGAAAGAAAGAAAGAAAGAAAGAAAGAAAGAAAGAAAGAAAGAAAGAAAGAAAGAAAGAAAGAAAGGGAGGGAGGAAAGGAGAGAAGGAGGAAGAGAGGGAGACAAGGAGGGAGAGAGGGAAGAAAGAAGGAAGGAAGAAAAGTGGCACTGTGGTTCAAAGTGGTAGAGTGCAAAGGGCTCAGGGATGAGTGTCAGGCCCCAAGTTCAAGCCCCACAACCAACAACAAAAAAAAAAAAAGAAAGAGAGGAAGGGAGTGAGGGAGAGAGAAAGAGAGAGAGAAGGGGGAGAGAGAGAGAAGTGAGGTTCACACCTGTAATCAGATCTAAGGTCCGATCAATGTTCAAAGCTAGCCTGGTAGACACATCTTATCTTCAATTAACCAATAAAAAGCTGGAAGCAAAGGTATGGCTTAAATGAAAGAGCACCAGCCAAGCAAGAACACAAAGCCCTGAATTTAAGCCTCACTACAGCACCTTGATTCGGGGCTCAAATGATGATGCCACCTTCCAATCCTTCTCCATCTCTCAACTGTGCTCCCCCCGTGCTGTCCTCATATTGAGTCTACATGGCATCAAGATGGTGACAGCAGTTGCTGGCATGGAAAAGAGAACATCTATCCCCTCTCAACAATACAACCAAAGTGTTGCTATTTTTTGTTTCTTTTCTGAGTGTCCTGGATTTGAGCACAGGACCTTCCACTTAGTAGGCTGCTGCTCTACAATCTGAGCAACAAAACTAGTAAAAGATTCATAATTCTTCATTGGCTAAGATTGGGTATATGCCCTCTCCTGTACTGACCTGTGGTCAAGGCAATGGGACAAATTAAATGACTTAGGAATGTGTACTGTCACTCCCTGAATCCCTACATAATCCTAAGTACTGAGAAGAATTGCCTTTGCTTTCCAGCATACTATGGTACAAGTCCATTCCTAAGGAAGGAACACATGCCACCTCAGGGCAAGTCGAGCACCCTGTTCTTTTCTTTACCTCCACCCTATGCACCCCAGTGTGCCCCTGCACAGAGCAGGCATTGTTTACTGCAAGCCAACATTTTTCAAGCATTTTTCTTCTTTACTCACTGTGCACCTTAGTGCATATGGCTCATAGAAATTTGCTCTGGCTGAGCAAAATGTCAGCTCCCATCTGCTTGAATTTTGTCATCATTTGATCTCTGGTGCAATCAAAAAGCCTCAATACATAGGTTTGACGGGTTTAGACCCAAAGGTCCATAGAATTAACCTCCATATAGAATTCCTTAAGGAAAGTCTTTCTCAAGACTCCCATTCAGCTTCAAATATGCTGGTCATGGTGAGGTAGTGCTTTTAATTTCTCTTTTTGAGTTTGTACTACAAATACTTTAAAGAATTCTCCCCGAGTCTTTTACCTAATTCTCCTTCCTGACCCTGCTTCCCTTAGCCCCTTGCTTCCCTGCAGCCACAGCTGCCTGGCTCCAGGGCACTCAGTTGGCACTGTCGCCTAGGCAACCCAGAAGGGGGCTTCCATCTACTGTGTCCCCAGAGGGGTTGGGCTGGCCCTGAGCCAGAAAGAGGCAGGGGGCAGGGGACCTGACTGGCCCTGAGCAGGGCATGTTGGGAAGTAAACAAACTACTGGTCTGTTGCCTGCCCTAAGCGACTAGGGGAATGTCATGGGTGTGATTAACTATGTATTGAGCAAGCAAACAGCCAAGGATAACACTGTCCACTAAGAGAAAAGGAATAGAATGGGGAAAGAAGGCTCAGGTCAGCAGGGTAGGAGTTAAACAGCTGTAATTCAGTATTAGTTTCCACAGCACAGACTGTATGTGTAAAACAACAGAAATGTATTGTCTCATTACTGAAAACTAGAAGTCTGAAATCAAGGTGTCAGAAAAGCCAGTTTTCTCTGAGACCTGCAGTGGACTCCTTCCTTGCCTCTCCCTAGTGCCTAGTGGTTTGTTAGCAATTATTGACATTCCTTGGCTTGTGGCTGCCCAACTCCTGTAACTATTTCAGAGTCATATGGCAGTCTCCCTGATTGTTTTCATGTGACATTCTTCTTATAACGATACTAATCATGTTAGATTAGGGTCCCACCCTTACTCCAATTTACCTTAAATAGATGTGTCTGCAATGACTCTGTTTCTAACAAGGTCACATTCTGAGATACTAAGAGTTTGAACTTTAACATATCTTTATTAGAGGTTATGTTAAACCCAAAACAGACTCCCAAGTAAGAAATGTTGGGAAAGATTATTTTATTTTATTTTATTCTTTTGGTACTGAAATATATTCTTTTGGTACTGACCTCTAAGCATGTTAGTGTTTTATTACTTGAATAATGCCCCTGGTTAGAACAATAATTTTAGAAGTTTCTCTGGTGTACCTCAAAGCCTTGGCCTAGAGGTACTGGCTCACACCTGTAATGCTAGCTACTCAGGAGGCTGAGATCTGAGGATTGTGGTTTGAAGCCAGCCTAGGCTGAAAGGTCTATGAAACTCTTATCTCTAATTTACCACCAAAAATATGGAGGTGGAGGTATGATTCAAGTGGTACAGCATTAGCTAGCCTTGAGCAAAAAGCTAAAGGGCAGATCCAGGCTCCGAGTTCAAACCCCATTACTCCCATGTTTCCCCAGCCTTCTCTCCGTGCCCACGCCACCTCTTCCCAAGATCTGGGGCTTGAATTTTGGGCCTGAGCATTGTCTTTGAGCTTTTGTGATTATGATTAGGGCTCTATTGCTTGAGACACAGTTCTACTGCAGGCCTTTTGTGCTTAATTGGAGATAAGAGTCTCATTGACTTTCCTACCCCAGCTGGCTTTGAACTATGATCTTCAGATCTCAGTTTCCTGATTAGCTAGGACTACAGGTAAGAGTCACCAGTGCTCAGCTAATGCTTGTAAACTATAACTGTCACCAGCTATGTCATTCATAGTTGTCTCATCAGTAAAATTCGAATAATAAAAGAATCTTAGAGGGAGGGAGCGAAGAAGGGAGAGACAGAGATAGAAACAGAGACAGAGAAGCAGAGACAAAGGGAGGGAGAGAGGGAGAGAGAAATGTTTGACAAAGTAGCTGAACATGGCTGGGTACCAGAGACTCATGTCTATAATCTTAGCTACCATTCAGGAGGTTGAGATCTTGAGATTTTGGCTCAAAGGCAGCCTGCGCAGGAATCTAACACTCTTTATCACCAATTAATCATCAAAAAAGCCAAAAATGGGCTATAGCTCAAGTGGTAGAACATTAGCCTTGAGCAAAAATGCTCAGGGACAATGCCAAGGCCTTGAGTTCAAGCCTCAGGTCTATCTAATGTGTACATGAATGCACACACACATGTACACACACATACCCTTGATATGGTAGCACACACCAATTATTCCAGCACTTGGGTGATTAAGGCTGGAGGATGGAGTTCTAAGCCATGGAGATCTTGACCAGGAAAAATGTGATTAAGGTGGCTTAATTCTATAAATTAATTTTGCTTGAGAGGCAGAGATCAGGAAGATTATGGTTCAGGGGCAGACCAGGTGAAAAACAAGTTTGCAAGACTCCATCTTAACCAATAAAGATAAAGGCTGGGTGTGGTGATATACTCCTATCATTCACCCTATGTGGGAAAGGTAAATAGGAGGATAATGGTTTAGGCTAACCCAGGCAGAAATTCAAGATCCTACTGGAAAAATAACTAAAGCAAAAGGGGCTAGAGCCAAGTAACTGCAATGTGAAGCTCTAGGTTCAGACCCAAGTACCACCAAAACAAATAAATAAACAAGAATATTTGACAAAGCAACACAACTCCTGTGGATAAAAAGGGCATTATTAGTGCTGCTTTTCATACTTAAACCATGGAATTGTTGTCTTTCTTCTCTTCAAGAGTAACCATCCATCCATTTGGCCAGCACTTCCACTTTAAGTATTCTCTCTTCCATCCTCCTTTTCTTTATATAATCTTCATGACAATCTCATGAGATGCTGAGGGCTGTCATTGTTTTAGTTTTACAAACAAGAAACTGAGACCCAGATGGGTTCAATCAGCTGCTCTCACCATCTTTTTTCCTTCTGGGACACGTATGACAGATGATACTTCCAGGTAGACATACTTCCATGTGCAATTTCTGCCATGTCTTCATTTTTTCTCTCCCACTAGAGAGTATTTAATGTTATGCAGCCATTGAGTTGGGTAATAAGTTATATGTAATTGATGTGGATAGATGTGGCTGATACATTGTGAATAAAAATGTCCAATTGTAAATTTACTATTTAGAGACATATTACTATATCTATTTACATGCATTCTTGCAAGTATAGCTAAAATAGTAGAACAATTGCCTAGCAAGCATGAGGCTCTTGGTTACATCCCCAGAAATAGACAAACAAACAGAGATAGAGTATATTTGTTTAAAAGAAAAACAACATATGGATGTTTACAAACATATAAATTCAGAAAGACCATGAAATAGATGTTAACTGTAGTAGACTCTGGAATTGAGCAGTCAAAGGTGTTAGATTAGGGAGAAAGAGTTTGTACTTCTACCTTATAAAAAATTTTAAAGCATGCATTATTTTTATAATGCAAATTTAATTCTATTTTGAAAAAAAATTAAGCATTTAGTATGCAAGCAACATTATTATAGACAGACTTTGAAACTGCTCTGATTTTCTTCAAGGAAATCATTCATGAATATGTATAGACTGTCTCTGGAAAGATATTCAAGGAGCTGATGACAGTGGTTGTCTCTAGAGAGGAAGTCTGGGGACTGTTGTTTGGAGTCAGAGTGGGAGGCAATGGACTTTTCACTGTATACTCTTTTATAAGATTTAATTTGTTTTCAACCAAGTGCACGTATTATGAATTTAAATAAATTAAAAGAATATTATTAAAAGCTTCAGTGATTTATAATTACTAATGAATAATTTGTAACTCACCTTATGATGGATTACAACACACTAGTTATGCCTACTGGACTGGATACTAAGCAGAGTGTTGACATTCAAACTCAAGACTTCAAGTTCACATATATAATCGGTTGTTCTATGGCTTAACTTCAGGGCCTGGGCACTGTCCCTGAGCTCTTTTTGTCCAAGGTTAGTGTTTTGCCACTTTGAACCACTTACATCTTTCTGTAGTTAATTGGAGACAAGAGGCTCACAGGCTTGCCCAAGCTGGCTTTGAATTGTGATCCTCACATCTCAGCTTCCTGAGTAGCTAGGATTACAGGCGTGAGCCACCAGCACCTGACTTAAGTACACACACACATATGTATATGTATATATACACATATATATACATATTTATGCACAGTGATATATATCATTGTATCACTTCCCAATGTTGTTGCTTCAAAAAACTATACCCTCATAAATCCAATATCTTCTAGACTAATCTCCAAACTCAACAAGCCATGGAAGTAGTATCACAAATGCCTAGGCAGAGAAGTCATTATTACAGAATTAAAAACCCACTTATTTATTTTTTGTGCCAGTACTGGGGTTTGAACTTAGGATCTCCTGCTCCCACTTTTGCGCAAGGCTGGTGCTCTTATCTTATGAGCCACATCTCATTAACTGGCTTATTACCTGAAGCTCAGCATCTCACAGACTTTCCTGTCTGGGCTGGCTTCCGAACTTAGATCCTCAGGTCTCAGCTTCCTGAGTAACGAGGATTACAGGATTACAAGTGTGAGCCACCAGGTCAAAGTTTTCATTGATCTCCTTAAGTACACATACACATAAACCATCTTGTTTTAGGGGTTTGGCAAGAAAAAGAATAAAATGTGTAAGGGGAATGTCCACTTACCAGCCAGTCTTTAGCCAGAAACATTTTGCTTTGTTTCATCCTCTTCCTTTTCCTCCCTAAGGTGTAGCTTACATGTTTTTGAAGTATACAAATATTAAATAAATATTAAATGCTTAGCTCAAATTTTTGCTAGTCCTGGGGCTGAACTCAGGGCCTGGGCACTATCCTTGGACACTTTTTGCTAAAAGCTAGTGCTCTGCCACTTGAGCCACAGCACCACTCCAGCTTTTTCTTTTTTCTTGTTCTTTTTTTTTTTTTTTGTCGGTCATGGGACATGAACTCTGGGCCTGGAGACTGTCCCTGAGCTATTCAGCTAAAGGCTACCACTCTACCCCTTGAGCCACAGTGCCACTTCTGGTTTTCCAGTGAGTAATTGCAGATAAGATTCTCACAGACTGTTTTGTACATGGGCTGGCTTTGAACCAAGATTCTCAGATCTCAGCCTCCTGAATAGCTAGGATTATAGGTGTGAGCCACCGCTCCCAGGCATTTCTGGCTTTTTCCTGTGTATTGTGGTACCAACAAATTGAACCCAGAGCATCATGCATACTAGGTGAGCATTCTACCATCAGGCTACACTCCTAACCTTTTCTTTTCAGTTGTGGGGCTTGAAATTTGGGCCGGGATGCTGTCCCTGAGCTCTTCAGCTTAAGACTAGTGCTCTACCACTTTGAGCCTCAGATTTCAGCCTCCTGAGTAGCTAAGGTTACCAGAGCCCAGCTCAATGTATTTTCTTATATGTATTCTACCTCTTTCTGTAACCAGCATCCAGATTAAATTATAGACCAAACCATTTCTCCGGATGGTGCTCTCATGCCTCCTCCAGACTATGTTACCCTCTAAATGTAACCACTAGTTTTATTCCTATCATCATAGATTAATTTCGTCTGCTTCAGAACTTCACATAAATGCATTATGCATTATCTCCTGTTCGGTGTTTGATTTTTTTCCCCCTTAGCCATGTTGTTGTGTGTAGTCATTGTTTGGTACTTCCAGGGCTGGAAATGCTGAGTCACAGGATGAACACAGATTTAGCTTTAGCTATTCTGTCAAACAGTTGTCCCATTTAAACTCTCATCACATCACCCATGTAAAAAGTCCAGTTGTTTCCTATCCTCACACACATTTGCTACTGTCAGTCCTTTTTAATTTTAGCTGTTTGGGTAGGGCTTGCCAAGTCTGTTTTGACCTCCTCTTGGTTGTCTCCATCTGCTCAGTCTTCTGGTTTGACAGCCTCATCTAGACTCAGTAGACTCTTGGGATGCTTGATCATCCTTCCTGCCCCCTTATTCCTGGAATAGAACGTCATGCTTCCATGACGCCAGCCTCTGATCAAATCCTAGTGCTTACCACAAACAAATCCGATCTCTGCCACAGGTTCAGACTTGATTCCAGCACAGCCTGAGCCCTAATGCTAATCATAGGCTGATATCAACCCTAATCACAGACTGTGCTCTGAGCCTGCCTTATACAGTCCTAATCACATCTGCAGTGTGACCCCCGCCCCCCCCCCAATCTCAACACTGTCTAGGCCATGACTCAACAGACTGAGCTCAAATCCTAGATGGAAGTTTAACTGACCTGATCCAAACTCAGGCTGGCAGACATGAATGGGCCATGATCAGAAATTAGAAAATGTGAAACTAGCTGTGTGCCAGTGGCTCCCACCTGTAATTCTAGCTACTTAGGAAGCTGATATCTGAAGATCTTAGATCAAAGCCAGCCCAATCAAAAGAAGACAGTGAGTGAGGGCCAAGAGTTTGGCCTAATGGTAGAGTGCCCAGGATTGGCAGGAAGAGGAGGGGGGGAAGGAGGAGGAGGAGGAAGAAGAAGGGGGAGGAGCAGGAGGAGGAGGAAGGAGGAGGAGGAGGAGAAGGAAGAAGAAGAAGGAGGAGGAGGAGGAAGAAGGAGAAGGAGGAGGAGAAGGAAGAAGAAGGAGGAGGAGGAGGAGGAAGAAGGAGAAGGAGGAGGAGGAGGAGGAGGAGGAAGAAGGAGGAGGAGAAGGAAGAAGGAGAAGGAAGAGGAGGAGGAAGAAGGAGAAGGAAGAGGAGGAGAAAGAAGGAGAAGGAGGAGGAGGAAGAAGGAGGAGGAGAAGGAAAAGGAGAAGGAGGAGGAAGGAGGAGAAGGAGGAAGAAGGAGGAGGAGGAGGAAGGAGGAGAAGGAGGAGGAAGAAGGAGAAGGAGGAGGAGGAGGAAGAAGGAGAAGGAGGAGAAGGAGGAAGAAGGAGGAGAAGGAGGAAGAAGGAGAAGGAGGAGGAGGAAGAGGAAGAAGAGGAAGAAGAAAGTCACCGAGACTCTTATTTCCAATAAGCCACCAAAAAAATCTGGAATTGGAGCTGTGCCATGGGTGATAGAGCACTAGTCTTGAGCCAACAAGCTTATGGGGGGAGGGGAGGAGACAGGTTTAGGCCCTGAGTTTAAGAGCCAGAACTGGCAGCAAAGAAGGGGAGAAAAAGGAAAAAGAAAAGGAAAAAAAGGTGAAACTGCAAGAAGAAAATACATTCTAAAAGGAAGTGTTATCCCAATAGTGTCTTCTCAGTGTACTTTAAATTTCAGTTGTTACTGGATTTTACTAAGTTGGAACAAGGGACTATAATCAACCCCACTCTATATATATTTAAAAAACAAAAGCAGACTGGGAGTGGAAGTAGGGAAGGAGTGGGTGGCTCAAGAAAGCCTAAAGCTAGTCTTGCAGATGGTGGCAGAAAGATGGGTAACCTTCCTCTGGTCCTCACAAGATGGCAGGTTTATTTTAAGGGTGTTTTTAGCAGCTTAAAAATGGGATTCAAAGAACACTGGGGAAGCCTCTGGTTTTTGGGCTTCTGCTCATGATGCATTCTTTTTGTTATTGTTTTCTTTAAAACACACACACACACACACACACACAATAGTGTTTGACTTCCAGTTAGAATTGTTCCTTCA
Organism: Megascapheus bottae; assembly: GCF_031878675.1. Classification (NCBI taxonomy): domain Eukaryota; kingdom Metazoa; phylum Chordata; class Mammalia; order Rodentia; family Geomyidae; genus Megascapheus; species Megascapheus bottae. The sequence goes on from NC_143511.1 coordinate 60,548,694, forward strand.
TTACATTCTGTTAATGTTACTGTTTACATCCCTCTTACCGTAGAGGTTAATGGGCTGGGAAAAAAAAATCAGAGCCTTCAAGAAGGAATGCTTAGGGCCTGGAGTTTGGCCTAGTGGTAGAGTGCTTGCCTAGCATGCATGAAGACCCTGGTTCCATTTCTCTGTACCATATACACAGAAAAAGCTGGAAGTGATGCTGTGGCTCAAGTGGTAGAGCTCTAGACTTGAGGAAAGCCCAAATACAGTGCTCAGGCCCTGAGTTCAAGCTCCAGGACTGGCAAATAAAGAAGTAAATAAGTAAATAAATAAATACATAATTTTAAAAATGAAGGAATGCTTAGAGGTTCTGTTTGCCCTGTCTGCCAATCACAAGCAAGTTGAAAACACAATTTTCACTTTTTCTTAGGCCCTTGGGAAACATCTTGATTTCTCCCCTTTAATACTTGAATGTCCTCAGATGGACTACGTTCTATGAAGATTGGGTAAGAAATTCTCAAGGCAAAGCAGACTTGCACATATTTTTTTCTCTGGGAAAAAGATAATCCTGTTTAGTGTGATATTTCTGAATACCTAAACAATAACTGGGCTAAACAACTTGTGTGATGGGTCAGTGTGGCATTGTGGGAAACGCACTGTGATTGTAGTCAAGAAATCTAAGCTGGACCCGGAAGTTCACACCTGTAATCCTAGATATTCAGGAGGCTGAGATCTGAGGATCTTGGTTCAAAGCCAACCGGGCACTAAAAAGCCTGAGACACTCTTATTTCCAGTTAATCACCAGAAAACACAGTGGTACTGTGGCTCAAGAGGTAGAGTGGTAGCCTTGAGCTGAAGAGCTCAAGGACAGAGCCCAGGCCCAGAGTTCAAGTCCCACGACTGAGGAAAAAAAAAAAAGGGATCTCATTCACAGAAACCTGTGAACTGGGACAAATCCTCATTCCCTAAGCTTCCTCTTACCAACTCTAACAATAAAATTTAGTAGGTTTAGAAAAATATCTTTTACCAGCCGTGCGGTGCCTCACGCCTGTAATCCTAGCTACTCAGGAGGCTGAGGTCTGAGGATCAAGGTTCAAAGCCAGCCCGGGCACAAAAGGACCTGAGACTCTTAACCCTAACTAACCTCCAGAAAATGGGAAGTGGGGCTTGGCTCAAGGTTAGGGTGGTAGCCTTGAGCTGAAGAGCTCAGGGACAGCCCCAGGCCAAGTTCAAGCCCCATGAACCTCCCCGCCCACCCCCCTACCCTCCCCCCCCCCCCCCCCCCCCCCCCCGCTCAAAAAAAAGAAAGAAAGATGATCCTTATGCCAAGAGTGTGGCCTGGTGGTAGAGTGCTTGCCTGGAATGCACAAAGCCCGGGGTTTGAATCCTTAGTATCACATAGACAGAAAATGCTGAAAGTGGTGCTGTGGCTCATGTGGTAGAGTACTAGCCTTGAGAAAGCCCAGGGCCCAGGCCCTGAATTCAAGCCCCAGGACTGACAGGCAAACAAAACTAAAAGGGATACTCAGATCTCAGACTCCTGAGTAGCTAGGATTATAGGCATGAGCCACCACTAAACATAGCCCTTCTGTGTCTTTGAAGTGGACTGAAGTAAATGCTTTTCCTTTTCTCTTCTTAGGACAAATTTGGGCTATCTAGCTTGGTCCCCCTGAAAGCCTAACAAAGGACCAATCCACTATAGTATTAGGAAGCATTGTACACTACATATGCGATACCGAGGAATCAAACCTGGGTCTTTGTGCATGCTAGGCAAGCGCTCTACCACTAAGCTAAACTTCTGGCCAGAACCTGAGATTCGCATGTCCAATTAACCTCTAGAAAATAGGATGTGGGGCTTGGCTCAAGGGTAGGGTGATAGCCTTGAGCCGAAGAGCTCAGAGACAGTGCCTAGGCGGAGTTCAAGCCCCATGACTCGAAAGAAAGAAAGAAATAAAGAAAGAAAGAAAGAAAGAAAGAATTTCTCAAACATAGTGATTAAGATTAAGGAAAGAAGCTAGACTATAAACTGTACCGGCTCATACCTGCAATCCTAACTACTTAGAGATTCAGAGGATCTTGGTTCAAAGCTTTCCCTGACAGAAAAGTTCACAAGAGCCTATCATCAAATGACCAGTAAAAAGCCAGGCTGGAGTCATTGCTCAAGTGACAAAGCACAAGACAAACAAGCAAAGCTGAATAAGTGGTAGAATCTGAGTTCATACCCCAGCATATGAGAGAGAGAGAGAGAGAGAGAGAGAGAGAGAGAGAGAGAGAGAGAGAGAGAAACAAAGACAGAGACAGAGACAGAGACAGAGAGACAGAGAGAGACAGAGACAGAGACAGAGACAGAGAGAGACAGAGACAGAGAGAGACAGAGAGACAGACAGAGACAGAGACAGAGACAGAGAGATTGAGCAACCTGGATAGTTCTACTCATCTGAAGCATAAACATTAGCAAAACTAACTTGCACAGTGACTACCATGGAGGAGTGAGTATTGACTGTGGGCAGAAAGGAGCTGGAAGCTATAAATATTCTGTGCCTTGATTTGAAAAGTGGTTACATGGGTCAAAATATTCATAAAGTATATGTGAAGGCAATATTTATTATTGCATAATTTAGAAATAGAAAGATAGACCAGATCTAAAAATAGGTAGAGTTCTTGATTAGAGAAGTGAGGCCTTGAGCTAGAGGTTATATCCTCACCAAAGGTTTCCACTAACCTTCTATATCACCCTCATAGTAAGTTTTGACAATGATAAGGTAAGGATAGCCCCATGGCAATGGTATTTCATTCAGAAACACCCAGGGCTTTGAGAAGAAGAGAAATAGAGCACAAAGCCCTAGGTGTTCAACTCTCAAGGGAGACTGAGTCCCATGCTTCGACCACAAGGCAAAACTCCATTATGCCAGAGGCCATTAATATAAAACACAGGAGCAGAAATTTGTGACTACTGGGTGACAGCTTTTGGGATGGTAATTTACTTTCTGTCATTCCCCTCCATCTACTTTGTAAAATATTTCATTTCAGAGAAGTGGACATGGTAGTGCATATCTGAAATCCTAGAATTTGGAAGGCTGAAATGGAGAATCATGCGTTTGAAGACATCTTGTACTTCATAGCAAGACCTTATCTCAAAACAAACAACCACTAGCAACACCAACAAAATAAGCAGGGATACAAAGGTTTGATTGTAGAGTAATTTAATCAATAATATATAATACCTTATTTTAGTTGGTTTAAAGCCAAGATAATCACCCAGAATGAGTTCTTCCCACCCTCCTCTCTCTGCCAGTTTCTGGGGCTTGAACTCAGGGCCTGGACACTGTCTTTGGGCTTTCTAAAGGATAGTGTTCTACATAGGAGCCACAGCATCACTTCTGGCTTTTTCTATGTATGTAGTACCAAGGAATTGAACCCAGGGCTTCGTGCATGCTAAGCAAGCACTCTACCACTAGGCTACACTCCAGGCCCAGGCTTTGTTCTCTTAAAATGCATTAGTTCTATCATGAGGCAAGAGCAAAACTTATGTCATAGGATCAAACAGAAAGGGAAAACCAAGAAATCAAGGGGAAACCAAGAAATCAAAAATGAGGCAGAAGTACAGACGTTTTTGTCCTAAGGAAGTAAAGGAAGATCAAGGCATGAGAAGCATCCTCATGTATAACAAGACATGAGAAGTGTCCTCATATTTCTTTCTTTTCTTTTTTTGGTGGGTCATGGGGCTTGAACTTGGCCTAGGCACTGTCCCTGAGCTCTTCAGCTCAAGGCTACTGCCCTACCTCTGGGCCTGAGTGTTGTCCCTGAATTCTTCAGCTCAAGGCTACAGTCCTATCTCTTGAGCCACAGTCCCACTTGTGTTTTTTAGTGGTTAATTGGAGATAAGAGTCTCAAGGACTTTAGTTCCTGGGCTGGCTTTGAACCAGGATCCTCAGATCTCAGCCTCCTTAGTAGCTAGGACTACAGGCGTGAGCCATTGCACCCGGTCATTCATTTATTTTCTGTGCTAGACTTTGAGACACAAAAGGCAGCATAATACTCAAGTTATTTATATGGTGCTATGAGGTTGAAACGATGTAAATGGTTAATGAAATTTTAGATGCTTTCTTGGACTATGAGGTGCTCTTCAGAATGGAAACCATTAATAATTGCAGAAGAAGAATGTTAGGTTTATAGTGACTGTGGAATTCCTGTTTCAGCCCCAGATGGACTGTCTCTTACACACACACACACACACACACACACACACACACACACACACACACACAAATTTCTACCTTATTTTTCTTATGTATCCAGGTTTTCTGTTTTATGCAATCGATATTAGTCCCTATATACTATGAAAGAAATTAAACTCAGAGAAACATTTTAAAAATTAAGTGATATATTGGCCGGGAGTTTGGCCTAGTGGTTAAAGTGCTTGCCTAGCATGCACAAAGACCCAGGTTCGATTCCTTGGTACCACATACATACAAAAAAGCTGGAAGTGGTGCTGGGGCTCAAGTGGTAGAGCTCTAGCCTTGAGAAAGTCCAAGGACAGTGCTCAGGCCCTGAGCTCAAGACCAGGACTGGCAAAAAAAAATTAAGTGATATAAGATAACCACTGAGATCCCTATTAACTCAAGTACCTGGATACTTTTATCATTCTCCTGTGTCTTGACATCTTCTGTATAAAATGTTCTCAGATTTTTAGGAAGACGCGATGCCTCTCTGTTTAGTTGTTTTACAGCACTTTGTTTATTCTGATGAGTAATACTTTTTAAATTGAGTTTTATGTAGGTCTGTCAGATTTATGGTTATTTTTCATGGTTGGCTTCATGGGCAGAACACCATGAGAGTCTCAATGGGGAAGGCACCAGAGTTTGCTGTCCATGGTCCTGAATTTTCAGCATTTAACAATGACCTAAATGTTTTCTCACCTTTGAGATACTGATTACACCTGACCAATTTTACTGATGAATTCTAAGGAGGATAGAAAAGACAAGAGTAGCAAAAAAAAATAGCGAGTTTCAAAATAATGGGGTAGACAGAGAATAGAAGCTTCTGTTAGTATAATTACTGGAGAAAAGCCAGGAAAGAAAAATTAAAAAAAAATTATTTTGCAAACAAAGCCATCAGAAGAAAGAGGAGAAGTTAAAGATCAGTCATACGTTTGTGACCCAAGTGATGAACAAGTATTATTATGAACCACTACAATTATACAGATAGGGATGCAGACTGTCATGTAGAGAGACATGGTAGGAAGTATAATCTTACTGTATTTATACCAGCATGCCTCTTCTCAATTTTGGTCAATAATAGATAATTATTATTATTTTTTGCCAGTCCTGGGATTTGAACTCAGAGCCTGAGCACTGTCCTTGGGCTTTCTCAAGGATAGAGCTTTACCACTTGAGCCACAGCACCATTTCTGTCCGGCTCTTTCTATGTATGTGGTACCAAGGAATCAAGTCTGGGTCTTTATGCATGCTAAGCAAGCACTCTATCACTAGGCCAAACTCCTGGCCCTCGATAATTATTTTTTTAAATAGTGCTACAACGGCTGGAGATACAGCTTAGCGCTATACTACTTGCATAGCATTTACAAAGTTCTGGGCTCATTTCCCAGCAACACAATAAAATAAAATTTAAAAAATTAAAAATAGTTCCATAGACTATGGTGACTTAATATATTACAACTCATACACTATTTTTACATATATATGTATTATTTAGTGTGTATGTTTCAATACAGGGGCTTGAACACATGATCTCTCTCAGCTCTTTTGCTCATGACTAGTGCTCTACCACTTGAGCCATGCTTCCAACTCAACAGTTTGCTGCTTAATTGGAAATAGAGTTGTACAGACTTTTCTGGTTGCATTGGTTTCAAGTCACAGTCCTCCAGATTAAGTCTCTTGAGTAGGTAGATTTTGATGCATGAACCACTAGTGCCTTGTGCTTTGTCAATTGGCATAGTTTTTTGCTGTTTGTAAAAAAAATGTTTGCATACACACACACACACACACACACACACACACACACACAAATTTAGAGAATGGATATTCTCCCCATTTCTCCCTCCTCCCTGAAACCTTTCCCAGTGGCTCATTCTATGCTTGTCTTGCTTAGCCAAAAGATTCCCTCCTATATAGGATTCTTACAATGTTCCTGTTTCAAATTCATGCTAGATGTTTTAAAAGGCATTATCTCAGTTAATCCTCTCGACAACCTACAATATCAGTATAATTATTCTCATTACAATCAAATTCATGTCATGGATCTTTAAGGTTGTTTATGAATTGCTGAAACAGTGAATAATAATTTACAAATGTCAAGGGCCTATTCTAATTTACCTGTCTGTCTCCCAAAATAGCCTTTGAAGACTTTGAAGTCACAAAACATGTCTTATTCATCATTATATTCTCAACAATGCCTAGCATGATTTCTGACACATAGTAGGAGCTCAAAAGTATTTTTGAATAAGTGAATTAATTAATGGAATGTGTCATAATTAGCATTAAACTTGAATATTTTAATAGGGCACATTTATGCATAAGAGAAATCATAAAATACCTTTAACTGTAGCTAAAAGGTTAAAATGATCTTATATGCTGTGTCTACTATATAAAGAATGCAGAAAATTAAGACAGGAAGAAAAATAATGAGATAAACCTTCCTGACATCTAAATGTCTCTCTTATGATAAGCCAAAATAATCTAGTTCATTCTAAGGTATATAAAATGGTGAACCTTCCAGTCACTCTCCTTCTCTTCTTTTTTTTTCACTCTTCCCTTTTTCTTCTTCTTCCCATCCCATTGCCATTTGCTCTGAGATCTTCTGTCATTAATATACTACAACAATTTCAGGTCCTAGCTGGGCGTGGTGGCTCACACCTGTAATCCTAGCTACTCAGGAGGCTGAGATCTGAGGATCATGGTTCAAAGCCAACCTGGGCACTAAAAAGTCCATGAGACTCTTATCTCCAATTAATCAACAGAAAACTGGAAGTGGTGCTGTGGCTCAAGGTGGTAGGACTGTAGCCTTGAGCTGAAGAGCTCAGGGACAATGCCCAGGCCCAGAGTCTAAGTCCCATGACCACCACCAAAAAAAAAAAAGCATTCAGGTCCTGCCCTTTTTTTTTTTTTTGCCAGTCCTGGGTCTTGATCTCAGGGAGAAAGCACTTTCTCAAAGGTAGAACTCTACCACTTGAGCCACAACATCACTTCTGGCTTTTTTCTAGGTATGTGGTACCAAGGAATTGAACCCAGGCCTTCGTGCATGCTAGGTAAGCACTCTACCACTAAGCCAAACTCCCAGCACTCATCAGGTCCTGCCTTTTAAGAGTTTCTCTAGTTAAGAAGGAGAAAGGTCACAAATGACATCTATAACCACAATGACGATATCTGATGTTCTATAATAACATCCAAGCAATATTTTGCTCTAAGTAGCCCTCTTGTCCACCATAGGCCCCTCCTCTACAGCTGACCTTGTTTCCTAAGCATAACAGCTTAGAAAACTTAGGACAATTCTCTTCAGTCTCTAAGTACCTATGATATCTGGCTGAACTACACAATAATAGGTAATACTTTCCTCTAAAATTATGAGCTACAAAAGATTTCAGAATGATATTCATAAGGCCTAGAGCTAGTCAAAAGGACCATAACAACTAATAAAGATTTTGAAACCTACAATCTAAGCCTCTCATTTTTCAGATCTGGAAATTGGCAGGCAAGCCTATGGACATATTGTATTTATTATATTATTCTGAATCCTTCCAAGATATGATAAAAGTTTTTGACCAAGTTAGTTGCTCATATAAGTCAACTTTCTAATGAAAAAGGGATGATTCCATTTTTGGACACCTGAACATTTAGCAGATGCAAGTTAGATACAGTTGGCAGTAGAGTTTTTTTTTCCAGTAAGAATAAAAGGTAACTAAATAGGAGACTTAGGTCTGTGTTTTGGCACACCATAGAAGTGATTATAGGACTAAATACACTCCTGGATTCACTAAGGATCAACCCTGTTACTTCTTTCCTGTACTCAACTGTGACTAATTTTCAGAAGAGCTGGGCTTAAATCATGACCTTGGTAGTTGACCTCTACCAAGTTACATAACCTCTCTGAGTTGATGGAAAATGTATGATGTGAAGAGTAAATATGAGAATGTCAAAATACATTGAAGCAGAATGAAATCTAGAGAGAGGAGGAAAATGATAACAAAAGAGAAAAATCGAGGTTGGAGGGACCGTAAGAATGGTGAAATTATTTCAGACTTCATGTGCTGAAATAGTCATTCTTGTCACAAGCTGCTAGCTTTTCTTCTTATAAAAACATTTCTAAGGTGGCAGATGAATGTATTTTTAAACTTTTTTCCCCTGAAACATAACACTCCAAAAGGATATGTTAGATAAATGCCAAGAAAAGAAGGCAGAAGGAGGTAAAGTCCTTGAATGAAGATAAGGGGATTTATGCATGGACCAGTGGACACAGAAGCCCCTTAGCCTTCATGAAACCTTCTTCCAGGAGGAATTGACTATTTCCCTGTGGTGGACTGCTGTATTTACACACATTCAACTGGGACTGGAGCTACCATTTAGAAGCTTCTGTTAGTCTGTTATTCTCATCAGGTAATAAAATCCTTGAGTGCTAGGATTATTTCATTCATCTTCTATGTTCTCGATTCTTCCCACAGAATCTGGCATGTAACACGTGCTGGTTGAATGAATGAATCTGATCTAGGGACTTGAAGCCATGGTCTTTCAGAGACGATTGAGGTCCAGAGGATGTTAAGCCTGGAGAAGAGACAATACATTCATTGGTTCCCAGTATGTGAAAGAACATGTTAGCAAGGTCTATTTGAAATGTGTTTGGTGGTCCCAAGTGCTTATCTGGGACTAAGAAAGCAAGTTTTAACTTGCAAGTCTTAACTATTGCACATCAGAGAATTACAGTTAAAAGCAATATGTGAATTCTTAAAAAACTATTGAAAGAATAGATTTCATGTCTTTATTTCTCTATTAATTAATTAATTTCCACAGTACAAGGAATTGAATTCACAGCCTCATGGTGTAGTTTTGGTCTTTTAAAGATCAGATATTGCTGTGTAGCAAGACTGTCCTCAAACTCAAGATAATCTTGTCTCCATTTCCTGGGTTCTGCAAATATAGGAATGTAAGTACGTATTGACAAAGAGCAGATTTTAAGTGTTCTCAGCACACAAAATAAATATGTGAGCTAGGTGCTGGTGGTTCATACCTGTAATCCTGCCTTACCAGGAACCTGAGATCTGAGGATTACAGTTCGAAGCCAGCCTTGGCAGGAAGGTTTGTGAGACTCTTATCTCCCATTAACTACCAGAAAACCAGAAGTGGCACTGTGGCTCAAAGTGGTACATTAGCCTTGAGCCAAAGAGCTCAGGGACAATGCCCAGGCCTTGAATTCAAGTCCCATGCCTGTCAAAAAAAAGTATATAAGGTAACGCAAATGTTTTCTACCAAAATTTAGCTGCTCCATAACTCAAAATATTATATTATACATTATATATAGTACATGCGTATAATGTATATATTATATATGTATATAAATATATGTATGTATACTATATATACATGTACTGTATATTATCAACATGTTTATAGCACACAAATATATATACTTTGGTATATAAATATTTACAATTTGAATATAATTATGTTATGTGACATATAAATATATTTATATGTAAATAATATGTATATGAAATATCATGTTATAATACAAATAGGAATATATTTTATTCAGTAATATAAATAATGGAAATATAATTGATACAATATAAATTAATATATGTATTCTAATGCAATATAAAATATAATACAAGTATTATACAGTCAATATATTTATAGAATATAGTATAATATAAATAAACAAATGTATATAAGTAGCTATACAAGCAAACAAACTATGTATTTGAACCTAGGGCTTTGCACTTACTAGGCAGTCCTCATTAGCTAGGCTGGTAGACATCAGCTACCAGTGCTCAGCATAATTCTTAAATGAATCTTTCATATAAAGAGCTCTAAAAATGTCTTCTGCATGCCTTCACGCATTCATTTGATCAGAAAGCATCTATTTTTCATTCATTCACTCACTTTTTTTTTTTTTTTGTGCCAGTTCTGGGTTTCAGCTCAGGGCCTGAGCCCTGTCCTTGGCTAGAGCTCTACCACTTAGCCTCAGCACCACTTCCAGCTTTATTCTATGTATGTGATACCCATGAATCGAACCTGGGTCTTCGTGCATGCTAGGCAAGCATTCTACCACTAGGCCAAACTCCCGGCCCCTCAACTCACTTTCTTTGAGTCTTTAATCTGAAGCATTAGATGAGCAAGCCTAAGGTTGAGGTTCTAGGAATTCAGAGTCCAGCCAGTCTCTTTTTCTTTGGCACAATCCCACAGAGACCTAACAATTGTTCTAATCTATGTTGTTTCATTTTTTTTAAAGGGGGATTGTTTTTCTCTTCTGTGTGTTTTTCCCTTTTCCCTTTTCCTTCTCTTTTGTGCCTGTACTGGGGCCTTCCACTCTTTTATTTTTTGTGGGTCATGGGGCTTGAACTCTGGGCTTGGTCATTGTCTCTGAGCTCTTCAGCTCAAGACTACCACCCTACCCCTGAGCCACAGCCCCACTTTTCCTTTTCTAGTGATTAATTGGAGATAAGAGTCTCTCATTCTTTAGAGCCTGGGTTGGCTATGTACCTCATTCTCAGATCTCAATCTCCTGAGTAGCTAGGATCACGGGCTTGAGCCGTGCCTGCCCTGCTCCCACTTCTAATTGCTTATTCATTCATGGCTGATGCTCCACTATTTGAGCCGCACTCCCAGTTCTGGATTTTTGCTAGTTAATTGGAAATAACTCTCTCACAGATTTTTCTGCCTGGGCTGCGTTGGTAATGAAGATCCTCAGATCTCAGTCTCTTGAGTAGCTATGATTACACAGGTAAGAGCCATCTGCATGCAGATTTTTGATGTTTTTAGACAGCACCTCACTATGTAGCCTAGCCTGGCCTTAAGTATGAGATTCGCATGCTTCAGCCTCCTAATGGCTGAGACTACAGATGTACACTGACCATGCCCTGCTTGATCTCTTCCTTTTATAAGATATGAATGATTGCCTGGATCTGAGAGAGAGGGTCAGCAGATGTATTATAAAGGTCTATAAGATACTTTTGTGGTGAAAGCATAACTGGAGACTGTGGTCAGAGGCCCAGCTACAGGGATTCTATCATGCCAGGTTCAGCACTCACCATAAAGAAAGCAAACAAAAGCAATGGTGAAAGGCAGGAAAGGAGAATATAATCTAAATGGTTATTTTAGAAAGATGGAAAAGTAGTCCTATCACCCTACCTTTGAGGTACTGATATATACTTTAGGTTTAAATGTAGGAATTATTGGGACTTGGGGCAAGAAGTGTGCATAATGAAGTTGTTTTGGCAGAAGTGTGATCTAACTGATCATTATCTCAATTCTGGCTCTGCAAGATGGCCTGAAGAAATCTTCTGGCTAGAGAGACAATGGATTCTCTCTAGACCATCACTCCTGCTTAGGGGGTGGAGGAGGGTGATAATCTCATCATCCAGCAAGGCTGGATCTTCAAGGCCATCTTCTAGGCTCTTCTGTTTACAGAATCCATGGTAACTACAGGTTTAGGATAAGACTAGAGACTTTCAGGAGCCTTTTGGTGGCTCTGGGACAGGACATTGTAAGGTATCTGCATTAACCTTATCTTTTTACTTTCAGCCTTGAAGGGAGTGAGAAAGGTTAGGTACGTCTGTATTTTAGTCAGACACTCCTTAACGATAACATGCCTATGTGGAGAGTTCAGCAGAAGTCTCACCCACAGTTTGAAACCAGGAAGATTGATGCAAAATGAAGTCAAACATGTGAGGGTTTTTTTTCCTGCTCTTAGTACTTTCTAGGCCCCACTAAGGAGTAGGTGCTTCTTAGTAAAAGCAGCATTATAAAAGCATTATAAGAAACAATCATAAGCAATGAGGAAAGAGAAAGTAATGTTACCAACAGTATTGAAACATTGAAGATTCTGGTGCATTGGGGAGGTCCATGGCTGAAATACTTAGGGTTTGTGTTGAACAGTAGCAGGAAAAGGGACTGTTAAGCCAAATGCACGGGTCTTGATCATACTACCTAGCATACAAATCTTGAAAGCAAAGGTCAAGTTTGTACATTTCAATTGCTTAATATGGTGTCTGACTCAGGAACTAGAATGAAGGACATACGTCATGTTTAATATATTGTATATTCTACTCTGAGTGATGGGGAGTTTGAATCTGATTAAGTTTCCATTGGTCCTCTGTTTCAATATTTGTCTTTCATGAGGCACATCAAGAACATTCATCCAGGACTGGGAGGGAGTTTGGCCTAGTGGTAGAGTGCTTGCCTAGCATGCATGAAGTCCTGGGTTCAATTCCTCGGTACCACATACCAAGAAAAGTCCGGAAGTGGTGCTGAGGCTCAAGTGGTAGAGCTCTAGCCTTGAGAAAGTCCAAGAACAGTGCTTAGGCACGGAATGCAAGCCTCAGGACTGGCAAAAAAAAAAAGAAAAAAAAAAGGCCCATGAGACTCTTATCTCCAATTAGCCACCAGAAAACTGGAAGTGGTGATGTGGCTCAAGTGGTAGAGCACTAGCTTCGAGCTAAAGAGTCAGGGACAGCATCCAGGCCCAGAGTTCAAGCCCCACAACTGACAAAAAAAAAAAAAAAGCCCAGGAGTTTTGCCTAGTGGTAGAGTGCTTGCCTAGCATGCACGAAGACCCAGGTTTGATTCTTTGGTACCACATACATAGAAAAAAGCTGGAAGTGGCCCTGTGGTTCAAGCGGTAGAGCACTCGCCTTGAGAAAGCCCAAGGACAGAGCTCAAGCCGAGTTCAAACCCCAGGACTGACAAAAAAAAGAAAAAGGAAAAGAAAAGAAAAACAACCAAAAAGAAATCCATAGTAGGGGCCCGGGAGTTTGGCCTAGCGGTTAAAGTGCTTGCCTAGCATGCACAAAGACCCGGGTTCGATTCCTCGGTATCCCACATACACAACCAAGCCGGAAGTGGCAGAGACGAGACACAACCAAGCCGGAAGTGGCAGAGACGAGACTGCAACAAGCGACAGAGAGCGAAAGCAAGCAAGCGGAGCCCAACCGAGTGGTGGCCGGAGCGAGCGGGGCCAGAGGGAGCGGGGCCGGAGCGAGCAGGGCCAGAAAGAGAAGGGGGCCAAAAAAAAAAAAAATCCATAGTAGGAAGTATGGTAAATAGAGGCATGAGCAGGGTGATTGACCGTGATCCTTGTATAAAAAAGTCAAGTAAGATCACAGGGCTGGATTTCAAGATCAGCACACACACACACACACCATCCATAGTGCTTTTAGTCATGGGTCATAAACTCAGTTTTCCCTGGGTATGCAGCCACTAACACTTAAACTAATAAACATGGAAAATCAAGAGAGTCCATATGTGTTCTACATGGAAGTCAAGTATGTGTATTTAAGTCAAGTATGTGGACCATATGAATGAAAAGAAACATCAAACATAACCTTCAGTAAAAAGACAACAGGCAAGTGCAAACAAAAAGAAAGCAGAATATGCATTATTCATATGACAAAACAAATTCAAGAAAAGCAAAATCTATTTAGATATTTACCAAAAGAAGAATACTACATAACAAAGCTTAAAGGAATGGGCCAAATCTCTACAAGACTAACAATTTTAACTTTTCTTATTATCAAAAGATGTGTGGAACAGTCCATTCAAGAAGTGTGCCAAAGAGAGCTGAGATATGGCTCAAGGGGTAATGACAAAAGAACTGTGATCAAGATAAGGAAGCATACAGAATAAGAAGGATGCTTGGTTGGCTTGCAGATCATGTTTGGGGAGACAGTGAGAGAGAAGAACTTCTAAAAGGCACCGACAATATTACCAGAGAATTGTGAGCCCATCCAAGAGAGTTCAGTGTCACAGAAAAAAATCTGAATAACTAGGTAATGCATTGTCTTATCCAGGAACTGGGCCCTCATGCCTGTAATCCCAGTGAAACAGGGCACTGAGATCTGAAGATGGAGGTTCAAGGCCTGACTGTGCAGAAAAGTCCATGAGATTCTTTCAATTAACCACCAAAAAGCCAGAAGTGGAAGTGGCTCAAGTGGTAGAGTGAAAAAGTTAAAGTACAGTGCCTGATTCCAGCCCCAGTACTGGCACCAAACAAACAACACCACAACAGCAACAATAAAAAAAACTTTTAAAAGTTCTGTAGAATTTGGTTTTCATTGGAACTTCCCGTAGAAAGAAAACAGTTTTGCAAAATTAAAAGGAAAGATATTGGGGTAGTGGTTAGTATGTTTGCTGTTGAGCAATTTGTTAACTTTCTTATGTTGTATCCTCCAATTTTGCTACAGAAGAATCCCTTTTTGATTTTGGCCATGTGGTCCATTTGCATAATGTGTTTCTTTGTCTAGAGACTGGTGTGGGTTGGGTAACCTAGTTCCTATTCCTAACATTCTTCTCTCTTGCTTGCCTTCCCCCACATTCACTATTCCAGCCACTTTCCAGGCAGCAGTAACAGTGTGGCATGATACAGATACATGCCAGATGGATATGATGATTAGATCTGGTGTATTCACCTTATGAGAAGGGCAAAAAGTGAAGAGAATCACAGTCCTACTATCCTTTAATCTCTGAGCCTATGTGTATCAACACTGGAGCTATGTGACTAGACATTTTAATGACACAAGAAAAAGAAATCTCTGAATCTACGTCAACTCCTAATGTATATTCTGCCCTTGTAGCTGAATTAATCTCCATCGTGCAGGGCTTATAATTTATGTTGATGTTGACCTTGTCCCTAGCTCCAGAGGTGGGTGTGTGACTCGGGTCTAAGTTAATGCATACATAATACTTCCTTGATGGCAGTGAATTATTCAGGGGTGGGTACAAGAGCCAAGTCAGCACAACTGGAGCCAAAGAAACTTACTTTCCAGGACATTTGTGTGAACCATGTCCTGGAAAGAAAAGCAGAGAAGCAGATGTCTCTTTTTTCCTGCAGTAATTGAGCAAGAGATGTGTGGCTGGAGCCTTGGCAGCTTTTTTTCCTCCATGAGGGGGAGAATCTGTCTGGAGAAAAACTGGATCCTGGTGACATAACGAGAATTATTCAAGGCTTACCTGGAGTCTGCCCTCCCCCCTCTTTCTTTAAGCCAGTTGGGCTTGGGTTTTCTGCAATACAAAGCAGACTGCACAGTCTATAGGTGACTTTACCAATATATTTCTCCTATTCTATAAGCAATGTTACCCATTTTGCTCCCAATGTAAGTTGTTCTCAACTCTTAAGACTGAGTAGGGCATGTGACTGCCATAACCAGGTTACGAGGTTAGGAGACTTGTGAGGATAAGGTATAAAAAGGTACAGACTCTCACATACTCCATCTTTTTCTCTCTTTTGGCACTTGCTTTTGAAACTCAACCACTATATTAAAAGGAAACCATAGCCACTTGTAGAGGGCATGTGTAGCTATTCTAGACAACGATCTTAGCCAAGGTCTCAACTGGCAGCCAGAATCAATCACACGAAGTGAGTGAATGAACTTTCAGTGATTCTCATCTTCTGCCTTCCCCTCCTTTAGCTGAGGCCCCCAGGCATCATGAAGCAGAGATAGCTGTTCTGAGAGCCTGTCTGATGTTATAGCAAGTAGAAGATGTGAATTATCACATGCGTGCATGGATGCTGAGCCTGCGGCTTGAACTCAGGGCCTCGGTGTCACTGAGTTTTGGTTTGTTTTTTGTT
Source organism: Megascapheus bottae (assembly GCF_031878675.1). NCBI lineage: Eukaryota > Metazoa > Chordata > Mammalia > Rodentia > Geomyidae > Megascapheus > Megascapheus bottae. The sequence goes on from NC_143511.1 coordinate 60,564,468, forward strand.
GTTGTTGTTTTTGTTTTTTCGCTCAGGGCTAGAACTCTACTACGTGAACCACAGTTCCACTTCTGGCTTTCTGGTAGTTAATTGGAAAAAAGAGTCTTGGGGACTTTTCTGTCCAGGCTGACTTCAAATCACAATCCTCTTATTTCAGTCTCCTAAGGAGGTAGGATTACAGACGTGAGCCGTTGGTGCCCAGCTCATTATTTTTTATTAGGGCATATTAGTTTCATAAGGGCAGTGTCCACACATGTGAATAATACATCCTGATAAACCTCTTCCCCCTTTTTTACTTCCCCCTGTCCTACTCACTTTCTTTTTTTCATATATTTTTTTATTGTAATTAATAGAAGGTTACATTACATTCGCCAGATGGAAGGTGCATTACTTCACATACATTGATACCCTTTCTCATGTCTTGGTCCCCATTTTCCTACTCACTTTCTTAAAAGAATTGTCAACAGGTTTCTTTGCTCTATTTTAATACATGAAAATTAGTTATTTCAACCATTCATCCTAATTTACCTTCTTTATTAGCCTTTCCCTTTGTATAAGTAAACTTCTCCCGTCAGAGCCTATTATACTTTGTTGCCATTAATTTTTAGTGTGAATTAATTGCACCAAGGGGTTTCACTAGGAAATTTTCAGGCATGAATGCATTGTATTTTGCTCAGAATAATGCTATTGCTTTTTCTCTCCCTTACTTATCATTTTAATGCAACTAAGTTTTTTGTTGTTGTTGTTGTTTTCTGTCGGTCTCTGGGCCTGGGCGCTGTCCTTGAGCTCTCCAGCTCAAGGCTACTGCCCTAACCTTTGAGCCACAGCACCACTTCCAGTTTTCTGGTGGTTATTTGGAGATAAGAGCCTCAGGTTCTTTAATGCCCAGGCTAGATTTGAACTGTGATCCTCAAATCTCAGCCTCCTGAGTAGTTAGGATTACAGGCACGAGCGGGTTTTTTTTTGTGTCTTTTTGATTCTTCTTCATCTTCTTCCTCCTCCTCCTTTTTTGTTATTAAATATTTTATTGTTGTTATAAAGGTGATTACAGAGAGGTTATCATTTCATAAGCCAGGTAATGTCTTCCCTTCCTTTTCTCTCTCCTAGGTTTCCCCCCACTTCTCATTACCCATAAGTTGTATAGTTCATTTTTTAAAACTTTTTTATTTTTTCCATGTATTTTTTATTGTAATTAATAGAAGGGTTACATTATATTCACCAGATAGAAGGTACATTACTTCACAAACATTGATACCCTTTCTCATGTCTTGGTCCCCATTTCCCTCCTCTCCCCCCCGCCCCTCATCTTGTTTTCCCCCCTTCCCTATCCAATTTCAAATAACCAAATATGCATATATACAATATATCAGATAACAAGGTGAAGTACTGTAACAATATGAGATAACCAAGAGACAGCAAAAGAGATGAGAGATAACATAGTACATTAAGGACAACAACCACTCATTATGTGGCTTTTGTTTCTATATCCTGGAGGTCCTTTCATTTAGCCATACTACATGGCCTTATGTATCTAGGTTTTATTTTATTGTAAATCTCTGCTAGGAGAGCCCAAGGTTTCTACTGATTATGACAACTGAGGGAAACCATTGAGCCTATGTTCCCTTGAGTCTGGCTTACTTCACTTAATATGATTTTTTTCTAAGTCTTTCCATTTCCTTACAAATGGGCAATGTCATTCTTTCTGACTGCAGCATAGAATTCCATTGTGTATAAATACCACATCTTGTTGATCCACTCATCAACTGAGGGGCATCTGGGTTGTTTCCATATCTTTGCTATGGTAAATAGTGCTGCAATGAACATTGTTGTGCTAGTGAATTTAATATGTCCTTGTTTCTGGATGATTGGGTAAATGTCAAGTAGTGGAATTGCTGGGTCATAGGGGAGCTCTATATTTAGTCCTTTGAGGAACTGCCGTACTGCTTTCCATAGTGGTTGAACGAGTTTGCACTCCCACCAACAGTGTAGTAGTGCTCCCTCCTGGCCACATCCCCACCATCATCTGTTGTTATTAGATTCCTTGATCCTGGCCATTCTAACTGGAGTGAGGTGGAATCTTAGAGTTGTTTTGATTTGCATTTCTTTTATGGCCAGAGATGGCACAGGTGGAAACTTTCTTAATAAGGACCCAGAAACACAATAAATCAGAGAAAATCTGGATAAGTGGAACTGCATTAAACTGCAGAGCTTCTGTATGGCAAAGGACATAGCTAGAAAACTAAATATAAAGCCTACAGAGTAGGAGAAGATCTTCACTAACCATACAACAGACAAAGGCCTCATATCTAAAATATATCAACAGCTCAAAAAATTGAATCACTCCAAAACTAATTTCCAAAGAAACAACCCTCCCATTAACAGATGGGTCAAGGGCTGGGAGTTTGGCCTAGTGGTAGAGTGCTTGCCTAGCATGCCGAAGACGTGGGTTTGATTCCTCGGTACCACATACATAGAAAAAGAGCCAGAAGTAGTGTGTGACGGCTCAAGTGGTAGAGCTCTAGCCTTGAGAAAGTCCAAGGACAGTGTTGAGGCCCTGAGCTCAAGCCCAGGACTGGCCAAAAATAAAAAATAAAAAAAATAAAAATAAAAGATGGGTCAAAGACTTAAAGAGAGTCTTCTCTGAAGAAGAAATGCTCAACACCTCCTCCTTCTTTCTTGTTCTTCCCCTTTGCCACTGAATGGCATCCCACTTCCAATGCAAGTAAGTTTTGTTTTGTTTTTGTCAGTCCTGGGGCTTGAACTCAGGACATAGGCTTCCCATGAGCCCCTTTGTGCTCAAGGCTTGCACTCTATCACTTGAGCCACAGCCCCACTTCTGGCTTTTCTAAGAAGATTATTGGAGATAAGAGTCTCATAGACTTTTCTGCCCAAGCTGGCTTTGAAACATGACCCTCAGATCTTGAGTAGCTGGGATTGTCGAAATGAGCTACCCATACCTGGTGCAACTAAGTAATTGTAATATCCCAGCCACTTTGGGGGACTCTGAACCCCCCCTCCCCCCAGCAACAGAGTCACCAGCACTCAGTGAACTCAGCTAGGAGTCAGTTTAATAACAAACAGCACAGTGGCTACTCCCCACATTTGGGCTGGTAGAGAGCAGCCTCAACCTTTAGTGGGGCTGAACTTTCAAAGGTAAACACCACACACAGGTGGTAGTCACTGTATGACATCACCTTATGATGCTCATAGTCGATAACCACAAGGATGAAACCACACTCAGGTGGTCGTAACCACTCACAGGTGGTCGAGCAGGCTAAGCATTTTTATAAAAACAATTTGGCAGCTTAAGCCTGCCAGGTTATTACATAATTTTCCCCACATCAACAGATAACTGAATGTAGAAGCTTCATTAATAGAGCTCGTGCTCCATGTGAGTGTTTTCAGGGGAGTGGAAGGGGAAAGAAAAGTATGAAGAGTGAATAAGGATGAGAAAAGTAGAGTCAGAGAGTAAGATACTCTGGAAATTTTTCTTTTCTTTTTTTTCTTTTGCCAGTCTTGGGCTTGAGCTCAGGGCCTGAGCACTGTCCTTGGACTTTCTCAAGGCTAGAGCTCTCCCATTTGAGCCACAGAACCATTTCCAGCTTTTTTTTTTTTTTGTATGTATGTGGTACCAAGGAATCAAATCCCGGTCTTCTGCATGCTAGGCAAGCACTCTACCACTAGGCCAAACTCCAGGCCCTACTCTGGAAATTTTCCCATGAAAGTTTCCCTCTGATATTTTTAAAAAGATAAAAGCCTGACCTGGGTACTAGTGCTTCCATCTGTAATCTCAGATGCTGAGATCCTGATACCAGAGAGTCTCAGGTCTGAGGATTCTGGCTCAAAGCTAGACAGACAAATCAAAGAGACTCCTGTCTCCAATTAACTCCTGGAAGTGAAGGTATAAAAAGTGAAAAAGCTAAAGGAGAGTGCCTGATTCCTGAGTTCAAGCCCCAGGACAAGCACATGAATGAAGAGCTGGAATCCAAGCCAAACAGCAGTCATTAGAACTTCTGCAGATATCAGTGGACAAAAGGTTATTAATTTGGTAGAATTCAGGAGGAGCTTCTATTTTGTGAAAATTTGAGAGGCATCAAGACGAAATCAAAGGTATTGGCGAAGCCATCAAGAAATCAGTTATGTGAGAAATGTTTCCCTGCTCAAAACCTTGCAGATGTGTCGTTTCTGGTAATGCTTGAGCTCCTCCGTTCCACACCAGCAAAATCGCACTGCTTGATCACTACACTATTGGATGTTCTCCTAACTTTTTTCTCCACTTTGTTAATGTGAGGTCTTTGTCTTCCTAGGGAGGAAGCTGTGTGGCCAAGAGTGCTCTTGAGAGCCTGTCTGCTTTCTCCCTAAGCCAGAGTAGTGAAGCTTCTCTGAGAAAAGTCAGAGTAGCCTCAGCCTCTGGTGATGGCTCATCACAGTTGCTAACATCACTGGATGAGAGAGGTGAGATGCTTAGTCAAGCACTAGACGCCTAGTCAAATTTGTCAAGTAAGCTTCCCCGGCTATCTGCGAGAGTGTTTCCAGAGATCATTGACAAGTGGTTCAGCAAGCTGAGTGGGAATGTCCTGTACTCTGAAGCCACCCAGAAAGTGGATAAGGACTTGGGGAGAAGAAAAAGCAGAATAGGGAGGGAGCTTCGACATGCCCATGCTTGGTTCCTTTTTCTTCCTCCTGTGTGTTTGTAGCAGGGGTGGGAGAGCAGTGTACTGAGCTTCAACTCAGGGTCTCGGACTCTTACATTTGCTCAAGACTGCCATTTTACCACTGGGACCACAGCTCCACTTGTGCTGTCTTCTTTTTCTTTTTGCAGTTCTAGAGACTGAACCCAAGGCCTCACACATGCAAGACAAATAAACACTCTTGACACTGCGATACTCCCAAGGCCCTTTAATTTTGTTCTGGATATAGGTTCTTAGGACCTTTGCCCAGGCTGACTTCAAACTCACTGTGCTTCTGCCTCTACCTTCTGAGCATGTGTGCCATCATGCTTTGCTTGCCTGGTTTTTTCCCTCTGGTTCTGGGACTTGAACTCAGCTTGGGCACTGTCTCCGAGCTGCTTTTATTCAGGGCTAGAGCTTTATCACGTAAGGCACAGTACCATTTCCTTCTTTTTCTGAGTAGTTATTTATTTTTTAACAGATTAAAAAGTCTCACAGGCCAGGAGTTTGGCCTAGTGGTAGAGTGCTTGTCTAGCATGCACGAAGACCTGAGTTTGATTCCTCAATACCACAAACATAGAAAAAGCTGGAAGTTGGCACTGTGGCTCAAGTGATAGAAGCTCTAGCCTTGAGTAAGTCCAAGGACAGTGCTCAGGCGCAGAGTTCAAGCCCAGGACTGGCAAAAAAAAAAAAAGTCTCATGGACTTTTCTGCTGGCTTTGGACTGCAATCCTTAGATGTTAGACTCCTAAGTAGCCAAGATGATAGGTGAGAGCCACCAGCATCTGGCTGGTTGCCTAATTTTTTTCTTGAACAGGTTTGGTTTCTTTGCTATTCCTGTGGTCTGTGGACATCAGACTGTAGAATCTGCATCCTTTGAATATAAACTCACACCAGCGATTCTCCAGGGAGCTCAGCATCCATCTGGGACTGCATCATTGCTCTCTTGAGGAGTCCAGATCCTGGTTTCCCTGTCCCTCAAGTCTGCGGGTGGTCATTGTTAAGTTATTCAGCCTCTGATTGTTATAAGACAATCTAATTTATTCCTTCCTATAATTATATAAATTGCATTGATTCTGTTCCTGGAAGGAACTTGAACATAGGCATATAGTCTTACAGTCTTATATAGTGTTTTTAAGTGAAAGAATAGTTTATATATAATAAAATGTATAGCACTTAGTATATATAGTTTGGTGAGGGCTTTTTTTTTTTTTTTTGTCAGCTGTAGGGCTTGAACTCTGGGTCTGGGTGCTGTCCCTGAGCTCTTCAGCTCAAGGATACCACCCTACCTTTTGAGACACAGCACCATTTCCAGTTTTGGGGTAGTTAGTTGGAGGTAAGAGTCTCATGGACTTTAGTACCTGGACTGGCTTTGAACCGTGATCCTCAGATCTCAGCCTCCTGAGTAGCTAGTATTACAGACATGAGCTACCGAGCCTGGCTGCTTTTGCTTTTGTTTTTGTAATTTATGTTTTTTGTTTGGACTCAGATCTGGGCACTGTTCTTGGGCTTTTCTCAAGGCTAGAGCTCTACCACTTGAGCCACAGCACCATTTCTGGCTTTTTTCTATGTATGTGGTACAGAGGAATCAAACCCAGGTCTTCATGCATGCTAGGCAAGCACTCTACCACTAGGCTAAACCCCTGGCCCACCTCAGCTTTTTTTTTTTTTTAATTATGTGTATTTGTAATTGTGTAACTGACATCACCATCTAATTTTATAAGACAGATTTTAACAATTATATTTATATGGACCACTACCAATGTATTTTTAAATATTTCTCACTCCATATATTTTCTTTATTTCTCAACCCATACACATTTTTCGAATAGATTTGTACCTGTAGCCTACTCTGTGGCTAAGATTACTGAAAAATACAGAAGGGCTGGGTGTGTGGCCTGGTGGTAGAGTGCTTGCCTAGCATGCATGAAGCTGTGGGTTTGATTACTTGGACCACATGCACAGAAAAAGCTGGACGTGGTGCTCTGGCTCAAGAGATATAGTGGTAGCCTTGTGAAAGCTCAAGGACAGTGTCTAGGCCCTGAGATCAAGCCCTAGGACTGGCACAGGAAAAAAAAAGGATATAGAAACCCACCTCGCACTGGCATGTGGTTCAAGGCAAGAAAAAAGGCTAGGAATATAAAATGCAGAGAATTTTTTTTTGCCAGTCCTGGGGCTTGAATTCAGGGCCTGGGCACTGTCCTTGGGCTTTCTCAAGGCTGGCACTCTACCTCTTGGGCCAGTGCACCACTTCTGGCTTTTTCCATGTATGTGGTACCAAGGAATAGAACCCAGAGCCTTGTACATGGTAGGCAAGCACTCTACCACTAGGTCATGCTCCTGGCCCAGAGGATCTTAACTTATGTAACAGCTGTAGAGGATTGTGTAACTGTTGTAAGTTGTATCTCTGGACATTGATTAGAACACAGTGTAACTGTGTAAGGATTAGAAATCTGACTATGATACTGTAATAATCATAGTTACAAATTAAAATCACCTAGAGAGTTCTTGGTCCCCTATTCTGATGTGATTGTTTTAATATCTTTCCAAATATTTCTACTTATGAATTGAAAAGGAAATACATACACTCACTACTAAGTATCTGCTCTGCCATTTTGCTAACCAAGCCAACTTAAATAAATTTTAGGTATTTCTCCCACATAAAGAAGTTGAAGAAGCTAGAGCCTCTTATCATCATCAAGTATCAAACTGTTGAATGTGGGCTCTGATCAGTTACCGTCTTACCCTGTAATTCTTTCAAAGCCTCATCTCATCTATAATTCTTCCTGAAATAAGGGATGACTTAGTCCTGGTAGTGCTTTCTATATTCATCCACAGTCAAAATGAGATTTTATTTATTTATTTATTTATTTACTTATTTATTTATTTATTGGCCAGTCCTGGGCTTGAGCTCAGGGCTTGAGCACTGTCCTTGGACTTTCTCAAGGCTAGAGCTCTACCACTTGAGCCTCAGACCACTTCCAGCTTTTTTCTATGTATGTGGTACTGAGGAATCAAAGAACCTGGGTCTTTGTGCATGCTAGGCAAGCTCTCTACCACTAGACCAAACTCTGGGCCTTGGTTTCACATTTTTAAACAATTGAAAAGTTAAGTCAAAATTAGAATAATAATTATATGATAATCAAATTTTAGAATGTATAGGGAGGCAGAGATTGGAGGATCATGGTTTGAGGCCAGTCCAGGACCTCCTCCTCCACCCAAATTAAAAGTTTATGAAACTCAATCACAAACAATAGCTGGATATAATATTGCATTCCTATCATCTTAGTCTCAGTAAGAAAAGCACAAATAGGAGAATTGCAGTCCAGATTGCCCCAGACAGCTAGCGAGACCCTCTCTTGAAAATAGCCAACACTCTTAATAAGGACCAAGAATCACAACAAATCAGAGAAAGGCTGGATAAGTAGGACTGCATTAAACTGCAGAGCTTTTGTATGGCAAAGGACATAGCTAGTAAACTAATCAGGAAGCCTACAGAGTGGGAGAAGATCTTCACCAACCAAACAATGGACAAAGGCCTCATATCTAAAATATATCAACAACTCAAAAAATTGAATCACTCCAAAACTAACCTCCAAAGTAACAACCATCCCATTAAAAAATGGGCCAAAGACTTAAAGAGAGTCTTCTCTGAAGAAGAAAGAAAAATGGCCTATAGACACATGAAGAAATGCTCAACATCTCTGGTCATAAAAGAAATGCAAATCAAAACAACTCTAAGATTACACCTCACTCCAGTTAGAATGGCCAAGATCAGGAAAACGAATAATAACAGATGCTGGAGGGGATGTGGCCAGGAGGGATCACTACTACACTGTTGGTGGGAGTGCAAACTCGTTCAACCACTATGGAAAGCAGTGTGGCAGTGCCTCAAAAGGCTAAACATAGAACTCTCCTATGACCCAGCAATTCCACTACTTGGCATTTACCCAACCATCCAGAAACAAGGACATACTAAATCTACTAGCACAACAATGTTCATTGCAGCACTATTCACCATAGCAAAGATATGGAAGCAACCTAGATGGCCCTCAGTTGATGAGTGGATCAAAAAGTTGTGGTATTTGTACGCAATGGAATTCTATGCTGCTGTCAGAAAGAATGACATCGCCCCATTTGTTAGGAAATGGAAAGACTTAGAAAAAGTCATATTAAGTGAAGTAAGCCAGACTCAAAGGAACTTAGGCTCAATGGTTTCCCTCAGTTGTCATAATCAGTAGAAACCTTGGGCTCTACTAGCAGAGATCTGCAATAGAGCAAAATCTTGATACATAAGGCCATATAATGTGAAGCTAATTGAAAGGACCTCCAGGATATTGAAACAAAAGCCATATAATGAATGATTGTTGTCCTTAATGTACTATGTTGTCTCTCATCTCCTTTGCTGTCCCTTGGTTATCTCATATTGTTATAGTATCTCACTTTGTTATCTGCTATATTGAATTTATTTGTATTTGGATATTTGAAATTTGATAGGGAAGGGGGGAAAACCAAGACGGTGGGGGGTTTGGGGGGGGAGGGAAATGGGTATCAAGACATGTGAAAGGGTATCAATGTATGTGAATTAATGCACCTTCTATCTGGCAAATATCATGTAACCCTTTTACTAATTACAATAAAAAATGCAAAAAGAAAATAGCCAACACCAAAAGAAGTGATTGAAGTGGATCAAGTGTTAGTGTGAGGACCTGAGTTCAAAGCCCAGCTCTGCCAATCAATCAATCAATTAAGCCATGCTTAATCATTTAATTATTCATTATTACTTTTGTACTCTCATGGAGGAATAAAGTAGTTATAATAGAATTACAGTGGCTTCAGAGCTTGAACTATTTACTGTCTGATTCTTTATAGAAAATATGTGCATACCCTGGTGTACGTAGAAATGTTATGAATAGGGAGGAAGGAGAGTTGTAGAATTGAGGAATGGGTAGATGGCAGATGCTTTTTTTTTTTTTTTCAGATCCTGGAGCTTGAACTCTGTGCCTGGGCGCAGTTCCTGAGCTTCTTTTGCTCAAGGTGAGCACTCTATCACTTGAGCCATACAACCATTTCTGGCTTTTTCAAGTAGTTTACTGGAGATAAGATTTTCATGGATGGCTGGGAGTGGGCTTAATGGTAGAGTGCTTGCTTAGCATGCATAAAACCCTGGGTTTGATTCCTCAGTACCACGTAAACAGAAAAAGCTGGAAGTAATTCTGTGGCTTAAGTGGTATGGTGCTGGCCTTGAGCACAGAGAGGCTCCGGGACAGAGCCCAGTCCCTGAGTTCAAGCACCAGGACTGGCAATAAAAACCAAAACCCCAAAAAACATAAAAGAGTCTCTCCGAGTTTCCTGCCCAGACTGGCTTCGAACCATAATCCTCAGCTCTCAGCCTCCTGAGTAGCTAGGAGCTACTGGTGCTGGACTGGTCATAGGTGTTTTACAAAGAGTACCTTCTGACTACCCACTTTTGTTTTTTAACTAGTTAGACCCTGTAGAATAAGGAATAGTGATTTTATGGTTTGGATCTGACATGTCATCCCCAAAGTGTGTATGTTGAAGACTTGGTCCCTCAAAAGGTGGCACTATTAGAGGTGAATTGAGTCTTGAGGGTCATATCTCATTGCTGAGTTCCTGATAGAATTGGCGGTTAATAGGTGGGGCCTACTTAGAGGAAGTAGGTCCTGGAAGGTGTGTCTTGGAATGTTGTATCTCATCTGAGACCCTTTTCTCACTGCCTCCTGTCCATCATAAGGTGAGCTGCTTTGTTCCACCATGTGTCCTCCACATTGATGGTCTGCCTCATGGTGGACAGGCCAAGAAACAACAGAACCAGTGACTATGGATAGAATCCTTCAAAACCCCCAGCCTAAACAATCCTTCCTCTCAAGTTGTTTTTCTCAAGTATTTTGTCCCAATGACAAAATGTGACTAACGTGTGGAAATGGGGACTTAGAAATTGACTGTAACAGTGTATGGTTCAGAAGCGTTGGCACTGGTTTGTGGAAGGCCGTTAGAAATGTTTGCAGAAACTGAGTAAAAACCCATACAATGCAGTTAAGTGGAGCTTAATGGATAGTCTAGATCACAGCTCTGAAGATAGAATACTGACAGGGATTCACTTTTTTTTTTTTTTGCCAGTCCTGGGGCTTGCACTCAGGGCCTGGACACTGTCCTTGGACACTTTTTGGTCAAGACTAGCATTCTGCAGACCTCAAAGGGAGAGTGAAAATGACCTTGGCTTAACAAGATATGTTAGAAGATAAAATTGTAAGCCAGGCCTGGTAGTTCAGGCCTGTCATTTCAGCTACAAAAGGAATATAAGTAGAAGGACAGGGGCCAAGGCTAGCCTGGGCAAACATGCAAGACTCTACCTGAACAATAACTAAAAGAAAAAGGGCTGAGATTGTGGCTCAAGTCATAGAAACTGTGAGCCCTGAGTTCAAAACCCATCAATTTTGCCAAAAAAGGAGGGATGGAGGGAGAAAAAGTAATCTAGACATGTGAAAGACTAAAAACACATTATATAAATTATATATATGCCACAGATGTCTTGGACACATTTCAATTTCAAGAAATCTAGAGCAGTGAGGGGCTGGGAGTTTGGCCTAGTGGTAGAGTGCTTGCCTCGCATGCACAAAGATCTGGGTTTGATTCCTCCGTACCATATACATAGAAATAAAAATCTGGAAGTGGTGCTGAGGCTCAAGTGGTAGAGCTCTAACCTTGAGAAAGCCCAAGGACAGTGCTCAGGCTCTGAGCTCAAGCCTAGGACTGGCAAAAACAAACAAACAAACAACAACAACAAAAGAAATATAGAGCAGTGATAGAAAAAGAATGAGTTTTAGAGCTGGAAATCCTGGTTTCTGCCCTCACAAGCTTGACATCAACTTGACCCCACTTCATTTCTCTGGGGTCCATACGAGGGCTGGAGCCTTTTGGCAAAGATCATATTCCTTCCTTCCTTCCTTCCTTCCTTCCTTCCTTCCTTCCTTCCTTCCTTCCTTCCACTTGAGCCACAGTGCCACTTCGTTTTCAGGTGGTTAATTGGAGATGAGAGTCCCATGGACTTTTGTTCCCGGACTGGTTTTGAACCACAATCCTCAAATCTCAGCCTCCTGAGTAGCTAGGATTATAGGCGTGGGCCACCAGGGTCTGGCTCATTTCTACTTCCTTACATTGCTCTCCTTCAGATACAGTAAATATCAGACATTGTATTATTACATTTGTATTTTATTATGTATCTTTAAAAATGTTTGAAATTAATTCATTTTCCAAATGATCCATATTTGTGGTTTGAGTAAAAATAATCTACCACTGGGGTTTGCAGAATTCCAGGCATGATAGTTCATGCCTATGAACCATATAATTGATCATAGTCTATTTCCATTGGGACTTGAACTCAGAGGCTCATGCTTTTGCTTGATACTGGTGCTCTACCAGTTGAGTCATATTTCCTGTCCAGCATTTTTCTGGTTAATTGGAGACAGACTCTCTCAGACTTTTTCTGTCTAGGCTGGCTTTGAATATCACTCTTACAGGTCTCAGCCTCCTGAATAAGTAGGATTACAGATGTGAGCCACCTGTGTTCAACTTCCACAGTGTTTTGCTTTTTACGATTGATACAAGGGCTGAGAGTGTGGCTTCCTGAAGCCCTAGGTTTGATTCCTCAGTACCACCGATAGAGAAAAAGCCAGAAGTGGTGATGCGGCTCAATTGGTAGAGCATTAACCTTGAGCACAGAGAGGCTCAGGGACAGTGCCCAGGCCCTGAATTCAAGCCCCAGAACTGGCAAAAAAGAAGTGAAGATGAAGCAGAAGAAGAAGAAACAAGCAGAAGCAGAAGTAGAAATTGACGCAAGTACAGTTCAGCTATGCCTCTATATGTATGTATTGAATATGTATCTGTGTGTGTGTGTATGTGTGCACACGCGTGTGTGGTGTGTGTGTGTGCGCGCGTATGCTGGTACTGAAGTTTGAACTCAGGTCGTGGGGGTCGTCCCTGAGTCTTTTCATTCAAGGCTACCACTGTACTCCTTGTGCCATAGCTGCAGCTCCAGTGTTTTGGTGGTTAATTGGAGATAAGAGTCTCATGAACTTTCCTGCCTAGATTGACTTTGACTCATGATCCTCAGATCTCAGCCTCCTGAGTAGCTAGGATCATAAGCATGGGGCACTGGTGCCCATCATGTATGTATTTTTTTTTTTTTTGCCAGTCCTGGCTTGAGCTCAGGGCTTGAGCACTGTCCTTGGACTTTCTCAAGGCTAGAGCTCTACCACTTGAGCTTCAGCACCACTTTCGGCTTTTTTCTATGTATGTGGTACCAAGGAATCGAACCCGGGTCTTCATGCATGCTAGGCAAGCACTTTAACCACTAGGCCAAACTCCCGGCCCATGTATGTATTTTTAAAAACATTTCCGAATATTTTCTTGGAAATATATAAGCATACTACCTATATCATTACCCTTCAAACTTAACAGTTCCTTACTATCATCCAATATCCAGTCAGCATTCACACTTTTGTCATTTGTTAATTTAGTCTTTTAAAATCTAAACATTCTTCCTTCGACTTTTAGCTTTAATTTATAAAATTGCTTATTAGCATAAAGGAAGTCTACAAAAGAGTTCCACTGTAATTAATCTTTCTTGCCTTGTACTCCATCTTTCTTAATCCTGCTCTTCGTTTTCTGCTACTTCTCCTTTTGTTATCAGTTGTATAAGGTTCATCTTGTCACTTTCAATTTTTCTTTCCCACACCTACTGATTCCCCACAAACAATAGTCCTTTTTTTTTTTTTTTTGCCGGTCCTGTTTTTTTTTTTCTTTTTTCTTTTTTGCCAGTCCTGGGGCTTGATCTCAGGGCCTGAGCACTGGCCTTGGGCTTTCCCTCAAGGCTAGTGCTCTACCACTTGAGCCACAGCACCACTTACAGCTTTTCTAGTATGTGGTATCAAGGAATCAAACCTGGGGCTTCATGCATGCTAGGCAAGTGCTCTACCACTACATTAGGCCAAACTCCTGGCCCCTCTTTTTCTTTCCTCCTCCTCCTCCTTCTTCTTCTTCTTCTTCTTCTTCTTCTTCTTCTTCTTCTTCTTCTTCTCCTCCTCCTCCTCCTCCTCCTCCTCCTCCTCCTCCTCCTCCTCCTTCTTCTTCTCCTCCTCCTTCTTCTCCTTCTTCTTTTACAATTGTTTTATTTTTATATTAGGTCTAGATTGCCAAATATGACAAAAAGTATGTGATACATGTTTTGCTGAGCTTGACTTATCTCATTTAATATGATTGATTAGCTACAGTTTCACCCATTTTTTGCAAATTTTATAATTTCATTCTTTTTTATAGCTAAATAATCTCCATTATGTCTATACCACAATTTCTTTATCAAATTATTGGTACTTAAGTTAGTTCCATACCTTGGCTATTGTAAATAGTGCTTCCTATGAACATGGGTGTGGCTCTTTTTTTTTTTTCTAATCGTGGCAGTACTAAGGTTTGAATTTGGCTTTAAGCTTTCTAGGCAGGAACTTTACTGCTTAAGCCATAACCCCAGCCCTTTTAATTTTAGTTTAGTTTCCTCTCCCTTCCCCCTTACCCATAGGCTTGGACCATAATTTCCCTATTATGTCTCCTCATTAGCTGAAATTACAGGTACACACCATTACTCCTAGCTTGTGTGTGTGTGTGTGTGTGTGTGTGTGTGTGTGTGTGTATGTGTGTGTGTTATGTCCATCTTGGGGCTTGAACTCTAGGCCTAGATGCTGTCCCTAAGCTTTTCTGCTTAAAGCTAGTGCTCTATTACTTTAAGCCACAGTCCAGTCCAACTTTTGGCTTTCTGGTGATTAATTTGAGATTAGTCAGAGTTTCATCAACTTTCCTGCCTAGGTTGGCCTCAAACTGAGATCTTTATATCTCAACCTCCTGAGTAGTTAGTATTGTATGTATGAGACACTACCACCTGACATTCTAGGATTTTTTTTTCTTTCTTTAATAGTTTTTACTCACAAGGTTGCAGTACAACTACAAAGAACTGAATGAAACATTAAGCAGAAAAGAGCCAACATTTGTGGGGGTTTTGGTGGGATTTCACTAACTTTTTTTTTTTCCTGCTCAGTTTTGAACTAAAATCTTCTCAATCTCTGCCTCTGGAGTTGTTGGGATTACAATGGGGATTCAACTCAGAGTAATGTGCTTTCCAGGTAGGGACTTGCTTATTTGCCTCCAGCCTTTTTTTGCTCTAATTAGTTTTTCTTTTCTTTCTTGTTTTGCTGATCCTGAGGCTTGAACTCTGGGTCTGGGAGCTGTCCCTGAATTCCTTTTCCTAAAAGCAAGCACTCTACCACTTGAGCCATTTCACAGCTCCATTTCTGGCTTTTTCTGTGATCAATTAGTGAGAAGAGTCTCACTTCCTGCCTGGGCTTGCTTCAAACTGTGATCCTCAGATATCAGCCTCTTGAGTAGTAAGGATTATAGGTCTGAGACACTCTTGGAGAGTTTTTGAGATAGGGTCTTACTTTTTGCCCAAACAATCTGGATCATCATATTCCCATTTATATGTTTGCTGTACCTGGGGCAACAGGTTACCACACCCACGGCTGTTTTCCCTGTTTAGATGGGGTTTTGCAAACTTATATTTTTGGCCTATGCTTGTTGTGTTTGGAACTGTGATCCCCCTAATTTCCTAATTAGCTAAGATTACAGGTATGAGGAGTTTGGCCTAGTGGTAGAGTGCTTGCCTAGCATGCACAAAGACCCAGGTTGAATTCCTTGGTACCCACATACATAGAAAAAAAGTCGGAAATAGTGCTGAGGCTCAAGTGGTAGGACTCTAGCTTTGAGAAAATCCCAAGGACAGTGCTCAGGCCCTGAGCTCAAGCCCAGGAATGGCAAAAAAAAAAAAAAAGGTTCTAGCCAAGCAATGGGATCTGTTGCTGGAGGATGCTGCCACCAAGTGGTAAGAGGATATCATAGCTACAGGTCAAGGAAACTGCTAAAACCCCATCACATGGGATCTGTCCTCATTAGATCTACAAGAAGTTTTTGTAGTTCATAAACACAATGCATACTGGTAAAATAAACCAATGCTGATATAGGTACAGGAGGCTCATGCCTGTAATTCTAGCTACTCAGAAGGTTGGGGTCTGAGGTTTGAAGCCAATCCTAGTAGGAAAGTTCATGAGAATCTCCAATTAATCACTAAAAAATCACAAGTGGAGCAGAGGTCCAGGTGGTAGAGCAACATCTTTGAGTGAAAACACCAAAGGAAAGTGCCTGGGCTCTAAGTTCAAACCTCAGTACCCCCCCAAAAAAGTAGTAAACTAAAGACAAAAACCAACAATTGGAGTTCAAGCCCATGACCAGCAAAAACAAAAACAAAAAACGAATGCCACATCTAAATTATTGAGCCCCAGAAGCTTATGCCCATACTTTCTTTAATTCTCACAACATCCAGGGATATTAAATTATGTATTCATAGTAAAACAGAGGGAGGATAGCTTTTAATGTGAAGACATGTTCTCATAAGTATTTCTGTGTCTGCTGTCTGCTTCATTTCCTATAGGTTTGTAATGGAGTCATCTGCACTTTTTTTTTTTTGGCCAGTCCTGGGGCTGGAACGGCCTGAGCACTGTCTTTGGGCTTTCTCAAGACCAGTGCGCTACCACTTGAGTCTAGCACCACTTTTGTTTTTTTTTCTGTGTGTGGTATAGAGGAATGGAACCCAGGGCTTTGTGCATGCAAGGCAGGAGTCTACTACTAGGCCACACTCCTAGCCCCAGTTTCTCTGCTTTCTATCGCCACAGCTTCTTAAGTTCAGTCCAATTTATTGTTCTTGCCTCTTCCTACTTTGCTGTGATTTTGAGCCATGGTCTTCATGGCTTTCAACCAATTTCAGTTAATACAGTTTTTTTTCCCTCTTGTCCCTCAGATCCCAATATTTCCTCTCATACCCTGAGATCCATCCTACCTACTTCAGGAAGAATGCTTTAAGATTTTTTTTCTGTCAGTCATGGGACTTGAACTCAGGGTCCTGTCTGAGCTCTTCTGCTCAAGCTAGCTCTCTACCACCTTGAGTCACAGGAACACTTCTGGTTTTCTGGTGGTTAATTGGAGATATGAGTCTCATAGACTTTCCTGCCCTGTCTAGCTTTGAACCTTGATCCTCAGATCTCAGCTGTGTAGCTGGGATTATAGGAATGAGCCTCTGGCTCCTGGCCAAGAAGTTTCTTAAAAGAAACCATCTATTCTGTGCTCTGGGATTCACTCATATACTTCATTCCTGGTTTTATAGGAATACAGTGAAGGTCTTACACTTCACTGAAGGTTATCACAGTCCCCATTTTTCCTGTCCAATGACTAACTCCACCCTCTGTAATTTTCCATCCATTGACAGCTTTTGATGTCTTCCTCCTTGAAACACTGCCTTTGCGAGGCTTCCTCTGTGGTATCATCTCCACACGATGCCTTTCTCCTCTTATTGCCCTCATCATAGTGATGTGATACATGTTCAATTCACAAACCTCACCTTCATCTGTAATCTCTTCCTGTTCATTCCATCTGGTCCCAGAGATTAAATGAATACCTCATCTATGTCCTTAGTCCTCAAACTATCACCCGAGTTTGAGAATTTTAGATCAAGCTCTCTACCTCCCATCCCTTACCCCTACATAGAACCATCTGGGTTAATGGTGGCATAGAGACCCATTTGTTCCAGCAAAACAAACAAAATCAAATCCTGTGGTAATGTGCTCACCTAGCATGCACAAAGCCCTGGGTTTGATTCCCCGGAACCACATGGACAGAAAAAACAAGAAGGGGCACTGTGGTTCAAGTTGCAGAGCACTCGCCTTGAGCAAAAAAAGGTGTCCAAGGACAGTGCCCGGGCCCTAAGTTCAAGCCCCAGGACTGGCAAAAAACAAACAAACCAAACCAACCAACCAAACAAACAAAAACAAACCGAGGGCCAGGATTTGTCCTAATGGTAAAGTGCTTGCCTAGCATGCACGAAGCCCTGGGTTCAGTTCCTTGGTACTACATACACGGAAAATGTTGGAGGCTCTGTGACTCAAGTGGTAGAGCACTAGCTTTGAGAAAGCAAAAGGACAGTGACCAGGCCCTAAGTTCAAGCCCTAGAATTGGCAAAAAAAACCAAAGATAAACCAAACCCATGACTGGCATCAGTGGCTTGTGCCTGCAGTCCTAGCTACTCTGGAAGCTGGAATCTGAAGATTGCACTTTGAAGGTCCCTGGACTCTTCAATTATCTGTCAAAGATTTGGAAGTAGAACTGTGGCTCAAGTGGTAGAACTTTAACCTTGAGCACAAAGCTCAGGGATTGTACCCAGTCCCTGTGTTCAAGCACCAAGACTGGCACCATAAAAACAAACCAGACCAAACAAATAAAAAAGAAGTAACAAAAAAAAATAAAATAAAAATAACAACAAATCAACCTTAAATTTAATCACTGACTCTTATCTTCTCATTCTCCACAATTCAATGCCCACAAACCTTGCGGATTCTTCCTTCTCTGAACATCTTTTATCTTCTTGGTATTCATCAGTCCCCAAGGGGGCACCAATATGTATAAGCTTAGAGGCTGGTAATGTATATGCATATCGTTTCTACCCTACCCTAGGGCTCTTTTTTTCATATATTCTTATTGTAATTGTAATTAATAGAAGGGTTACATTATATTCACCAGATAGAAGGTACATTACTTCATAAACATTGATACCCTTTCTCATATCTTGGTCCCTCTTTTTTTTTTTTCAGCCCTGGAGCTTGAACTCAGGGCCTGAGCATTGTCTTTGGGTTTTCTCAAGGCTAGAGCTCTACTACTTGAGCCATAGCACCACTTCTGGCTTTTTCTATGTATATGGTACCGAGGAATCCACCCTGGGTCTTTGTGCATGCTCGGCAAACACCCTACCACTAGGCCAAACTCCAAGCCTCTTTCCCTAGGGCTCTTAAAGTAAAGACAAGTTCTCCATTATAAAACGGGATTCCCACTGCACTTCCCCTCTCAGTACTAGAGATTGAACCTTTGCATGTTAAGCAAACTTTCTATCACCAACCCATCCATCCCCCAGTTAACTTTTTACTTTGATAGAATTTGAAACCTTGGAAAACTGTAAAAATAGAGCAAGAATATCAATGTACTTTTTCTTTTTCAGATTCACTTTAATTACTTTTTTTTTTAAAGTGGCAGTACCAGAATATGAACTTGATGCTTCATACTTGCTAGGAAGGCACTATACCAGCTGAGCCACATCATTAACCCCTTTTTTGACTTTAATTTTTAATTAATTATTTTAGGGTATCAAGATTTTGCCTAGAAAGTCTTAGGATATGATCCTGTCTATGCTTCCTGAGCAGCTGGAATTACAGGTGCATGCCACCATGCCCAGATTAGAAAGACAAAGTCTCACTTTTTGCCTGAATTAATCTCAAATGTCAATCCTTCCAATCTCCATCTCCTGAGTATCTGGGGTTAATTCTGTCTGTCTATTTATCTATCTGACTGTCTGTTTTGTGTGTATTATATTTATGTGTACATTATATATGTGGAATATGTATATATACAGGTATAAACTATATTCTGAATTATTTGAAAATAGTTGGTGGACAATGTGTTTCTCCTGTGAAGAAGGACATTGCTCAAGGCTAATGCTCTATCACTTGAGCCACAGCTCCACATCTGGCTTTTTGGTATTTGAGGTAAGAGGCTCATGAATTTTGAACTACCATTCTCAGATCTCAGTCTCCTGATTAGCTAAGATTATAGGCATAAACCACTGGTGTCTACCCATGTTAGCTATTTTTGAGAGTGTCTCCTTTTATGTCTAGGCTGGTCTGGACAGTAATCCTCCTATATATACTTTTAGGTATATTTGCCCCATTTTAGAGTGACAGTTTTCATCTTGGGCACCCACAGGCTAGGTCCTGCTACAGTTGCCCGTTCCCACCCAAAAGTTCACATACCCTCAACCCCAACTATGTCACGCTCTGTACCTATTCCCGGTCACACACTATCTCTAGTGTCCAGATGCAAGGTGCCTGGACCTGACTATGTGTCCCAGTATAGAATATTTCCTAATGATAAGCCAGATATAGGATGTTCTGCCTTGGCTCAGAATGTATTGTCTCAGCTATGTGCTATATACAGGATGTTTTCCAGGAATAAGCCAGCTATAGGATGTTTGGCCCTGGTCAGCTGATATCTCCAGGGTCCTGTTGCAACTTCAAAGATTTCCTGCTTTCAGCCCCTTCTCTGGTCTCCAGCCCCCCAGCACCCTCCCTAAGAGCAATTTGCTCTTCTCTGTCTTGTGGGACATTAGATCTTGCTTTTTTCTATGTGATTTGTGTCCATGTGCTTTTCTGGGATGGTTCTTGCGTATTTCCTCCTATTACTGGTAATAGGCATGCACCATCAGGTCCAGCTATTGTGCTTTTCCTATAGTCATCACTTATGCATCCCTACCCAGCCACTGATGGAGAAATGGAATGTGGTGAATTTTTATGCCTGGACTGGCCTCATACCACAATCTCTGGCTTGTAGGTAGCTAGGAGTATGGGCTCCATGCCTAGTGCTTTATTGTCTCCCATTTTTTCCTTCCTCTCTCCCTCTCTTCCTTTTTTCTCTGTTTTAAAGCCATCTTTTTCTAGCAGGAAGGACTATGACCCAAAGCATATTTTTGCATGGCTTCCTACTTGTAGTTGGATTGGATGTGAAAATCAGGGCAGGTTTTATCATGTGAGGTCAACTAGCAGAGATTGCTGTAAGAGAAGCCTTCCAGGCTGGACTGCAGCCTACATTTCCTGTTTCAAGGATGACTCAGCTACACACAGTTTGAAAACCCATGGCCTCCATTCTGCCACCAGCCATGTACAGCTCTTCTCCTGACTTGGTAGGCCTGGTTTTGTCCTTTGCTGAAGGAGTGGCTGCTCTGACTTTATTCTGAAATGCAAATCCACTTATGCAAATCCTAATCAGCAGGTCCCAATTCTAGCTTGATACAAAAAATCTTTTCCACTGAGTCCCTGTATCCCAGCTCTTCCTTCCTTGTCACACTCCTCCCTATATCCTGTGCTCCATTCAACTTGCCTTTGTTCACTGAGAATTGTGCTTGTGTGTGTGTGTGTGTGTGTGTGTGTGTGTGTGTGTGTGTGTGTGTGTGTGTGTGATGTGTCCTTTCAATTTTCCCTGTGTGGGGAATATCTTCTATCATCAATTGTTTTTAAAGGCTAAGTTCTAGAATATTTCATTCCCCTGGTTAGAATGAATTTGCTTTCTCTTTTGAGCTATAAACTGCATGGCTGCCTGCACTTGTATATAGCACTCTGACTTTGGCCTTTATTAGGGTTGATTGTCTATGGGTTTGGCTTTTCTTATCTTTGAATCCCCTTGGCAAAAGCTATGTCTTTTCTTCCTTTCTCTGACATTGCCTTTAAAAGGGTCTGGAATAGTGTAGACACTGGTAACTGCTGGTAGAATGAATGGCATATTCTGCTGAGTGAGCAGAGTGGGCTTTGGGTATGGAGATGGTCTACTGGATTTATATTGGGTATAGAGATGATTACCTCTTGAACATTGTTACCCCTTCTCATGTTTTTCTCCCACTTGTCTCTGAGAGCTTTTGCTCAAGGCACTCTACCGCCTCAGCTTCACTTCCAGTTTTCTGGAGAACTGGAGATAAGAGGCTCATGGACTTTCCTGCCTGGGCTGGCTTTGAACTGTGATTCTCAGATCTCAGCCTCCCTAGTAGCACTGAGTAGTGCTCAGTGGCATCTAAACTTTTTAAAATCATAATTTAGAATTGTAAAGGATATAATTTCTGTGTCTGTGTATATATTTTCTTTCTTTCTTTCTTTCTTTCTTTTTTTCTTCTTCTTTTTTCTTTTTGATCAATCATGGGACTTGAACTTTGGACCTGGACGATGTCCCTGAGCTCTTCAGCTCAGGGCTAGTATTCTACATCTTTTTTTTTTTTGTGGGTCATGGCCTGTCCCTGAGTTCTTCAGCTCAAGGCTACCTCCCTACTCTTGAGCCAAGCCCCCCACTTCCCATTTTCTTGAGGTTAATTGGAGATAAGAGTCTCAGGTCCTTTTGTGCCCAAGCTGGCTTTGATCTTTGATCCTCAGATCTCAGCCCCTGAGTAGCTAGGATTACAGGTGTGAGCCACTGTGTCCGGCTAGTGTTCTACATTTTAAGCCACAGTACCACTTCTAGTTTTCTGGTGATTAATTAGAGATAAAAGTCTCATGGATTTTTATTATTTTATTTTATTTTTTTTTGTCAGTTGTGGGACTATCTCTGGGCCAGGGCATGTCCCTGAGCTCTTTAGCTCAAGGCTACCGTCCTACCCCTTGAATCACAGTTCCACTTCCTAATTATTATTATTTTTTTTTTGCCAGTCCTGGGGCTTGAACTCAGGGCCTGAGCACTGTCCTTGGGCTTTCTCAAGGGTATAGCTCTACCACTTGAGCCACAACACCACTTCTGGCTTTTTCTGTGTATGTGGTACTGAGGCATCAAACCTGGGTCTTCATGCATGCTAGGCAAGCACTTTACCACTAGGCCAAATTCCTGGCCCCTCTCATGGACTTCTGTGCCTAGGCTGGCTTTGAACCGTGATCCTTAGATCTCAGTCTCTTAAGTAGCTAGGATTGCAGGTGTGAGCCACCGGTGCTCAGCTATCTTTTCTTTCTTTTTAATTTTTTTATTAGAATATTTTATTAACACTGATTTTTTACATCATATTTCAAATATCATGTTTAGCAAACAAGTATTCAAGAAGGGAATCTGTATATGCAATCACTGGCACATAAATTTTAGAACATAATTAAAATTAAGCTGAGTTTGTATGTCATAGATACATATCGATCTACATAAAATTATGTCTATAGAATATATATCCCATCATAGATTTTTATGTCTATGTAGTTATATCTCCAAGATCGTGTCAATGACCTTGAGTACCCAATACTGAGTCATCACTCTTGTACTGTTTGGATCTAATATCCACATATCATGGAGACCATGAACCTTTTGATCTTGCCTTATCTCACTCAAAATGATTTGCTATCTTTTCTTCTTTTTTCTTTTTTTTCTTTAACCTTCTTTTTTCATATATTTTTTATTGTAATTAATAGAAGGGTTACATTATATTCACCAGATAGAAGGTGCATTATTTCACATACATTGATAGCCTTTCTCATGTCTTGGTCCCCATTTCCCTCTCCCCCTATCTTTTCTTTTCTTTTTTTTTTTACTATCTAGTTTCATTTTTATTTTATTTTACTTTTTTTATTGTCGGGGTATTAGAGAGGTTACAGTTATATTCGCCAGGAAGTAGGTGCATTACTTCTCATACACTGATACCCCTTCTCATGGTTTTTGTCCCCATTTCCCTCCCCCCACCTGCTATCTTTTCTTTCTTTCTTTCTTTCTTTCTTTCTTTCTTTTTTTTTTGTGTGTGGGTGATGGAGCTTAAACTCAGCCTGGGTGCTGTCCCTGAGCTCTTCAGCTCAAGGCTACCTTGAGTCAAGCCCGATATCTTTTCTTTTTAAAAATAAAATCTTGCTATACAACTCAGAGCTGATCTGTAACTTGCTACATAGCCCAGGCTGGCCTTGAATTTATAATCCTGCCACAGTCTCCCAAGTGCTGGGATTATAAGCAAGCACTCAGACAATGAATTTATAATCCATCCAGCTTGAATTGTATGTTTTTGTTCTTTTTTTTTTTTTTTTTTTTTGCCAGTCCTGGGCTTGAGCTTAGGGCCTGAGCACTCACTGTCCTTGGACTTTCTCAAGGCTAGAGCTCTACCGCTTGAGCCTCAGCACCACTTTCGGCTTTTTTCTATGTATGTGGTACCAAGGAATTGAACCTGGGTTTTCATGCATGCTAGGCAAGCAGTCTACCACTAGGTCAAACTCCTGGCCCTGTATGTATTTTTTTAAAGTGTGATTGTTGTAAACGTTTAAAAATAAATCAATAATATCACTGACTGGAACTATCAGGATGTTTTGGTATCTACCAGCATTTATTTCAAAATTATATAAATCAGGCAGCAGGTGTGTAATCCCAATACTCCTGTAATCCATCACTTTAGAAGTAGAACAGGAGGAATGTATGTTGGAGATGGGCTGTGCTATATAGTGAATTAATTCAAGGCCAGAATAATCTACATAATAAAATCTTGTGGAAATTTAAGGATGGTGAACTAGTTAATAGGGCAAATACTTCGTATGTGGAAAGCCATTGGTTCCATCTCTTAACACTGCAAAAATTTTCTTCAAAATAACCTTTTAAAATTAATTAATTTTGGGGGCCAGGAGCGTGGTCTAGTGGTAGAATGCTTCGCTAGCATTAATGAAATCCTGGGTTTGACTCCCGGGTACCACATACACAGAAAAAGCCAGAAGTGGTGCTGTGGCTCAAGTGGTAGAATGCCAGCCTTGATGCTGTTCCTGAGCTCTTCAGCTCAAGGTTACCACCCTATCACTGAGCCACAGCTCCACTTCTCTTATTTTTTTTTTTTTGTGATTAATTGGAGATAAGAGCCTCAGGTCTTTTTTTTTTTTTTTTTTTTTTTTTTTGCCAGTCCTGGGCTTGAGCTCAGGGCCTGAGCACCTTCCTTGGACTTTCTCAAGGTTAGCACTCTACCACTTGAGCCTCAGCACCACTTCTGGCTTTTTTTTTTTTTTTCTATGTATGTGGTACAGAGGAATCGAACCGGGGTCTTCATGCATGCTAGGCATGCACTCTACAACTAGGCCAAACTCCCTGCCCCTCAGGTCCTTTTGTGCCCGGGCTGGCTTTGAACCTGGACCCTCAGATCTCAGCCTCCTGAGTAACTAGGATTTCAGGCGTGAGCCATCGCGCCTGGCTTGAAAATATTTTAATCAGCATTTTATGTGTAAAATTTTGCTGTAGCTCTAAAAATGTCCTCTAGTTTGAACTATCACTATAAAATTGATCAAAATTACACGAATGACAGAATAATAAATATATCAGGAAACTTCTCTTGTGATGCAGGGCCAGTGTTAGAAGGCCTTGAATTAACTAATGAACAATTCATTTGGCCTTTTGGGGGTTTTATTTTTCGTGGCAACCTGTTTTAGTAAGATTCAGATTTCTGAAAGATTCTGTTTTCAGTAAATTCTCCGGTCTTTGTAGGGTGGGAAACCCACCATTGGGCAAGGGGAGAGCAAAATTAAGAACTTTGCCTACTAGAGACTTCTCTGAAAGATCGCTTTAAGAAAGCTTAAGAAAGCGGAGTATCTGTAAACTTTGCAAGTCTATCCACTCTGGAAAATCTTCACGTGTCCTCTGGAGAATGTATATGACAGTTGCTAGAGTGACATTAAGTTACCCCAGGGAAACCTGAGAGCCACCTACTGGGTGTGCCCCACCCTGCCAGAACTCACGGAGAGCCCCGCCCCCCGCCCCGCCCCCTCCTTGGGATTCTCTGTGCAGGCCCCGCCTCTTCCGGTTTGGGAGGTTTGATTCCTTTGGCGGGCGGAAGCGACCGGAGCCCGGCGACCAGCAAGATTCCCAAGTCTTTCCTCACACCTCATCTTCGCTTGGGACAGCTGGCCGAGTCTTCTGTCTTTCTGTCTGGCCCTCCCGTCTTTCCCCCGCCATCGCCCCTGCCCGCGCCCCTCAGGTCAGTTCTCCTTCAGCCGTCAGCGAGGGCCCGGTGGTGCGGGGCGCGAGCAGCAGCGCTTCATCCCAGGGCTCTGGGCTGCGGTGAGACGGAGTTCCCGGAGCCCCGCCCTGCCGGCCCCGTGCCCGGGGTGGGGTTCGGCAGTCTGTCCCACCCAGGTTTTCTTGTGTGTGGGGGAGATAAACAGTACCGGCCCAGGGGTACTTATGAGGTATACGGGCAGAGCATTTGCCAACCAGGGCTGCCAGCCGGGTGATTCCTGTTCCGTGACCCTCACTATGGGAGGAGGTCCTTCCTCAGAGCCCACATCCTGCCTCTCCCGCCACTTCTTCAAAGGAGCACAAGAGGCGTCTATTAAACTGCACAGAAGGCTATGCCAGTAAAAGGAGCAGCAAGGTTGCACCTACCTAGAAGCCTGTATGGTAGAGGAAAATTCCCCTGAGAAGTCATCCCAAGACAGCGATCCGCCCCGTGCACCTAAGATACCATTGGGTTTTCTCTATAGTCAGTTCAGTAAGCAGGCAGGGGGATTAAGATACTCAAAATGGCTAGAGTCTTACATTCCTAACTTTTCTAAAACGTTTTGTTTCCGCCTACCTATGAGGTGTGGAAGAAATCCGAAAATCCCTTATGGCACCACCATAGGTATTGGTGGATTTTCTCTTGCATTCAGCCATTGTAGAACAACTAGAGATGCAAATCAAGTACTTTGTGCCTTTAGGAATAAATGAGTATCTCTTTGTGGTGCCCCTAGAAACCTGAGTAAAAGGGCAGGGCAAGATGCCATTTAACTCCTTTATAAAGCTACATTATGAACCATTGTTGGTTTTTTTTTTTTTTTCGTGTGTGTGTGTGTGTGTGTGTGTGTTGTGTGTGTGTGTGTGTACATCTAGCTGTACTGGAGATTAGACTCGGGGCCTACCACTTGAACTACTTGTACCATCATCGACCCCTGCCCCCAGCCAGTATGTATTATTATTTGAAATTATGCTTGGCTCACATTTGTAGTCCTAGCTACTCAGGAGGCTGAGATCTGGGAGACTGAGGTTTGAAGCCATCATGGGTAGAATAGTCCATCTCCAAAACAACCAGTTGGTGTGGCTAAGTGGCAGAGTGCCAGCTAAGCAAGCTCAGTGTGAGGCCCTGAGTTTGAACCCTGGTACCAGCAAAGGAAAAGAAAATTTCTTGTAAGCCTTTATGTTCTGATCATTTTACTCAGATTTTTCTCCATCTGATTTAAGAAGATGACCTAGCTACATTATTGCAAGACCTACCTTATTACACTGTTTGCCTTTATGAGCTCACCATACTTCTGAGGTTATAATCTAGGTTTTCAAAATTCAAGACCATCATTAAGGTTTGGTAATATGCTGGTTATTCCACTCTGGAATAAGATAGGATGTACAGAGAACTTGAAGGTAGTGAATATTTTGATCTACCATTCATCAATTACAGAGGGTTTTTTTGTAAAAAAAAAAAAACAAAAAACAAAGCAACACATTATTGTACATATTAACTGTACAAAGGAGTTTGTTTCATTATAGTATTTCTATTCATGCATACAATATACTTTGATAGATTCATTCCCTATATATTAGTCTTTTTAATCCTCTTTTTTTTAAGAACATTTGTTTTAACTTTTACTCATTTTTTTGAACTTCAAAAATTGTACAAGGAATTACAGTTTTAACATCCATTTACATGTTAGTGCTACTTGATAAGTAACTTCCATTATTCTCCCTAACCCATCTGTTATTTTTCCTGAGACTCATTTCCCACTTCCTTAATCACATAGGTACTTTGAATTTTTGTTTTTTGATTCAAGACTGGGATTTGAACTTGCTACCTGACACTTTTTGTTTTTTTTGTTGGTCCTGGGGCTTGAACTCTGAGCCTGGGCATTGCCCTTGAGTTGAAGGCTAGTGCTTTACCACTTGAGCCACAGCACCATACAAGTTTTCTGGTAGTTAATTGGAGATAAGAGTTTCACAGACTTTTGTGCTCGGGCTGGCTTTGAACTGTAGTCCTCAGATCTCAGGCTCCTGAATAGCTAGGATTACAGGCATGAGCTAGGATTATAGGTGCCTGGCTGGTTTCTGATACTTTTGATCATTGGCTAGTGCTCTGCTCACTGGGCCATACCTTCAATCTCTGAATGTTTTTGCTATATTTACCCTGGTCATTCACCCTCTCCCATTTATTTTCAGTTTCCTGGTGCTCATTTTGCTAAATCGTTGTTTTACTCCTGCATATATTATACCTCAGTCAACTAAATTGTGTATATAAGCATGTGTGTGTTTACATGGGAGGTTGTATTTTTGTCTAAGATCCATATATGAGAAAAAATGCGCTTTTTGTCTTTCTGAGTCTGGTTTACTAAGCTTAGTATATTTTTCAGGTCCATCCATTTCCTAGCAAATGACATAATTTTATTCTTCTTGATGTCTGCATAAATTCATTATATATCTATATCTGTACTTGATCATCTCTATCCCTATGTTTACATACCTATGTATCTTTTTTATTATTTATTTATTTTTTTTAAATCAGTCGTGGGGATTGAACTCAGGGCCTAGGTGCTCTCCTTGAGCTTTTTTGCTAAAGGCTAGCACTCTACCACTTTGGGCTACTACACTACTTTTAATTTTCTGGTAGTTAATTGGAGATAAGAATTTCATGGACTTTTCTATGCAGACTAGCTTCTAACTGCAGTAATCAGATCTCAGCCTCCCAAGTAGCTAGGATTGCAGGCCAGAGCCACCAGTGCCTGACTGTGTACTGTGTGTGTGTGTGTGTGTGTGTGTGTGTGTGTGTGTGTGTGTGTGTGTGTGTGTGTGTGTGAATGAATGTGTGCTAGTACTGGGGCTTAAACTTGGTCTGGGCTCTGTCCCTGAGCTTTTTTTTTTTTTTTTTTTTGGTTGTGGAACTTGAATGCTGGGCTTAGGTGCTGTCCCTGAGCTCTTCAGCTCAAGGCTACCACCCTATCACTTGACTACCACTTGAGCTGCTGTGCCACTTTGCCCTGAGCTTTTGTGGTAGTTAATTGGAGGTAAGCATCTCATGGGATTTCCTGACAGGGCTGGCTTGAACCTTGATCTTCAGATCTGAGACCCTGGCACCTGACTTAAAACTGTAATAATAATAATAATAAATCAATAACAATGATTTATATTACCTTATTATGCTGTATTATTATTATTATTATTATTATTATTATTATTATTACCATTCCTGGGGCTTGAACTCTGAACCTGGGCTCTGTCCCTCACTTTCTTTTGCTCAAGGTGAGTACTCTACCACTTGAGCCACACAACCACTTCTGGCTTTTTCTGAGTAGTTTATTGGAGATAAGAATCTCACAGACTTTCCTGTCTAGGCTGGCTACTAGCCTCAATCCTCAGATCTTGGCCTCTTGAGTAACTAGGATTACAGACATGAACCCTTGGTGCCTGACTGTAATTGTTTTTGTATCTGATTATTATTGTTGTAACTCTTATTGGTGTGAGATAATAATTCTTATTGGTGTTGTTTTTACCATATGCTAACCAGTTGTCTCAGCTTCAAAAGTAGATTTTCAGGGCCAGGGGTTTGGCCTAGTGGTAGAGTGCTTGCCTAGCACGCACGAAGACCCGGATTCGGTTCCTTGGTATCACGTACACATAAAACGCTGGAAATGGTGCTGTGGCTCAGGTGAAAGTGGTACAGTGTTAGCCTCAAGAAAGACCAAGGACAGTGCCCAGGTCCAGAGTTCAAGCCCCATGATCAATGGGGGAAATATAAGACCTATGACTTCACAGCTGGTTTTTTAATTTGATACATGCTTAGAATATATAGTGCTAAACTGTATAACGTAGTAGTTGAGTATGCATTTCATACTTTTTTTTTTTGAGACAGGGTCTTTTTTTGTGGCCCAGGCTGGCTTCAAACACCCTGTCTTCCTGCCCCAGCCTCATTAGTGCTTGAATTATAGGCACATACCACCATATATGTATACATGTTTGTGTATATACATATATATGTCATTACAAGTTTTGTTTTGTTTTTGATTGGTACTAAGATTTGAACTCAGGGCTTGTGCACTGTCTCTTACCTTTATTTGTTCAAGGTGGGAACTCTGTCATTTCTGACTTTTTGGTGGTTAGAGATAAGAGTCTCATGGGCTTTTCTGCTTGGGCTGGCTTTGACCCTCTGACCTCAGCCTCTTGAGTAGCTAGAATTACAGACATTAGCCACTGGTTTCCTGTTTATCATTACAGTCTTAATATACCTTTCTTTGATGAACAAATGTTTTTTATATCTTTATTGATTTTGTCTATTGATTAGCTGTATTTGTTAAAAAAGCTTTTTGATATCATTTGCTCATATTATTGTTTTCTTCTTGTATCAGGATCTATTAATACAAACCCATTACTTAATTTATTTTATTTTACATTTTTGGTACTGGGGATTGAACCCAGGACATTCCACTTGCTAGACAAGTGCTTTGCAACTGAGCTACATCCCAGCCTATATTACTTATTTTCTAGTGTCTTCTCACATTAATGTTTTTCTTTTTTATTTATTTTCTTTTTTTGCCAGTCCTGGGGCTTAGACTCAGGACCCGAGCACTGTCCTTGGGCATTCCTCAAGACTGGCGTTCTACCACTTGAGCTGCAGCACCACTTCTGGCTTTTTCTGTGTATGTGGTACCCAGGATTGAACCTGGGTCTTCGTGCATGCTAGGCAAGCACTGTACCACTAGGCCACACTTGGCCCTGCTTTTCTTTTTCAATAGTATCTTTTAAATGTCTTAATTTTTTTTTTCCTGTCCTGGGGCCTGAACTCAGGGCCTGAGCACTGTCCTTGGGCATTCCTCAATGCTAGTGCTCTCCCACTTGAGCCACAGCACCACTTCTGGCTTTTCTATGTATGTAGTACTGAGAAATTGAACCTGGGTCTTCATGCATGCTAGGCAAGCACTCTACTACTAGGCCAAACTCTGAACCCTGAGAATGTCTTAATTTTAATATATATATATATATATATATATTAAAGATGAAAGTCTTTGGGGCTGGAAATGTGGCTTAGTGGTAGAGTGCTTGCCTAGTAACCATGAAGCCCTGTGTTCAACTCCTCAGTACCAAATATTAGAAAAAGCCAGAAGTGGCGCTGTGGCCCAAGTAGTAGAGAGCTAACCTTAAACAAAAGAAGCTCAAGAACAGGCCCTAGACCCTAAGTTCAAGCCCCAGGTCTGGCACAAAAAGGAGGGGAGGGAGGGGGAAGAGGAAAGGAGGAGATCTCCCTGTGTTGCCCAGGCTGGCCTTGAACTCTTGGGCTTACATGGTCCTTCTGCCTCAGTCTCTTAAGCCTCTGTGTCTATTTTTTCCCCCCATTCTTGGGGCTTACACTCAGTGCCTGAGTATTTTCCTTGGGCTTTCTTAAGGCTAGGGCTGTACCCCTTGAGCCACAGCACCACTTCTGGCTTTTTCTCTGTATGTGTTATGTTACTAAGGAATCAAACCCGGATCTTCATGCATGGTAGGCAAGCACTCTACCACTAGGTCATGCTCCTGGCCCCTATGCCTGTTTGTTTTTAATGATTAGCACTGTATTTAAAAGATTATCTCTTATTCTGAAATCATATTCTTTTAAAAGTTTTGAAAGTGTATTTTTTTGTGTTTAAGACTTTATCTGGAATTAATTGGTGTGTATGATGTGAGATAAGAACTCTTTCATTATGGCTAATCTGTTTTTGTAGCATCATTTTTATCATTTATTTGGTAGCGTTTGTATCTGTTACAAGTGGATGGGATAATCTGGATAATGTTCCTTGTTGATCATGTACTATTTCTGCCGTCCAGGTTTTTTCTATCATTTTGCATAAACTTCCAAGTGGACTATGAAAGATTATGATGAACTTCTCAAATACTATGAATTATATGAAACTATTGGAACAGGTAATTGTTATTTTTTTTTCTTCTTTGAGACAAAGGACAGATCAACTGTTTGATAATATAGTGTATTTGGGTTGTCATGAGCTCTTTGGTTAATATATGGTGTTTAAAATTTTTTCTCCTTTACTTGAGTAGGAAAAAGTAGCACAAAGATGAGAGAATAGTAGGAGAGCTTTGTAGGTCATTGCAAGGTCTTTGACTTTTATACTAAATTACTATCAGTAAATCTTTTTTTTTTTTTTTTTTCCTGGTCCTGGGGTTTAAACATAGGGCCTACAGGCCTAAGCCTCTGTGTTCAAGGCTAGTGCTCTAGCGCTTGAGCCACAGCACTATTTCTGACTTTTTCTGAGTAGTTTATTGGACATAAGAGGCTCATGTACTTTCCTGTCCAGGCTGGCTTTGAACTGTGATCCTTAGATCTCAGCCTTCTAAGTAGCCGGGATTGTAGGTGTGAGCTACTGGCACCCAACTTTATTAGTAATTTCTGAGCCAGAGTATTTGACCTTTTTTTTCCCTTTCATATGGTCACTCTGGCTGCTAAGTGGTGAAAAGATTGGGTGGCAGTTTAAAGGAGGGGGAGAGATATTAGCAAATCACAGCAATTTAGGTGGCTTGGATAAAAGATGGTTGTAAAAGTGCTATGATAGTTATTTATGGAGGTATACATAACATATACTAAAAGTATGCAAAGTAGACAGATCTCAACATAGACCATATATAAATGCTCAGATAAGACAAGCTATTTCTAGTCAGTACCTGCTTTATTTCCCCCATTGTAACTAATCACAGGTTTGTTGTGGTTCCAGGGTTTGGGGCTGGCATCTAGGAAAATAGAGTGGTTCTTTACAGAAATAAGGAAGTCCTCAGGAGAGACAACCAGGAGCTTCTTTTTTCTGGCATTGTTAAATTAAACATTTATATATCAATATATATTATTCAGCTTTGACCCAATTTTGAAATGTAATTCCTTATCTTCACAGTTTAAAAATTGGTGGAAGTTGTTTTATATATATATATATATATATATGATTTGTTTTTTATCTAAGCAACTTAATGTTGTGGCCTTTCATTGTTAATTAATAAGAAAGTTTAATTGCAGGGTTAATCATAGAGCATTACTTCTAAAGAGTGAATACTGCTTTTCTACTTTATTATAAAATTAGAGGCATTCTGTTGTGATTGGAAAAGTAATCTTCAGTTAGACATTGAATTAGAAGAGGATGGAGTCATGACTAATAGTTTGAGAGCAACAGAAGAATGTATGCAGACTTCTAGGAAAATGTGGTTCAGTAAAGCCTTTTTAGAAAATATGGATAGGTATCTATGCTTGGGTCATTGCTTGTATTTTTCATACATTTTTCTTTACTTAGGTGGCTTTGCAAAGGTCAAACTGGCCTGCCACATCCTCACTGGAGAAATGGTGGCTATAAAAATCATGGATAAAAGTGCACTAGGGGTAAGTCTGAAATTATGATTTTTTTTTTTTTGTGCTAGTGCTGGCACTTAGAACTCAAAGCCTTGGACTATTAGCTTTTTTTTTTTTTTTTTTTTTGCTCAAGGCTAGTGCACTACCATTCAAATCATGCTTTCACTTCTAGTTAATTAGAGCTCAGAGTCTCTTGGGTTTGTCTGCCTGGGCTGTCTTCAACCCATGATCTTCAGATTTCAGCCTACCATATAACTAAGATTACAGGCTTCAGTCACCAGTGCCAGGGCAAGTTTTTCCTTTTCCTTTTTTTTTTTTTTTTTTTCTGGTCCTGGGTCCTGGGCACTGTCCTTGGACACTTTTTGCTCAAGACTAGCGTTCTGCCATTTGAGCCACAGCACTACTTCTGGCTTCTTCTGAGTATGTTATACCAAGGAATCAAACCCAGGGCTTTGTGCATGCTAGGAGAGCACTCTACGACTAGGCTATGTTCCTGGCCTTTTTTTCTTTTTTTAAGACAGGGTTTCACTGTATGGCCTGAAAAAATTGATCTGCTGGGATTACAGGTGTGCACTGTCTGACTTTTTTTTTTTTTTACCAGTCCTGGGCTCACCTGGGCTCAGGTGAGCATTGTCTTTGGGCTTTCTCAAGGCTAGAGCTCTACCTTGAGCCACGGGACCACTTCTGGCTTTTGTCTGTGTGGTAGTGAGGAGCTGAACCCAGGTCTTCGTGCATACTATGCAAGCACTCTACCAGTAGGCCAAACTCCCAGCCCCCCTCTTTTTTGGGGGGAGAGGTTGGTCGTGGGGCTTGGACTCAGAGCCTGGGCACTGTCCTTGAGCTCTTTAGCTCGAGGCTACCACCCTACTCCTTGAACCTTAGTGCTCCTTCCTGTTTTCTAGTGGTTTATTGGAGATAAGAGTCTTATGGTCATTCGTGTGTGGGCTGGCTTTGAACTGTGATCCTCAGATCTCAGCCTCCTGAGTAGCTAGGTTTATGGGCCTTGAGCCACCGTGCCCGACTCTTAGTTTTAAATATTGAATATTTTTTCATTGTGACATTTTCATCTATGTATATTGTGACCTTGATTTTCCTTTCTTCCTTTCTTTCTTTTTTTCTTGCTAGTTCTGGGGCTTACATTCAGAGTCTGAGCACATCCTTGGGCTTTCTTAAGGCTGGAGCTCTATCACTTGAGCCACAGTACCACTTACAGCTCTTTTTTTTTTCTCTGTGTATGTGGTACAAGGAATTGAACCCAGGTCTTTTTTTTTTTTTTTGCCAGTCCTGGGGCTTAGCTCAGGCCTGGGTACTGTCCTTGGGCACTTTTTACTCAAGGCTAGCACTCTGTCACTTGAGCCACAGCACCACATCTGGCTTTTTCTGAGTATGTGGTACCGAGGAATTGAACCCAGGGTTGTGCATGCAAGGTGAGCACTCTACCACTAGGCTATGCTCCTGTCCTTCCTTGGGCACTTTTTGCTCAAGGCTAGTGCTCTGCCACTTTAGCCACTGTGCCACTTCTGGCTTTTTCTGAATATGTGGTACAGAGGAGTTGAGCCCAGGGCTTTAGCATGTTAGATGAGCACTGTACCACTAGGCCAGACTCTCGTCCCCGACGCATGTAAATCAGAGGAAACATTGGAGTTCTGTTAGTGCGGTATCCTTCACTTTTTATTGAGGTCTTTTCAAAATATATGCTAAAAATTCAGTGACCTTATTTATGAAAATGATAAAGCTTTTTTTTTTTTGCAGTTCTGGGGTTTGAACTCAGGACTTGGGCACTGTCCCTGACCTTCTTTTGCTCAAAGTTAGCACTCTACCACTTGAGCTATAGAGCCATTTCTGGCCTTTTCTGTTTATGTGGTAATGAGGAATTGAACCTGGAGCTTCATGCATGCTAGGCAAGCACTGTACCGCTAAGCCACATTCCCAGCCCTATAAATCCTTTTTAATTTAACAAATACCTCAGGTTTTTTCTTTCTTTCTTTTTTACTATTGTTAAATAACATTTATTATTCTAGTAAAAGTTAATAAAAAACCAGTTGCTGGTGGCTCATATTTTTTTTTTTGCATTGTTGGGATAATGTATAGAGGGGTAACAGTTACATTCGTCAGGTAGTAGGTACATACTTTAAACACATTACTACTCCTCATGTTCTTGTCCCCATTTCCCTATCCCCACTCCCTCCCAATCATCTTGTTTTCCTCCTTCCCTTTCCTATTTCAAATGACAAATACACGTATATACAATATACCAGGTGACAAAGTCAGATACAGTAACAATATGTGGTGGCTCATACTTGCAATCCTAACTACTCAGGAGGTTGAGATCCGAGGGTTATGGTTCAAAGCCAGCTTGGGCAAAACAGTCTGAGAGACTCTAATTCTAATTAACCACCCAAAAGAACAAAGTGGAGTCATGGCTCAAGTGGTAGAAAGCTCATTCCTTGAGTAAAAAAGCTAATGTACAACATTCAGACCCTGAGTTCCAGCCCAAATAGTGGTTAGAGTGTGCGTGCTCATGCACATACATGAATACACACAAACAAGAGAAGTAAATTTTGATGTATTTTTATATGTGTGTTTTTTTATTGTTGTTGTTTTGTTTTTTCCAGTCCTGGGGTTTGAACTCAGGGCCTAGGCACTGTCCTTGGGCTTTCTCAAGGCTAGTGTTCTACCACTTGAGCCACAGCACCACTTTTGGCTTTTCCTGTGTATGTGGTACTGAGGAATTGAACCCAGGACTTCATGTATGCTAGGCACGCACTCTACCCCTAGGCTATGCTCCCAGCCCCTGTATTTTTGTATGTTTTGAGTAATTTAAGAGGTTGTTGATAGCTTTTGCTGTTTACTCTTAAAGTTGTTGATATTGACACTTAGAAAGTTCCCAGTAAATTTATTGCTCATTTAAAATGCTCTTTTGTCACAGAGTGATTTGCCCAGGATCAAAACAGAGATTGATGCTTTAAAGAATCTTAGACATCAGCATATATGTCAACTCTACCATGTTCTGGAGACTGACAACAAAATATTCATGGTTCTTGAGGTTAGTAGTATGTTCCAGAGGACTAAAAGTGGTTGGTCATTTTATCAATAGCTAAGTGAAAATTATGTTTCATTTGGAAAGTTGGGAGTAATTTAAGTATTTTACTTGTTTGGATTCTGTTAAGATTTAGATCATAAAAGTAGACATATAATGCATTTTTGACTGATTACAAATGAAACTTTCTAATATCCTTCTAATATAGTGGTATAGTTTAGTGGATAGAATGTGTTAGAATTTGTTTTTAAGGGGAAATTCCATTTTGGTTTTACATCCTATTGTTAATTATTATTATTATTATTTTGGCCAGTCATGGGACCTGCACTCAGAGCCTGAGCACTGTCCTTGGACTTTCTCCAGGCTAGAGCCATAGCATAACTTCTGGCTTTTTCTATGTATGTGGTACTGAGGAATTGAACCCGAGTTTTCATGTTTGCTAGCCAAGCAGTCTACCACTAGGCCAAACTCCCAACCCCTGTTGCCAGTCCTGGGCTTAAGCTCAGGGGCTGAGCAATGTCCTTGGATTTTTCTCAAGGCTAGAGCTCTACCACTTGAGCCTCAGCACCATGTCCGGCTTTTTCTAAGTATGTGGTACCCAAGGAATCGAACCTGGGTCTTCGTGCATGCTAGGCAAGCACTCTACCACTAGGCCAAACTCCCGGCCCCACCCCTATTGTTAATTTTCTATGGCTAACAAATGACCAGTTTAAACACCAAAAAGTTACTCAGAGTTTTGGAAGCTAGAAGTCCTCCAGAATCAAGGCATGGGTAAAGTTGTTTCTACATTGTATAGGATAATCTGATGTGTACCTTTTTCTTAATCCTGGTGGCCGTTGAGCTTACATGCGTATCACTCTCGTTTCTGCTTCCATCTTGAAACAGCATTTTTCTCTCTATGTGTCTATTTCTTACTTCAATTTCTATTTTTTTCCCTAGTGCTGAAGATTATATGTGGGCATAGATATACTAGCCACCAGGACCCAGAGCAGTAATTTTTTGTTTTTTTGGTCAGTCATGAGACTTGAACTCTGGGCTGGTGCTGTCCCTGAGCTTTTCAGCTCAAGGCTACTGCCCTACCCCTTGAGCCACAGTGCTACTTCTGTTTTTCTGGTGATTAATTGGAGATAAGAGTCTTATGGACTTAGTTGCCCAGGCTGGCTTTGAACTGTGATCCTCAGATCTCAGCCTCCTGAGTAGCTAGGATTATAGGCATGAGCTACTGTGTCTGACCTTGTATTTTTTTTTTTTTTTTTTTGATGCCAGTCTTGAGTACTCTCCTTGGGCTTCCTCAGAGCTAGTGCTCTACCACTTGAGCCACAGCACCACTTCCAGCTTTTCTATGTTTGTATGTGATACCGAGGAATCGAACCTAGGTCTTCATGCATGCTAAGCAAGCACTGTAACACTAGGCCAAACTCCCGGCACCTAATTTTATTTTATTTTTTATCCTTTTAACATTTCCCAGTGTAAAGTATTTGTTACATAGCATCATGAACAGCTAAGATAATTGTTTCTAGTCTTTTGCTTTTTAAACAAGGCTCATCAGTGCATGACCTTTAATGTTCTCCTTTTCCATGTAAATAGTTCTACTTGTACTATTCCTAAATGTGGAACTATGAGGACATTTATAATTTTTCTACACTGACATAAAATTTGAAATGAAAACTTAGTTTACAGAGAGCATTATAGTATTGCTTGGACAAAGGATGGAAGCCTAGAGCTTTGTGCTCTGGTCTCTATTTTCCTCCCCACCATTGAGATACCTGTGTACATGAACCCCTGTGCAGATGGGAAATTGCTGGTCTTTGGATAATGACCAATAGTAATCACTGGAAGAATAATAATTATTGCTATTTTTTCTTTTTTAGTTGTAGGAAAATATATTACATGTGAGTATGTTAATTTGGTTTTTAGTGCTTTGCTATAAAACCCTGAGTGAGCGTTTTAAAATCACAGTGGTAGTAGGTTCGATTTCTGTTTTTTAGTTGTAAAACTGTTCAAGGAAAGAGTTACTGTTCTCATTCCTGGAATAATTATTGCCTTGTTTGATTCTGAGAGTATTTTTGTTGTTGTTGTTGCTCTAGTCCTGGGCATGGAACTCAGGACCTGGGAACTGTCCATTAGATTTTTTGCTCATGGCTAATTCTCTACCATTTGAATCAGAGCTCCATTTCTGGCTTTTTTAGTAATTAACTGGAGATAAGAGACTCATGGACTTTCCTGTCTGGGCTGGCTTAGAAATGCGATTCTCAGATTTCAGCCTCCTGAATGCTAGGTTTACAGATATGAGCCACTGGCGCCTGACCTAAGAATGAATATTCATGTATATATTATTTATTAATTTTCTTTATTGTAATTATAGAGATGATATACAGAGGTATTGCACTTATATGTGTCAGATAATAAGTACATTTCCTTGTGTACAGTGTCATCTGTTCATTCATTCTCTCTTGAGAATCTGTATATAGCTGGGCATGGTGGCTCGCACCTATAATCCTAGCTACTCAGGAGGCTGAGATCTGAGGATCTCGGTTCAAAGCCAGCCCTGGCACTAAAGACCATGAGACTCTTATCTTTAATTAACCACTAGAAAACCAGAAGTGGTGCTGTGGCTCAAGGGTAGGAAAGTAGCCTTGAGTGAAGAGGTCAGGGACAGTGTCCTGGCCTAGAGTTTAAACCCCATGACCCAGTGGGGGAAACGTGTATATACATGTATTTATTTATTGCTACTCTTGGGGTTTGAACTCAGGGCCTGGGCACTGTCTCTGAGCTTCTTTTGCTCAGGGCTAGCACTCTACCACTTGAGTCATACATAGTGCCACTTTGGGCTTTTTCTGTTTAAGTGGTACTTGAATCTGACCCAGAGCTTTGTGCATGCTAGGCAAGCACTCTAACATTAAGCCACATTCCCAGCCTGTAAGAGTATATTTTTTGATATACTTAGGCAATTTCTTTGCCTTTAAGTTTAGTGTGTATATCTCTGAGTTTGGTATAATTTTTTACTTTACATTTCATAGAAGTGATTTTGGTAAGATTTTGGTTAGATAACAATATCTGTGTGCCTGTTGTTGTTGAAGTACTGCCCTGGAGGAGAGTTGTTTGATTACATAATTTCCCATGATCGTCTGTCGGAAGAGGAGACCCGAGTTGTCTTTCGCCAGATAGTATCTGCAGTTGCTTATGTGCACAGTCAGGGCTATGCTCACAGAGACCTCAAACCAGTAAGTGACCATGCATGTTGTGCTTAGGATGTTTACCTAAGAGTTCAACAGCATTACTTGGTGTTTTCATTTTCACATGTGTTTACATATCTAGTGCTGTTGCTGCTGTTGCTCTTCCTCTTCTTCATCCTCCTTCCTCCTTCTTCCTTCCTTTTCCTGCTTCTTCAGCTTTTGCTTCCTTCTCTTCCCTTTTCCCATCTTCTATTTTTGTTCTAGTTAGAATATACCACATTTCTTTTTCTTTCCTTTTAACTTTGGTAGCTTTTTTGCATAGATTTACTAGCTGTCAATTGTATGTGATGTTATAGATGTCTTTGTAATCAGGATTTTATTTCTGAATCATTGAGTATTTTCCATTTAGCCCTTTTCCTACCCTATTTCCTTTTTTCTTGAACAGTGTCTCCTGTGTAACCTAGATAGTCTTGGAACTCATGATCTTCCTGCTTTACCTCCTAAGTGCTAGAATTATAGGCATGTCCTGATTTTAAATCTAGTACTCTTTAAGAGAACTGTCAATAGAATCTACAGATTCCACTTATTGAGGACTGAATACAAATTTGAATTTTTTTTTCAGTATGATACTAGGTTTGAACTCAGGGCCTTATATTTGCTAGGTGCAGTCCTTAAAAAGTGAATACTTTTTTAAGTCTGTAGGCTCTGACTATTGTGAATAATAATAAGTGCGGATTGATTGATTGTCACTATTGGGGCTTGAACTCAGGGTTTTATGCTTTCCCTTAGCTTTTTAACTTAAGGCTGTCAGTGTACTACTTGGACCACACCTCTGCTTTTGAATAGTTGAAAGGAAGAGTTATTATCCAAGTCCAACACCTAGAATTGTATGAGACTATAGGACAGTATTATCTCTCTGTCTGTTTTTTGATCCCTTGTGGGGCTTGAAGTCTGGGCATGAGCGCTGTCCTTGATCTCTTCAGTTCAAGGCTAGTGCTATACCATGTTGAGCCACAGTGCCTTCTGGTTTTGATGGTTAATTGGAGATAAGAGTATCACAGACTTTTGTGCTGGCTGGCTCGCCTGGTGTTCTCCCCCTGCCCCCATTCTCTCTCATCTGTTTATACCCAGCTTTTCAATTGGAGCCCACTTCTTAAAGTTAAACTTCTCTTTACAATTATAACAAATATAAGCAGACAAACTGTTTGCTTGCAGTTGGTAGTCAGAGTGCCAAGGACGAATGGTTTATGCTATTATGTCTCAAGGGTGAAATGCTATAGTTATCAGCATTCTTTTTTCCCCCTTTTTACTTTAGTATTTCTGCAGTACTGGGGATCAAACTCAGAGCCATATTCTTAGTAGGCAAGTCCTCTACCAATAAGCTATGTTCCTGTCTCCTTCCATTTCATTAGTTTTTAGTGATTTTTCATTCTTGACAGATCCAAGCTTTCAAATATAAACAACCTTAAATAATTTTTAGAAGTATCCATAGGTTAGATGTCATGATAGGAAGTCACAGTGTAGTTATCAAAAATGTCTTTGTTTTCCTAGGAAAATTTGTTGTTTGATGAATATCATAAATTAAAGCTGATTGACTTTGGTCTCTGTGCAAAACCCAAGGTAAGTGCAGATATTAAGATGCCTTCATTTCTTTATAGATGTACCTCTTAGTGTGTTATCTTGCATTGTTTCCACTTTTTTTTTTTAATTGTTGTCATTGGTCATGGGGCTTGAACTTAGGGTGTGGGCACTGCCCCTGAGCTTTTTTGCTCAAGGCTAATGCTTCACCATCTTGAGCCACTGTTCCACTCTTGCTTTTCTGGTGGTTAGATGGAGATGAGAATTTCATGGACTTTCCTGCCAGGGCTGGCTTTGGACTACAATCCTCAGACCTCAGCTTCCTGAGTAGCTAGGATTATAGGTACAAGCTACCAGCACCTGACCACCACCTTGTTTTCACTGAGCTTGGTTACATCCACTGGGAAGAATGTTAATTTTAATCTCTGGCATCAATTTTTGTACCTTCTCTAGATGGTTCTAATATGTAGCCAAAATTGAGAGCCATGTCTGTAGGTTTAATGTTGGTCATGTTCAAGACTCCCTGGTTCAGCTGTGAGAAAATTTGTAGTGTTGAGGCCCAGGATGCCAGTGCATGCAGTATGAATTGCATTGAATTGTCCTTGCAGTTTGAATATGGTGCCACTAGATGATGCCTTTGTACATTTAGATAGGGGTTGCAAATCAAGTACAATTCTATCCTTTAGTATCCAAATAGTTGTAGAACTAAAGTTACATTTTGTGAGATAATTTTTTTCCTTTTGAAGGAAGAAGGAAAACGTTCATCTACACTTCTAAATTTATACTGTTGGGCATCTTCCTAATTTGCATTCCAGTTAAGCACTGGTGTTCTCCAGCATAACTTCTCTGTGAGGTGACTTTGAACTTGCCAGCTTTGCTGTCTGTAGCAGTCTCCTGTGTGGCTGCTATTGGAAGCTTCCTCCTGAGTTCTCTAATGATGGTACTCAGAGTTTCTAAAATGAGCTGTCTACACTCATTAAGAATGTTGAAATTACAGACTTGTCTCAGCCTTTTGTAGTCCCCTGATTATTTCCTGCCCCCATCATGATCAGCTAGGTGCAAAGGGAAGCAGCTATTGCCTCTTCAGTGTCTGATTCTTTCTGATTCTCTTCCTTCCATAATTCTTCAGGTTGTCAGTGGATCTTTGTGTCTAAGAAGTATATGCTCTAAGGCAATTTTATCACTCCCAGATATATCAAAGCATAAAGATCATACTTTGAGCAGATGAACTGGCTTAAGTCACACAGGAGGCAGTGGAGGGAATGTTTGACAGTTTCCATTAGCTCAGATTAGATACCTTCTAAGAAAAGGGTGGCCTGTGAGAGGATTGCCTTAGCTCTGTATGGAGCTCGCTTTCAACATGTTTCATTTGTAAACAAAATTTTGTAGTTCTTCAAGTCCTTTGCTCATTATAGGGTTCTACATAGGAATTGGACAGAAACATCGTTTTCAGTATATCTTGTACTTCCGTGGGTGAGCAGAGAAGGATGAATAGATTTCTCATTTTATCAGATCTTGAAGCCACGGTAGTGATTTTTCTTAGAACTGAGTCTGGGAAATAGCTTGTCATGACATTGTTCTATGTACCATGTTGCTTTCATCCCACTAAGGAAAAAAGAAGCTATTCTGTATTTGTAAAGATTTGATATTAGAGAGTGTAACTTACAAAAAAAAATAATCTAGGCTTATTACTCTGCAATGGTTGTCTAGGGTAGTATGAACCTGGCTTTACTGAGCTGTGGGAAAAAAGGTTTTGTTCACATTCAGGTTATAGTTGGATTGGAAATGTGGACATGTGAAGTGCATATATCTAAGCAAAGAATGTATGTGGACAAGAGCATGCATGCATATAAGCATATAAGCAGAGATTATTGGGTTAGCTGCAGAAGTCTGATTATTTGGGGTATTGCTTTATTTACCTTCTCTTTATATTCATAAAATGTTTATCAAAGTTTACTACTCCTGAGGGCTATAATTGTTAAGTATTTCATTTTTATCTTATTGGCAGGGTAATAAGGATTACCATCTACAAACATGCTGTGGGAGTCTTGCTTATGCAGCCCCTGAATTAATACAAGGCAAATCATATCTTGGATCAGAGGTAATTATTCATTGATGTAGTCAACATTCATTTATTGGGGACCTATAATGAATCACTTACTGTATATTGGGTATATAACATTACAATAAATAATTTAGTTAATTAAAAAGTTTATGGGACCAGGGGTTTGGCCTAGTGGTAGAGGGTTTGCCTAGCATGGATGAAGACCCAGGTTTGATTCTGCAGTACCACATACATAGAAAAAAGCTGGAAGTGGTATTGAGGCTCAAGTGGTAGAGCTCTAGCCTTGAGAAAGTTCAAGGACAGTGCTCAGGCCCTGAGCTCAAGCCCAGCACTGGCAAAAAAAAAAAGAAAAAAGTTTATTTATAAACTAATAGGGTAAATCACTTGCATTAACAACTTGTTGTTGTTTTTGGTCTTGGGGCTTTAACTCAGGGCTTGGGCACTGTCTCTGAGTTTTTGTGCTCAAGGCTACTGCTCTACCACATTGAACCACAGCTCCATTTCCAGCTTTCTGTCGGTAAATTATCATGGACTTTCTTGCTTTGGCTGGCTTTGAAATGCAGTCCTCAGATCTCAGCTTCCTAAGTAGCTAGGATTATAGGCATGAGCCACCAGTGCCTGATATATAAAGATTTTTTGGGGGGTGGTGGTGGTGGGGGGGACTATAGGGTCTGCCTAAGATGTCCTCAAATTCCCAGTTGTCCTACCTCTGTCTCCTGAGTGCTAAAATCATAGGTTTGTACAACCATTGGCTAGATATGACACACATTTCGAAGAAGGAATGTCTTTTTTTTTAAATTTTTTTTATTTTTATTTTTTTACTGTATTTTTTTAATTGTAATTAGTAAAAGGGTTACATGATATTTGCCAGATAGAAGGTGCTTTAATTCACATATATTGATTCCCTTTCACATGTCTTGGTACCCATTACCCTCCCCTCCAAGGAATGTCTTTTTTTTTCCTCCCTCCTTCCCTCTCTCCCTTCCTTCCTTTTATTATTGGTTGGTCATTGGGCTTGCACTGTGGACCTGAGCACTGCCCATGAGCTCTTCAGCTTAAGGTTAGTGTTCTACCGCTTGAGCCACAGCACCATTTCCTGTTTCTCTGGTGGTTAATTAGGAATAAGAATGTCAGACTTTTGTGCCTGTGCTGGCTTTGAACCGGGATCTTCAGATCTCAACCTCCTGAGTAGCTAGGATTACCGGCTGGTGAGCCACAAGCACCTGGTGAGGAATATAGATATCTATATATAGATGTCTGCAAGCCCACTGTGTTATTTAGTTTAGACAGGTTAGCTGGATAGAGTGCACACCTTGGCCTGACATCTTTGGTGTTGATTAGCACAAACCTATCCTTTGTTCATAACTGGCTCTCTGAGGCTAGAAGTTCCATGTAAAAGTCTGTTCAGAAGGCGGAAGCTTACTCTATTTTCCACTACTCGTGGCTTCTAGTTGGCTAATTTCTTCGCTGGAGTACTAGTATTGCTGGTGTTAATGTCCTGAAGTAGACAAAACAAAACAAAAAATCCTCAAACCAGTGAATTGTCAAAGTGCAGGAAGTTCTGGGCTGAACAGTTTTCTTATTTTAGGACATTTCCAAATCTTTCATATGCTCTTGTACAGTATGACCTTTTGGGAGGGATATACCACAAGTAGAACTGGTCCTGATTTTGTCTTCCTATTTAGTCTACTTTTCATGAGGAATATCTTCTGAAACTAGTGCTATATGGGAGAGATTTTGAAAAGTATTAAGTTATATTCTTGGTGCCATGAAAACATAAGATTTAACTTGCT
Organism: Megascapheus bottae; assembly: GCF_031878675.1. NCBI lineage: Eukaryota > Metazoa > Chordata > Mammalia > Rodentia > Geomyidae > Megascapheus > Megascapheus bottae. Next base: position 60,608,801 of record NC_143511.1, read on the forward strand.
ATTGGATAATAAGTAACCTTTAATTTTGACAGGATCTCATATTTAGAATGTAAAAATAGAATTAAGAATTTTGATGTATTTTTGTTTAAATTCATTTATTTATATTTTTCTCTTTGCTTTATTCTTTTTCTTGAATATCTACATATATATGCATTTTTTTGGGGGGGGATCATGGGGCTTGAACTCACTCTGGGCTCTGTCCCTGAACTCTTCAGCTCAAGGCTACCGCCCTACCCTTGAGCCAAGCCCCACTTCCCATTTTTCTAGAGGTTAATTGGAGATAAGAGTCTCAGGTCCTTTTGTTACCAGGCTGGCTTTGAACCTCGATCCTCAGATCTCAGCCTCTTGAATACCTAGAATTACAGGCGTAAGCCACAACACCCGGCATGTGCACATATTTTTTTTGAACTGGAAATGTCATATCTCTCTATACAGAATACTTACATACATTTCCTACAAACAAAGCCTTTCATAAACTTTTATAACTTTAGTTATCAAAATCAGAATTTAATATTGATACAATATATTTAACCCACATTCATATTTAATGGTGTGACTTGTAACAGTGATGTCTCTTATAGGTTTATTTTCTCCTGGTTCAGATCACACATTTCATTTAGTTCCTATGCCTTTTTAATATTTTCTAGTCTGGAAACCTTCCTTAGGTTTTGTTTTTCTTAACTTTAATGTATTTCAGTTGTGGGCCAGGAGTGTGGTCTAGTGGTAGAATACTTGCCCTGGGTTCGATACCTTGGCTCCAAATACACAGAAAAAGCCAGAAGTAGTGTTATGGCTCCAGTGTTAGAACACTAGCCTTGAGAAAGCCCAAGGACAGTGCCCAGGCCCTGAATTGAAGTTTTTTTAGAATATGAGTTTGAGTTTGGTCCTTGGTCCTTCCTTATGATTGGATTTATGCTGTACATTTTTGGCAGAAATATCACAGAAGTAATACTCTGGCTTTCTTTGTTCATTATAGAAAAGAGAATGAACTGTCACTTTTGTCAAAGTAGGTCTAGTCATACTAGATACTTTTTATGTTCTCCCTGACCCCCGCCCCCAGTATTGGGGATAAAACTGAGGGCCATACACACACAATCTGGGCAAGTACTCTAACTCAACCCATGTTTCATCTTTAATGGTTAAATACATATAACATACAATTTTTCATGTTGACTAACTATTTTTAAGTATACAGTCAAGTGGTATTACGGTTGCATTGTTATGCAATGAATCTCCACAGTTCTTTTCATCTTGCAGGAGAAAAGTTTATACCTTAAACAGAACTCTGCCTTCCTGGCTACTCCATTTCCCTGGCAATAGTCAGTCTACTTCCTGTGTCATAGAAATAGAACCTTATTACAACCTTTGGGTTTTTTTTTTTTTTTTTTTTTTTTTTTTTGCCAGTCCTGGGCTTGAGCTCAGGGCCTGAGCACTGTCCTTGGGCTTTCTTCAAGGCTAGAGCTCTACCCTGAGTCACAGCACCACTTGCAGCTTTTTTTCTAGTATGTGGTATCGAGGAATTGAACCGGGGTTTTCGTGCATGCTAGGCAAGCACTCTACCACTAGGCCAAACTCCCAGCCCACAACCTTTGTTTTTTGTGACTTTATTTCACTTAGTATGTCTTTAAGGTTGTAGCACGTGTCAGAATCTCTTTTCTTTTTAGGCTGAAAATATTCCATTGTATGTATATATAATATTTTGTTGGTTTATTCCTGTTGATGAACACTTGGGTTGTCTAGCTGTTGTGAATTATGCTACTAGGAATGCAGGTCTATGAATATCTCTTAGAGAGACTTTTTCATTCTTTGTGTATAGTGAAAAGTATAATTGCTGTTAACTCTATTTTTAATATTTTTTCAGTAAATCTCATACTGTTTATCATAGTGGTCACACCATTTTTTTTTCTTTTCTTGCAGGGGAGGTGGGGTTAGTAATGGGGCTTGAACTCTGGGCCTAGGCACTGTCCCTGAATTCTTTAGCTCAGGACTAGTGTTCTATCACTTTTTTGCCATAGCACCACTTCTGTTTTTCTGGTGTATTTTAGAGGTAAGAGTTCCGTGGACTTTTATGTCTGGCTGGCTTTGAACCATAGTTCTAAGTAGCTAAGGTTATAGGTGTGAACCTGGTCATCCCACTATTTATATTCTTATGAAGTAAATACTATTACCCCATTCTGTAAGATGAAAAAGTGAAAAGACTCAGGCCGAGATTAGGTATGTTTGCAGAGTTGCATAGCTAGTTAGTACTGGTCACAATTTGAGTGAAGAGAATCACTCTTACTGCTGCTCCATCTAGTCTCTGATAAGTGATGACAGTATGCTGAACTCATTAGATTGTTAGAGGGTTGGTGAGAATGACACTGTTGGTCTGAAGGGTCTGACTTTTTCCCTATGTGATATTTTTTCTCAAAATTATATATTATCTTTAAGTAGTTGTACAAATGGGTTAGTATTCAATAAATCATTGTATAAATACAATGCATCTTGATTAATGTTACCCTTTCATCATTTTCTATCATTTCTCTTAGCTCAACCCCTCCTATCAGTTTTTCTAGTTTCCTTGGATATGCATTAAATATGTACCCTTAAACCCCTTTATTTGTTCTATCCTCTTCTCTGCCAAGTTGGTTTCTTATTCTTTTTAGTTTGGCTTTCTATCTTTCTAAGACAAGTTAAATTAGTATACCATGAAATCATCTGGGGCACTTGTCAAATATCCTTGGAAATTATGTTTTTTTTTTTTGGCCAGTCCTGGGGCTTGAACTCAGGGCCTGGGTACTGTCTCTGAGCTTCTTTTGCTCAAGGCTAGCACTCTACCTCTTGAGTCACAGTGTCACTTCTGGCGAGTCACAGTGTCACTTCTGGCCTTTTCTGTTTACATGGTACTGAGGAATCAAACCTATGTATGCTAGGCAAGTACTCTACCACTAAGCCACATTCTCAGCCCCTTGGATTTAAAAAAAATTACTATTTTTTTGTTTGTCTTTTTTTGGGAGGGGATCATGGGGCTTGAACTTGGCCTGGACACTGTCCCTGAGCGCCTCAGCTCAAGGCTACCATCCTACCCCTGAGCCTGGGCATTGTCCTTGAGCTCTTCAGCTCAAGGCTACCACCCTACCCTTGAGCCAAGCACCAATTCCTCATTTTCTAAGAGGTCAATTGGAGATCAGAGTCTCAGGCCCTTTTGTTACCAGGCTGGCTTTGAGCCTTGATCCTCATATCTCAGCCTCCTGAATAGCTAGGATTGTAGGTGTGAGTCACCACGCCTAGCTTGGTTTGTTTTTAAGGGGAAACTTAACCTTCATTTAAAAAATAAGTCATTTAGGCTCAGTGCAGTGGCTTACCCTAGTAATCCTACATACTTACTTGGTGGTAGAGATTGGGAAGGTCATGATTTTAGGGCAAAACATTTTTGAGACCTCATTTCAGCCCCTAAAAAGTGGGACATAGTCGCAGGAATATTGTCATCCTCTCTATGTGGAAAGCACAAATATGAGGCTCTCAATCCAGGCTGACCTGAAAAATAATGAAAAGCAAAAAGGGTTAGGTGCATGACTTAGTGGTAGAGTGATTGCCTAGCAAGAGCAAGACCCTGAATTTAAACCGCTATAAAAAATGGTTTAGATAATTCTAATATTTATTGTCTAGATCCTGCCTTAAAGACATGTTTTATATTATTATCTAATTATGTAATTTCTTAAGTAATTTCTCATAAGAAATGGTTTCAAGCATTTCTCTAGTTATTTTTGTTTTATTTGGCACTTGGTAGCTTATGGATTTACTTGCACTTGCTTTGGCTTAGGATTGTACTGGTTTGTTAACTAATTTGAAAGTGAAGGTACTTAATGAGTTACCTGAAGAATACTTTTCTCCTCTCAAGAAGAGTAGATTCCTATAGATTTTTCTCTTCTTAAGTAATTTGCTCCTTTCAAGTAGATTTCTTTTTCTCCACATATTCCTATGGAGTTTTACTCTTACTTTTTTTGTCTCTTAGGTTTCTAAATTTTATTTTAAATCAGGTTTTGGGCTACAGGTGCTTTAGCACTTAAGCAATATCCTTAACCCTTTTTACTTTTACTTTTTATTATTATTTTTAATTTTTTAATTTTTTTTTTATTTTTGTCAGTCCTGGGGTATGAACTCTGGGCCTGGGCACTCTTCAGCTCAAGGCTACTGCCTAATCCCTTGAGCCATACCACCACTTCCAGTTTTCTGGTGATTAATTGGAGATAAAAGTCTCATGGACTTTTTAGTGCTTGAGCTGGCTTTGAACCGCAGTCCTCGATTTCAGACTCCTGACTAGCTAGCTAGGACTATAGGTGTGAGCCACCATTCCTGATACACTTTAATTTTTTTTTTTTTTTTTTGTGGGTCATGGGGCTTGAACTTGCCTGGGGCTGTCCCTGAGCTCTTCAGCTCAAGGCTCCCACTCTACCCTTAAGCCAAGCCCCACTTCCCTATTCTAGGGGTTAATTGGTGAGAAGAGTCTCAGGTCCTTTTGTTACCGGGCTGGCTATGAACCTTGATCCTCAGATTTTAGCCTCCTGGGTAGCTAGGATTATAGGCGTGAGCCAACTGCGTGGCCACTTTTAATTATTTTTAAGGTAAGATTTTATACTTTTGCCCAGGTCTTTACTCATGATCTTCTTTCTGTGCCTTCCGTGTGTCTAGGATCACCTGCATATACCACCATGCCAGGCTTGTTTATAGAAACTAGGTCTCACTAACTTTTTGCCTTGACTAGTCTTGAACCATAAGAAGCTAGGAATATAAGCATGAGCCCACTGTATCCCACCTCTTAATTTTTGGTTTATAGCCACAGATGTATCTCTTTCAGCATGCCTTTACTTATAGAAAAAATATTTACAGCTCTCAGACATAAATGGTTAATTCTGATCTACAACTTGGAACAAAATTCAGGTATTGGCTTAAAAAGCAAATTATTCACTTGAAGTGTTATAGTGAGATTCTAGTAATTTGGTATGATTTCAAAGACAGGACTGAATTTTCTGAGTTACTAGTTTAGGTACTAGCTAGATGTGCAATGCTGCCCAAGTTATTGTAACTGTCTATGCCTTTGTTCCCTTCAAAAATTACTATCTTTCTTATCTCTTAAAATTTTCCTAAGAATAAAATGAGTGTAGGGAGCTATGATTTCTAATTTTCACCCAGGCCAAATGCTGTTTGAATAAACAGTTACTGCTTAGGACCTATGGGGCACCTTAGTATCTCATGTAAAGGTTAAAACTCCTTTTGGATTTTAAGATTTGTAAGGTTATTTGTGCTGGCAGGCTAGCCTTATGTTTGAAAAGCCAATCATTGCATATTATTAAGATATCTGTGCAAAGGGAGGGTTTAACAATGCAGCTTAGTCACATTTCCAGGTCATCAAGATGTTTTTGACTTGTTTTTGACATGTCCATACCTGTTTATATACTAATATATAACCTAAACTTTCAGTAGCCATGTAGAATTGCCTTTCAGAATCAGAGACCTGTCCTCATTTCCTTATTATGCCCAGTTTAGTTCAGGTAATTGGGAATTATCTTCTGTCATGTATTAGTATATAGCTAGAGTATACTGAACCAGAACTCAAGATGCTTTCCTTGGTGGCCTGCCATAGACTGGCTTTTGATAAGTCATCTTTTCTGGGCTTCATTTTCCTTGCCTGTAGAATGAACAAGTTGAATGGCATGCTCTCTAAGCACTGGTCTAGGTTTGGGAAAAGACTGTGATTCTTTTTTTGTTTTAGGACTTGAATTTAGAACCCAGGTGCTGTTTGTGAATTTTTGTGCTCATGGCTAAAATGCTGTCCTCCTTGAGCCACAGTTCCACTTGTGACTTTTTTTTTTTTTTTTTTTTTTTGTGGATCATGGGGCTTGAACTGGGTCTGGGTGCTGTCCTGGCCTTTTTAGCTCAAGGCTACCATCCTATGCTTGAGCTATAGCCCCACTTCCCATTTTCTAGTGATTAACTGGAGACAATAGTCTCATGGCTTTGTAGTGTCTGAGCTGGCTTTGAACTGTGCTCCTCAAATCTTAGCCTCCTGAGTAGCTGGGATTACAGGCATGAGCTACTGAACCTGGCTGTGATATTTTTTTTTTAGTTGGTTGTTGGGCTTGAACTGGGCTTGGGTGCTGCCCCTGAGCTCTTCAGTTCAAGGCTAGCATGCTCTACCACTTGAGCCACAAATCTACTTCCAGTTTTCTGGTGGTTAATTGAGATAAAAGTCTCATGGGCTTTTGTGCTCGAGCTGACTTTGAGCCAGCATCCTCACATCTCAGCCAGTAATTAGGATAACAGGTGTGAGTCATTGGTGCCTGGCAAGACTTTTATTTTTGGTGGTTAATTGGATATGAGTCTCATGGACTTTCTTGTCTGGGCTGGCTTTTAACCAAGATCTTCAGATCTCAGCCTCCTAAATAGGATAAGTGGCATAAGCCACTTTCTCCCAGCTTATTTCTATAATGATTTTTTTTTTCCACCCAGGCAGATGTTTGGAGCATGGGCATACTCTTCTATGTACTTATGTGTGGATTTCTACCATTTGATGATGATAATATCATGGTTTTGTACAAGAAGATTATGGTGAGTATTACTAGGCATAGAATTTCAATATGAAATTTTCCTATGCTGTGTATGTATGCTTCCATTTATAAAGTGTAAACACAGGCAAAAGTAATCTGTGTTGTAACAAATTAAGACTGTGTGAGTGGTTAAAAGGGAGTTGGTGGCTTCTGTTTCTTGAACTGGGTGCTATTTAGTTATATATTCAATTTTTTTTGTTTGTTTGATGCCTATACTGGGACTTTGAGCTATCGTTTGGCTCTTTTGTTCATGGCTGGCACAAGAAAAAAAAAAGTGGCTGCTGCTTGAGTTAGGCTTCCAGGTCCAATTGTTTGCTGGTTAACTGGAGATAAAAGTCTTACTGACTTGTCTGTCTGGGCTGGCTTTGAATGTCAATCCTTAGATCTTGGCCTTCTGAATAACTAGGATGATAGGCCAGCCACCGGCACCCAGCTGTACTCAAATGTAGAAAACTTAGCAAGATGTGCACTTATTTGCATTTCTACATAGTTAAAAAAAATAGAGTAAGTTTTTATTTGTCCCAAAGTAAGGTAAGTAAGTATATATGATCATTCCTTCCAGTAAGAGTTTTTGTTTTCATTTTAAAGTAATACCTTGAGCCAATTGCTGTGTTTAACTACATTTTTCTATTAAGGTTATAGTAAATAAGAATCATCATTTCTCCCAACTTTTGGGAAGGTAAAATTTTAGCTTTGAGCTGTAAGATTATAGTTGAGTATTACTATTGCTAGAGTTATGGCTCCAGATAGAGTAAGACTTTGATTTCAAACTCTAGTTCTGCAATAGAAAAAAGTTAGAAGAGGGGCCATGAGTTTGGCCTAGTGGTAGAGTGCTTGCCTAGCATGCATGAGGGTCTGGGTTCAATTCCTTGGTACCACATACATAGTAAAAGCCAGAAGTGGTGCTCTGGCTCAAGTGGTAGAGCTCTTAGCCTGGAGAAAGCTCAAGGCCAGTGCTCAGGCCCTGAGTTCAAGCCCCAGGACTGGAAAAAAAAAAGAAAAAGAAAAAAAAGAGTATTGTAAATGTTAGAATCATCTGTATATTAGAAACAAATTGTAATGCGTGAGGGTAAGAAGTGACTGCTAATGGTAATGAAATTTCTTTTGAGTTAATGAACACATTCTCAAACAATGTGGTAATGATGGTTCTCCACCTATTTATTTTTATTTTTTTGGTGCTGCATATTCAACCCAGGGACTTATGTACACTAAGCATATGTTCTATTACAGAACTATAGCTCCATCCTCAAAAACTTTGTTAATACTAATATCTACAGAATGGCATACTTTAAAAAGAGTAATTTTAGTTGATATGACAATTACATTAAGGTAAAAAATTCAGAAAAATCACACATAGCAAAGAAAAATAGTAAGACTCACAGAGTTAATATTCAAAGCAAATGAATAAAAGAAGATATGTAAAACAAACAACAACAGGAGCTGGGAGTTTGGCCTAGTTGTAGAGTGCTTGCCTAGCATGCATGAAGACCCAGGTTCAATTCCCGGTATCACATACATAGAAAAAGCTGGAAGTGGTATTGTGGCTTAAGTGGTAGAGCTCTAACCTTGAGAAAGCCCAAGGACAGTCCTCAGGTCCTGAGTACAAGCCCCATGACTGATAAACAAACAAACAAGAACAAAAAAGTACATTGTGTCAGGCACCAGTGGCTCAGGCCTATAATATTAATTGAGAGGAAACTGAGATCTGAGAATCTCAGTTCAAAGCCAGCCTGGGCATGAAAGTCTGTGAGACTTCTATCTCTAATTAACCACCAGAAAACCAGAAGTGTTATGGCTCACGGGGTAGCCTTGAGCTGAAGAGCTCAGGGACAACGCATAGGCCCAGAGTTCAAGCCCCACGACCGACAGAAAAAACAAAACAGAAAAAAGCCTTGTATTGTGTTTCTATGTTTCTTAGCAAACCAAGCAGACCTCTTTATTCTCAACATTTCAAGTTGATTATATATATATATATATATATATATATATATATTTGTTCCAATGTCATGGTTTTAATTCAGGGCCTCATGCTTTTGCTCTGTTTACTTTTCCATGGTTGGTGCTCTACCACTTGAGCTATGCCTGCAATCACCATTTTTCTGGTTAATTGAGAATGGAGTCTTGATGACTTTTCTGCTCACCAGGCTTTGAAACAAGATCTTCTGATCCGTCTAAATAATAAGACATATAGAAAATGTAATTAAAAATTGGCTACAATGCATATGTGTAGTTCAGATTTGATAACTTTCATGAAATAGAAGGGAGGGAGAAATAGAACTGTAAAGAGAATGGGTGAGAGGGAACAAAAATTTTTATATGTTAGGCATGCAAAAAGAAGAGGAGGAGGAAGAGGAGAAACAAAAAAACCAAAACAGTGTTGGGAATTGGCTTAGTGGTAGAATGCTTGCCTAGCATGTGTGAAGCCCTGGGTTTGATTCCTCAGTACCACATAAATAGAAAAAGGCCAGAAGCTGTGCTGTGGCTCAAGTGGTAGAGTGCTAGCCTTGAGCAAAAGAAGCTCAGGGACAGTGCTCAAGTCTTGAGTTTAAGCCCCAGGACTGGCGAAAATCAAAGCAAAACAAACTAAAACTGTAATATAGGCAAATAGAATTATATAAAGAATATATTATTTCTACTTTAATTTTTGTTGTTGTTAGGGCTTGAAGCTCTTATTTAGCCTCAGCCTTTCTTTTTTTTTGCTTATATATCAAATTCTGCCACTTGAATCATACCTCCAGTCCAACCTTTTTGTTTGTTAATTGGAGTCTTCAGGACTTTTCTGCTTGGCTTGGCTATGAACTCAAACCTCAGATCTCAGCCTCCTAATAGCTAGGATTGCAGGTGTGGGTTACTGGTGCTTGGCTTAATACTTCAGGTGTGTGTGTGTGTGTGTGTGTGTGTGTGTGTGTGTGTGTCTGTCTCTGTCTCTGTCTGTCTGTCTGTCTGTCTGTCTGTCTGTCTGTGTCTGTCTATCCACATATACTTCTCTGGGGAGACTTTGTAAATCGTAATTTAGGGCTGGATGGGAAAGGTCTGTCCTATTTAGCAGTCAGTAAGTTGAGCCAGGAGACAGGCTTAGAACAGTGAGTACTGCATAAGCCTCAGACTCAAAGCTCTGTTGCTGCTGTGATCAGATTTTTTTCCTAACCAGGGAGTAGACCTGTGCTCAGCTGCCACATTGATGCCATCAAAGTCCTAGCTGCCTCTGATGGTTGTCTCTGTTAAGTGTTTTAAGCTTCAACTATGCACTGCCGTTAGTATGGCTATCACACCATCACCTCTACTGTGTTACTCAGTAAAGAATCCCTAACCTCCATTGTTCCAGAACTGATGTCTCTGGCATCTAACCTGACAGTGTAACTTCCTGTAGTTTAAAATTTGCTGTGGGGCCTTGTTCCTTGATGGACATTCTTTTTTTGTTTTTTGCCAGTCCTGGGCTTGGGCACAGGGCCTGAGCACTGTCCCTGGATTTTTCTCAAAGTTAGGGCTCTACTACTTGAGCCACAGCACCACTTCTGGCTTTTTGCTACGTATGTGGTACCAAGGAGTCGAACCTGGGTCTTCGTGCATGCTAGGCAAGCACTCTACCACTAAGCCAAACTCCCGGCCCGATGGACATTCTTTTTATGATTGTTTTGTACCCAGATTCTCTGGCAAGGTGTCCTGTGACTCCTCCAACGGAGCCACGATTGCTCCTTATTCCAGACCTCCAGAGTAACTCTGTTTCTAAGAAAAGGCATTCTTTCAAGTTGGTATCTTGTGGTTTCCTTCAGAGAATGAGAAATAATATTTTTCTTTGCGAAGGCTAGTCTCCCACTCCAGAGCACTTGCTACCTCATAGATCTCTGTTCTGGGATTAAGTCTTGCTTTTCCTATGGGTAAAGTTGGCAGTCGGTCAGCAGGCTCATTTGTTTTACCTTATCAAAGTGTCTTTATCTTCCTTTACCTCAGTCAAGAAGCTGGGGACTCAATAGGAACTTGTTACTGCTTTTTTTTTTCTTTGCAGGGTTTCGCTATAGTTTTTGGTCTCCCTTCTTCCCTCACCTTTTTACTAATCTCTTACTCTGGTTTTGAGAGTGTCATCAGAATCTTCCCATTCATGGAGTAAAAATGGCAGATGTTCCTAATCTAGTTTTTGCTTAATTAACTTATTTTTTCTCTATTGCATACTGGAAAAGCCTTTAAAATCAATGCCTCAACCATAAAGAGTAATTTAGGGATGAGATGGAATTGCAATGATTTTGAACCTGGGGGTTGAAGAGCCCTAATTCTACCAGGTTAACATTAAGTTGTGTTTGCAGTAGCCGTGGGAACTGTGTGCACAGTATTCCTGTTTGTTCTTGAGAGGGGAGATAGATGACCGTGGAGCTGGAGACCAGCTTTCTAGAGCCTTGAAATATAACCAAGATAGACTATATAATATCCTTCCATCCTTTCTAGAGTCTCTGCTAATCTTTTCTAGATAGTAGTAGTTGCTTTGGCTCATGTTTGTTGACTGTGACAGCAGTTCTTGTGTACATGGAGTCATACACTGTACCAGCAGCATGAGACAGAGGAGAGTAGAAGTGGAACCTTGGTCTTTGGGCAGCTCACTAACATTTTCCAGTTAAACTTTTAATAGCTATTACATTGGTCTCTTGAATTTGTCCCTCTTTTTGCTACTCTTTTTCTGTAAGATAGCACTATGTTTCTTGTTTTGAAAAAATAATTTTAGTTTTATAAGTTACCAGGATTCTTCATTTTTTTTTTAATTTTAATTTTTTTTTTTGCCAGTCCTGGGCTTGAGCTCTGGGCCTGAGCACTGTCCTTGGACTTTCTCAAGGCTAGAGCTCTACCACTTAAGCCTCAGCACCACTTCCGGCTTTTTTCTATGTATGTGGTACCAAGGAATCGAACCCTGGTCTTCATGCATGCTAGGCAAGCACTTTAACCACTAGGCCAAACTCCTGGCCTTCTTCATTTTTTTTTAAGTTAAAAATTTTCTTTTTATTATAACTGGGGTGAAGTGGAACTCAGAATAGCCATTATCAAGAAATTTACTAACAACAGATGCTGGTGGGGATGTGGCCAGAAGGGAATGCTGCTATATTGTCCGTGGGAGTGCAAACTTGTTGGACGACTCTGGAAAGCAGTATGGAGATTCCTCAAAAAGCTAAACATAGAGTTCCCATATGACCCAGCAATCCCACTTTTGGGCATTTACCCAAACAACCCCAGACAAGGCCATATTAAAGCCACCAGCACAACCATGCTCATTGCAAAATTATTTACCATAGCTAAGATATGGAGCCATGCCCTCAGTAGACGAATGGATCAAGAAAATATGGCATATGTACATAGTGGAATTCTATGCTGCCATCAGGAAGAATAACATTACCTCATCTGTAAGGAAATCAAAAGATTTAGAAAAAAATCATATTAAGAGAAGTAAACCAGAACCAAAGAAACATAGACTCCATGATTTCCCTCATTTGTGATAATTTGTATATTACTAGCATTGTCCTAGCAGAAGATCACAACAGTTCAATAGCTATGTACATATGACTATATATAAGATATTTCTAAGTGAAATGAACTCCAAGATATGGAAATGAAATTTTTCTTTTGGTTGTTGTTTTTAATGTACTATGTGAAGTTATGTCTTTTTTCTTTTTCCCTCCTATGCTTTATCTTCTGCTGTCATTATATTTGATTTTGGTACTGGGTGTCTTGTATGTACGTTTATCTGAATTAGGGAAGGGAAGGGGGAACAACAAAATGGTGAGACAAACCAATGCAATAGCAATATTCACAAGACAATATGTTGGAAATGAACTTTCTAACTGGCTGGGGGAGATTGGAAGGTGGTAGGGGGGTAATGAGGTTCGATGAGAAATGTACTCACTACCTTATGTATGTAACTGTAACCCCTCTGTACATCACCTTGACAATAAAATTAAATAAAGAAATGATTAAAGAGCAGATGTAGACTTGTCACAGTTACATAAGTCAGGTAATGAGTACAATCCTTTTGAACAGTCACCTCATTCTCTCCCAGATTTTCCTCTCCCAACTCCCCCCACCCCCCACCAAGTTGTATAGTTCATTTCCAACAGTATCCAGTGGGTTTCCCAACAGTGTCTAGTGGGTTTCCCAACGGTGTCTAGTGGGTTTCACGGCTGAATTGGGTTCACCCTTTGTCCCACCATTTTTGTGCTTCCTCTTCCTCTTCCCAAATCAGATAATATTATATACGAGAAAAGGGGTACAGAAATCAAAATCAGCTACAGAAAGGAATAAACCAAAGAGAAGAAAAAGAACCAAAAAACAGTACAATAGGTACCAGGAATTTGGCCTAGTGGTAGAGTGCTTGCCTAGCATGCACGAAGACCTAGGTTTGATTCCTCAGTACCACATACATAGAAAAAAGCCAGGAGTGGTGCTGTGGCTCAAGCGGTAGAGCTCTAGCCTTGAGAAAATCCAAGGACAGTGCTCAGGCCCTGAGCCCAAGCCCAGGACTGACAAAACAACAACAAAAAAACCCAAAAAACAAAACAAAACAAAAAAACCCAGTACAATAAAAAAACCTCTTGTTATGCTTATTATGCCTATAATCCTATCTACTAAGGAGACTGAGATCTGAGCATTGCAGTTGGAAGGCAGCCTAGGTACAAAAGTCCAGGTGAGATTCTTCTTACCAATTAAACACTCAAAAATTGAAGGGATACTGTGGCTTGAAGTGGTAGAACACTAGCCATGAGCAAATGAGCTCAGGGACAGGGCCTAGTTCAAGCCCCAAAATGACCAAAATAAACCCCAGAAGTCCTTTGCTTCTATTTATGCTTGGATTTCATTTTGGTAAACATTTTATATGATCATGCACATAGCTGTTGTGCCCATTTTGATAAACATCATTTTACATGATCATATGCACATAGCTGTTGTGTCCATGACAATTCTCTCCTAAGAATATAGGCTACCTTATTCTACAGGAACTCCACGTCAAATTTATAAACTTCCTGGTTTCTCAAAAGATTAATCAAATCTCTTAGCTAGTATAGTACAGAGTATTATACCTCATAGAACTCCCAAAATTCCAGGTAAGCACTTTACTACTAAGCTATAATCTCTACTCTCATCTGGAATTCTAGGAAGAACGTAGGGACACATAATCATAGAATTTTGCTGTTTAAAATAATAGAAATCATGTTTTCTTATTGTTTCTATTGGTTTAATACTTAAATCTTTATTAAGACATCTCATTCCTTGGTTATGTGTCTGTAAATTTTTTTTTTTCGGTCAGTCATGGGACTTCAACTCTGGGCCTGGGTGTTGTCCCTGAGCTCTTCAGCTCAATGTGTCTGCCCTATCTCTTGAGCCACAGTGCCACTAATGGTTTTTTAGTGGTCAATTGGAGATAAGTCTTGGGGACTTTAGTGCCTGGGCTGGTTTTGAATTAGAATCCTCAGATCTCAGTTTCCTGAGTAGCTAGGATAACAGGCGTGAGCCACTGTGCTCGGCTCCTGTAAACTTCTTTACTATGGGGAGAAATCTTAGGTAATTGATTTAGAGCTGGTATTCATAATGCTAGTCCTATGGTAGAATTACTTGAGGAACTTTAAAAAGTAGTAATTCCAAATCAATTGAGTCAAAATATCACTTAAAATTAAAAAAATTTGGGCCGGGAGTTTGGCCTAGTGGTTAAAGTGCTTGTCTAGCATGCATGAAGACCCGGGTTCGATTCCTTGGTACCACATACATAGAAAAAAGCCGGAAGTGGTGCTGAGGCTCAAGTGGTAGAGCTCTGGCCTTGAGAAAGTCCAAGGACAGTGCTCAGGCCCTGAGCTCAAGCCCAGGACTGGCAAAAAATAAAAAGCCCCATTGCTGGGCTGGAAGTTTGGCTTAGTAGTAGAGTGCTTGTCTGGAGACCAGGGTTCAATTCCTTGGTACCACATACATAGAAAAAAGCCAGAAGTGGTCCTTGGGCTTTCCTCAAGGCTAGTGCTCTACCATTTGAGCCACAGCACCACTTGTATGTGGTACCAAGGAATCGAATCTTTGTGCAGGCTTGGCAAGCACTCTACCACTGGGCCAAACTCCCTGCCCTAAACTTTCTGAAGTTTGTGTGCTATGTATCTTTGTAGCCTTTGCACTTTGTTGTTAAGAGAAAAATTAAATACTTGCTGGCATTCATATTGTTTTCTTGGTACTAGTCTTGGAACTTAAACTTAGGCCTTGGCACTGTCCCTGAGCTTTTATGCTCAAGGCTAATGCTTTACCACTTGACCCGGTGTTTCATTTGTCTTTTTAATGGTTAATTGGAGATGAGTCTCACAGACTTTGCTACATAGACTGGCTTTGAACTGAGATCTTTAGATTTCAGCTTCCCTATAGTTAGGATTTATAGGGGTGAATCACTAGCACATAGCTAAGTATTGGGCCATTTTTATATTTCTTAAATATCTCTAATCTAAGTTACTGATTTAAAAAATGGACTGATTCTTGCTTGGTGTTGCTGATGGATGTGGCAGTTACCTTCAGAACCCTTGTGAAGTTGAAATTGTCAAAAAGAGGACCCAGAGATCATTTGTCACTAATTGGACAAATGTGTCAAAAGTTAGCATAATTTACAGAAATCAAGAAGTATTATAACAGTGTTCAGAGAAGATTTAGGGGTGGGTCTTGATGGGCAATATTGGTTATGATTAAAAATAAGAAAACAAAGCACCTGCTGCCTAGTATCTTCAGAACTTCTTAATTTACAGGGTCAAGGAGCTGGAATCATACTGT
Source organism: Megascapheus bottae (assembly GCF_031878675.1). NCBI lineage: Eukaryota > Metazoa > Chordata > Mammalia > Rodentia > Geomyidae > Megascapheus > Megascapheus bottae. The sequence continues at coordinate 60,624,157 of NC_143511.1, forward strand.
GCTGAGATTGCTCATGTTGCCTCTAAAATCTCAAAGCCACTGAAGCCATTAGAGTTGCTATTTCCAATGCCAAACTGAATGGTGAAAAAAAATGAACAAACAGATTGTGTATACATTTTTTTGTTTAAATAAAGCATAAAAACAGGAAAGGAAAAGCTGAATAAAATTGGGCTTTTAGTCCTACATCAAAAACACCTATGACTTCTGTAGTCATCCTCAGGTAAAATAAATATCTGTATGGAAATTGAGTTATATTATCTTCTTGATTTTCCTGATTTACTGAATTAACTCTGTTTTATAATATTTTTACTTATATAGAGCTGAAACTGCCATACTGTTTGTCTTCATGTGCATTTGCTGTGAATGTCATATTCATATTATTATTTTAATATGTAAGCATATTAATAATGTTTCACCAATGTATTTATTTGAATGTATTAGTGGGTCTTGAATTAATACTTTGGTGATAGGAGCTTACTTTAATATAAAAGTGTTAAATCCTAATGGTAGATGTTACATCCAAACTTTAATGTAATATTTTTTGCAAATCTAGTATTTTTGCAGTGGAATGAATATGATAGAAAATGTCTAATTCTTGTTCAACAGAGACTTGGCTTCCCTAATTAATATTATTTATTAACACTATATATTCTTTGTTTCTCTTCTGAATTTCATTTTTTAGTTTTTCATGTATTTGCAAGTTGAAAATTGATTCAAATTAGGACTTTTATGCATTATTGTGAAATTTAATTTCACACATTATAGATTTTGAAATTTATTGTAATCTTGGCTCAGAACTATTGTTCCGAGTCACAGTGTAATACAGTCTGCTGGTTGAATCTAATTAAGGTGTCGTATCACTTGCATGCAGTATGTATCTTTGCCTAGAATGTTCTAAATTCCTCACTTGGGAATAACATTTCCCTCGGTTCTTGGCTTGATTGAAAAACCCAGCAGTGTTTGACACACTGTATGTAACTCTTGTTTAAGAGGCAGACTTCGTTTATCTTTTGCATTTGTTGACTATTTTAACAAAAATGCTCAACTGCAATTTCGAGCATGGCTACTAACAGATTAAGGATTGATCTTATTAATGTTACCTATATTCATTTGCTATCATTATTCAGAGGCAAGCATGAACATATTCCTGTTTTGGTGTTAAATATATAGAGTAGTATAAATAATTAGTAAATGAAGTTGAATGGCTTGAAAGTAAAATTGCTTCTTAGAGTTGTCAGTTATAATTTTAAAGAATTGAGCAAGGTATCTCTGAGATTCTTACATTTACAGAGGTGACTTATAGTACTATGATTATGTTTTGGAGAGATGGCTTGCCTTTCTTAGAGCCATATGGAGAATGAATATTTCATCATTTCATGCCTACTAAAATCCCTAGAATTATCTTGCATAGCCCATAAGTCTTTCCTGCTGTTGCTTTTGCTCTCATTTACAATGTAATTTTCCTTTGAATAAAGAAGTAAGAATTTGCTGGTGGCGCACACCTGTAATCCTAACAACTCAGGAGGCTGAGATCCAGAAGATTATAGAATGTGAAGCTATCGCAGGCTATCTCTAAAATGACCACCAAAAAAGTAGAGCTGGAGGCATGGCTCAAGTAATAGAACACAAGTTGAGTGAGCAAGCTGCACAAGTGTGAGGACTTTTTTTTTTTTTTTTTGCCAGTCCTGGGCCTTGAACTCAGGGCCTGAACACTGTCCTTGGGTTTTCTCAAAACTAGAGCTCTACCACTTGAGTCACAGAACCACTTCTGGCTTTTTTTATGTATGTGGTACCAAGGAATCCAATCTGGGTCTTTGGGCAAACTCCCAGCCCTGAGGACCTATATTCAAACCCTAGTACCAAGGGAGGAAGACAAGAATTCTCTAAAAAGACTGAGCAGAAACCAGGTAAGGGACACAGCCCTGGTTGTGGAGATGCTTGCTTGCTTTTCTTTCTCTCTCTCTTTCTTTCTTTCCCTCTTTCTTTCTTTCTCTCTCTCTCTCTCTCTTTCTTTCTTTCTTTCTTTTTTTAAAGTGGGTCATGGGGATTGAACTCGGGGCCTGGATGCTGTCTCTGAGCTCTTCAGCTCAAGGCTACTGCCCTACCCCTGGGCCTGGGCATTGTCCCTGAGCTCTTCAGCTCAAGGTTACTGCCCTACTCTTGAGCCAAGCCCCACTTCCAGTTTTCTAGGGGTAAATTAGAGATAAGAGTCTCAGGTCCTTTTGTACCCGGGCTGGCTTTGAACCTTGGTCCTCAGATCTCAGCCTCTTGAGTAGAGAGGATTACGGGCATGAGCCACCTCGCCCCACTGAGGAGATGCTCTTTTCCAGCAGAATTTTCCCCTAACATCTCTTCTAGAGACCTTTTTTGTGTGTCCTATTCCTGGGGTCTTGTTCAATTATAAGTGGCTGTGCCACCCTTTCTTTTTTAGTATTTGTTCTTATCTCCCTGGACTTGTATTTCTAACTTGAAATTCTTATTCAGTGCATTTTGCCTTTTTTCATTGGTTTTGGAGAGCCTCTGAAGTATGCCACATTTCTTAATTGTTATCATTTCCAATTTTTTCCCAAGTCTTTCCATTTCCTTATGAATGGAGCAATGTCATTCTTTCTTATGGCAATGTAGAATTCCATCATGTATAAATACCCCATCTTCTTGATCCATTCATCTACTGAGGAGCATCTGGGTTGCTATGGTAAATAAAGCTGCAATTAACATGGCTGTGCTAGTAGCTTTAGTATGTTCTTGTTTATGAACATTTGGGGTAAATGCCTAAGAATGTCCAATATTTTATTTATTTATTTATTTATTTATTTATTTATGTCAGTCATGGGGCTTGAACTTGGGCCTGGGAGCTGTCCCTGAGCTCTTCAGCTCAAGGCTCCTGTCCTACCCCTTGAGCCTCAGCAACACTTTCAGTTTTTTCTAGTGGTTAATTGGAGATGAGTCTCCTACTCTTTCGTGCCCAGGCTGGCTTTAAACCTCGATCCTCAGATTTCAGCCTCCTGAGTAACTAGGATTACAGGCATGAGGCACCACCCCCAACCCAATATTTTATTTTATTTTATTTATTTTTATATATTTTTATTGTAATTAATAGAAGGGTTACATTATATTCACCAGATAAAAGGTACATTACTTCACAAATATTGATACCCTTTTTCATGTCATGGTCCCCATTTCCCTCCTCCCCTCCCCCCAATATTTTATTTTTTATTAACTATTTAAAAGTTGTTTTTTCCCCCTGCTTTTTTCTGGAACTAGAGCTTGATCTTATGGCCTTGTGCTTTCACTTGGACTCTTCCCTCACAGATGGTGCTCTGCCACTTGAGCTATAACTCTACTTTGAGCTTTTTACTAGTTAATTGGAGATAGCAGTCTCACAATGAACTATGATTCTCACATCTCAGCCTCCTGAATTACTAGAATTAATAGCATGAGTCATTGTCATTGGGCTTCTTGCCCCCTCCCCTTTTTTTTTGCCAGTCCCAGGGCTTGAACTCAGGGCCTGGGTACTGTTCTTGGGCTTTCCCAAAGCTAGAATTCAACCACTTGAGCCACAGCACTGCTTCTAGCCTTTTCTGTGTGTGTGGCCCAAGGACTCAAACCCAGGGCTTTGTGCGTGCTAGGCAAGTACTTTACCACTAGGCCATGCTCCCACCCTCTTCACATTTTTCATTATCCTCAATTATTATACAAAGAGATTTCATTTTGATATTTCCATATATATCTATATCGTATCTTGAACAACTCAGTGCCTCTGTCTCCCTCATCTCCCCTTCCCCTTCCCAAATCAATTTCAACAGGTTTTATTTTTCTGTTTTCACGTAGGTACATAAAGTAATTTGGTCATATTCACCCAAGTCTTTTTTTTTGTTTTGTGGGTCATGGGCCTTGAACTAGGCCTGGGCACTGTCCCTGAGCTCTTCAGCCCAAGGCCACTGCCCTCCCCTTGAGCCAAGTCCCACTTCCCATTTTCTAGAGGTTAATTGGAGATAAGAGTCTCAGGTCCTTTTGTTCCCTGGCTGGCTTTGAACCTTGATCCTCAGATCTCAGCCTCTTGAGTAGCTAGGATTACAGGCATAAGCCACCATCATAGTCTTTTTGTTCTTTATTTACACTCCCATTAGTTTCTATACCCTGGATAGGACCTGATTTATATTCCTGTCATTCATTTTTTCTTTTACAAGTGCTTACTTGGGAATCAGTTGATATATTGTTTATTCATTTTCTTTGGGAATGTATACTCTTAATCTCATTCCTTCACTTACGAAAAAACATTTATTGAGCACATTTTACATATTAGGGATAGACAGTGTTCTAGGTGAACAAACAATAGTAACAATCTTGATTAAGGAAATTATATTTGAGTATAGGGAGGCAAACAAAATATGGCAGAAGTAATAAGGACTGTGAAAAAGGCAACAAACACTGTAAGGAACATTAGAAATGATTGTGGGGGTGCAATTATAATGGTGATCAAGAGAATTCCAGTGGCATTTAAGTGAAGGAGAACTGAAGCACAAGCTCTTCTCAGCATGTGCTAAGCTGACAAGCTGAGGGAACAAGACCTGAGACAAAATTACTTTTCATACAGGACTGTACTTTGCTGATAAGGAGAAGAATGAGGAGATGAGTTTGAGAGTAGCAAAGATTGAAGTAGAAGTAGGGGCACAAGACCAGAAAGGGTCCTGGAGCCAAGGTAAGGAATTTACATTTCATTCTGGGGTGAGGAGCCACTGGAGAGTTTTGAGTATTGAAGGGACATGTCTTCACTTAATGTTTTAAAAGAACATGTGTAGTGGGCTGGGAGTTTGGCCTAGTGGTTAAAGTGCTTGCATGAAGACCCGGGTTCGATTCCTCGGTACCACATACATAGAAAAAAAGCCGGAAGTGGGGCTGAGGCTCAAGTGGTAGAGCTCTAGCCTTGAGAAGATCCAAGGACAGTGCTCAGGCCCTGAGCTCAAGCCCAGGACTGGCAAAAAAAAAAAAAAAAAAAAAAAAAAAGAACATGTGTAGTGAGCTGATCACAATGGCTCACGCCTGTAATCCTAGCTCATCAGGAGGTTGAGATCTGTGGATCACAGTTCAAAGCCAACTGGACATTAAAGCTGTGAGACTCTTTATCTTCAGTTAATCACCAGAAAACTGGAAGTGGTGCTGTGACTCAAGGGGTATGGCAGTAGCCTTGAGCTGAAGAGCTCAGGGACAGTGTCCAGGTTCAGAGAGTTCAAGTCCTACAACGGACCAAAAAAAAAAAAAAAAAAGAACATGGGTAGTTATGAATGGAAAACAGACTTTGGGAGTGTAGAATCTGGGAGACTAGTTAGAAGCTCATTGCCACAAGCTGCTTGAGAGATGCTAGTGGTTTGGGTGAGCTGGTTGAACAGGTCATGATGAGTGATTCTGGTTATAGTTTGAACATAGAGAAAATAAACATTGATGAATATGGTATATGAAAGAAAGGTAGTTGACTCAAATATTTTTGGCCTAATTAGCTGGTACAGTGCTGTTGCTATTTACTGAGATGGGGAGAAATGTAAAACAAAGTTTGATGGTGGTAGTGATATTTTAATGATATAAGACCTTTTTTTTTATTAGAGAATTAACGTTGATTTTTACATCACTTTTTTTTTTTTTTTTTTGGCCAGTCCTGGGCTTGAGCTCAGGGCCTGAGCACTGTCGTTGGATTTTTTTAAGGCTAGAGCTCTACGACTTCTGGCTTTTTTCTATGTATGTGGTAACGAGGAATCGAACCCGGGTCTTCATGCATGCTAAGCAAGCACTTTAACCACTAGGCCAAACTCCCGGCCCTTTACATCACATTTTAAATGACAAGTTTAACAAACAAGTGTTCAAGGAAGACCTTTTTTTATGTGATGAAGTGTGTTAATTTTTTTCTCATTTAGGCAAAAACTGATTTTCTTCAACTTATTGTTAATCTGCTTAGTGATGTTTTGCAATACAGAAACGTCAAGTCTTTTATTTGGACATATGTTAGTCTTTATAGTTTTGGTTTGTGGTCATGCCTAGAAAAATTCCCAAAACAATCTTCGTTTAAATATTTTTATGGTTTCATACTTGTATTTAATTTGAATGAAGCTAATTTTGGCATATACTATGAAGTACAGTTCAGCCTTAATTTTTCTCAAATAATTATCTTGTTATTTCAGCATTATTAAACAATTTGATTTCTGCTGTGAGAAATTATTGTATCATTTCCTCTGAATTGGGATAAAAGGAGGAATATGTGGCAGAGTTTGTAAAAGAGTATTTTAGCATGCTTTAGGATTTAACAATGCCCTCGTTTTATCTTTGGTTAATGGTGTAGTGACCATAATAGTAGGTTGTAGACATTGTCTCCTAAGTTTTCTCTGTACTCCAAAACTGTATTTCACTTAGAAAGTTGCTTTTATTGGTAAGTTTCTTTTATTGATATGTCTTAATGATTGTGAATTCTGCATTATGAATCATATATTCTTAATCACAGTCTTGTCCTGATATTAAATATACGTTTATACTGCTTCATTGTGCTGACAATTGCTCTGAGATAAAAATTCCAATGTGCGTTGGCAATACAAATTGAGTACAGTGATATATGTAGATATATGTGCTGTCCATGTAATCATATTCTGGATTCCCAAGCCCTTTAACACTTACGTTATGCACTATTAGTTTCTCTGATTTAGTCTTTCTCTGATATATGGACAACTTAGGGATAATAATAGAATTTAATTTACTGGATTTTTTTTCCTTTTGGGTAAGTGGATTTATTATTACAACAAAACATTTACTGAATCTTATTGTTGGGTGAAGTTGTCAAGCTTAGAACTGAGTTTCTAGCATATTATTACCTTAGAAATTTGTCTCAAGAGCTGGGCGTGGTGGCTCATGCCTATAATCTTTGCTACTCAGGAGGCTGAGATCTGAGGATCCTTCAAAGCCCTGCCTGGGCAATACCAAGCCTGGGTAATACAAAGCCGAGAGACTCTTATTTCCAATTAATCACTAGAAAATGGGAAGTGGGGCTGTGGCTCAAGGGTAGGGTGGTAACCTTGAGCTGAAGAGCTCAGGGATAGCACCCAGGCCAGAGTTCATGCTCCTTGACCACCCCCCCCCCAAAAAAAAAAGAAAGAAAGAAAAGAAATTTGTCTTAAGTCTGGTTGAACCTAAATCTCTTAAATATTTTCTTTGCTTTTTTTTTTGTAGAAAGGGAAATATGATGTTCCCAAGTGGCTCTCTCCTAGTAGCATTCTGCTGCTTCAACAGATGTTGCAGGTAAACTTTGTTATTTATTTTTAATCTTTTTTATTTTTTTGCCTGGGCACTGTCCTTGGGTTTTTTCAAGCCTAGTGCTCTACCCCTTGGGCCAAAGCACCACTTATGGCTTTTTCTGTGTATATAGTACACAGGAATTGAATCCAGGGCTTTGTGCATGCTAGACTAGCACTCTACCACTAGGCCATACTCCAGGCCCTGTCTGCTGGTATTATTTGGTCCAACTTTTTTTTACTGGGGATTGACCTCATGTTTGCAAGGCAAGGTGCACCTCTTTTACTTTGGTTATTTTATGCCCAAGTTGGTCTGGGCTGTGATCCTACTTGTGCTTCCCTGTGTCACTAGGGGTAGAGATACCTTCTCCCAGCTAATGTGCATCCCTTATAGTTGGGAAGACATGTATGAGCCCACTCTGCTCAGCCATTGATTGAGATGAAGTCTCATGATTTTTTTTTTTTTTTTTTTTTTTTTGCCAGTCCTGGGTTTGAGCTCAGGGCCTGAGCACTGTCCTTGGACTTTCTCAAGGCTAGAGCTCTACCACTTGAGCCTCAGCACCACTTCCAGCTTTTTTCTATATGTGGTACTGAGGAATTGAACCTGGTTCTTCATGCATGCTAGGCAAGCACTTTAACCACTAGGCCAAACTCCCGGCCCTCATGAATTTTTATACCTGGGCTGGCCTTGAACCTCATCTCCCAGTCTTTGCCTCCCAAGTATCTAGAATTACAGGTTTGAGCCATCATGCCTGGCTTATTTGATCCAAGCTTTAAGGTATTTGTGGGCCTTTTACATTGACTATTATTTGTTAGCTTGAAAAAGATTCTATTTTTCATATCTGTTTTGAGAATTTCTTCTACTAGATCCTTAATTATGTTGTAAACCTGTCTTTCTTTTAGATCAGGAAAACTTTTTTTTTTTCACTTTGTTTTGAGCATTGTCTATTTTTTTCTAACTGGCATATTCTACTCTCTACCCTTCTTGTTCCCATTCTTGTATATTAGGTTTAAAGTAGATACTGAATGAGTTGATGCCTAATTGATTGGGCCTTTCTAAACTAGCATGTGTCCAAAAATTGCTGGGTGGTTGTTAAAACACAGCTTGATAGACTCTTTCTCCAGATTGTCTGATTCAATATATCTGGGCATCTATATTTCACACACGCTCCAAGATGTTGCTGATGCTGCTAATCTTAGGGCCATATTTTGAGAATGACTCAATCAATGGAATGATGGTGAAAGGAAGGAATTCTGGAGTCTTGGTATCTACTTTATTCATCAGTATACCTATTGCCTATAAAATAGTAATGTTAAGTATAAAATGAGATTAATAAAAAACACTTCGAAAATATAAGTACCTTTTTAGAGAAGTGTTTTGTTCATTATGTATTCAGAATAGCTTGCAGTTTCTCTGTCTATTAAGCATTCTCTCCTTTTATTCAAACTTTACCTCAGGCTCACCCACCTTGATTAAGTAGGGCCAGACCACCGAATCTCCATAATGAGATTGAAAATGCCTCCCTCTTTCTTCTTGACTCCAAAAAACTTAATCTTTGTTGATTAATTTTTCTCTCCTCACATTTGAAAAGTACAAATGGAAAAGAAAGGTATGCTTTTCAACTTGTTCTATGTGATTGTAAGCTCATTGGAGGTAGAGATTGCATATTCAGGATGAATGCCCTGCACTGTGGCTGCTTGAATATTAAATTGGTGAATATTTCCTGTGAATAGGTTTTCCAGCAAAAAGACTATTACATCATACAATAGATTGACTGAACTTCATGAATAATGTCCATACCAATGAAGTTCATGTTTGTTAAACATTTATCTTCTAAGCCTGTGTTGCTCGCTATAGTTTTCTTGCCCCTATTACCTTTTTGAAAGAATGTATTCCAAGGCCATTTTAAGGTCTTTGACAGCATTTTTGTGATGATAAAGTTTACATCTGTTTTGGTGCATTTTTAGTTCTCAGTAGGGAAGATGCTTGTATATTTGAAATGTTAATCTCTAGCTTCTTCTTAATGGCCACTAGGTGGACCCAAAGAAACGGATTTCTATTAGAAATCTGTTGAACCACCCCTGGATCATGCAAGATTACAACTGTCCTGTGGAATGGCAAAGTAAGAATCCTGTAAGTAAAATGAAATCCAGTAAAAAAAATTTTCTAAAACTTGATGTGTTTCAGGACTTACAATGAAATGGTTTAGATATAAATGAAAATACATTTTGTAGACTTACTCATCAGTTGATGTTTGGGAGATTTAGAGTAATCATATACTTAATGGTTAATCTCTACGACAGTGAGTGGCTATTTTACCTAGGCCATCAGAGAATCACTTGGGATTGCTTTTTGCAATGCCATTTCTCATCCTAGAACACTTACATGAGTACTTTTAAAAGCTCCTAGTGTTTCATGTGTAGTTGGGGTTGTGATCAGGACTCTGAGAATTTGGGGCAAGTGACTTAACTTCAGTAAACCTACTTATTTATCAGTAAAACATAGATTAAATCAGTCTTGCTTGTCTGATTAGTTAGGACATTATATTAGATCTCACATATTTTAGTCTTAAGAACCTTTTTAAACACCTAATATTTATTAATTTAGTAAGAGCTGGCTATGGTGGTATATACTTGTGACCCTCAAACTTGGGAGATTTCCTGTTCTGGGCTAGCTTGAGCTACAAAAAAACAAAAAAAAAACCAAAAAGTAGTAGTGGTAGCAGTAAACCCACCATATACCACAAGTAATATATTTATGAAGAAAAATTATTTGAGAGTAAAGTTAACAAAAAGAGTGACATGTTTTATATCTTCTCAAACTTCTGGTTTTGTTGGTATTAGGCTGGGAATTTCACCTCAAGCATGTTAGATAGGTACTCCACCAGAGCCACAGTTACAGCCTGATTTTTGCTTTAGTTATCTTTCAGATAGTCTTGCATTTTTTTCCTATTCCCCTTAAACTTATTCCTGTTCGTCTGTGATCACAGGCATATAGTCTATACCTGTTTGTTCAGATGGGATCTTGTGGCTCAAGGTGTGGCTTAAAGTGTTAGAACATCTGCTTAGCAAGGTTGGGGCCCTGATTTACTGAGAGAGAAGAAGAAAAAAGGTGATACCTTGCTAACTATTTTTACGTAGTCTGGCCCTGAGTTACATTCCTTGTGATCTCTACCTCCCAAGAAGCTGAGATTATAGGTATCACTTATTATGCCTGGCTGAAACTTTCTTTGAAATCTGGTTTGGTAAAAAATATTTGTATAGTTAGTTGCTTCTGTATTACTTCTGTAATACATGAATAAAATTGAGTCATATGCAGACATATAGTCAGAAAAGGGACAGGTAATTTAGATATGTCATTAAAACTTGACAAGCTTTTTTTTTTTTAAGGATTAGTTGCATATAAAATCTGAAAACATACTATGAACTTACAAAATCTGTAGCCTGTCCATTAGCTGTTTTCCCTGTAATATTATGTGACTTGGAAAGTACTTGTTCATTGTATTGTGCAAATCTTCCAGATGGTAACACATCTCGCTATATAATACTACCAAACAAACAAACAGAAACCCCACATTAAGTAATGGAAAGCTGTTGATTTCATGGCGGCAGATGCAAGTCTTCTAAAATGGAATTTTTGCTTGAAAGATTGAATTGTCTCTTTGGCACCAAGTACGCAAGTACTGTTACTTAATTTCCTTAAAATGTCATGTTCACTTTGTTCAAACTATCTGCCAAATATCCAAATCTAAATAATCACAGATATTCTTTCAATTGTGTTCTTTGAAAAAAAAATGGTTAGTTGAGCCTATAATTCAGTTACACAGATTCTTTTCTCCTTCTAGATTTCTATCACACTTTGGTATGCACTGTGGATACTCCCTATTTTGTAACATAGAGTAGTAAGAGCACATGTACTCAAGGTTGAAATTTAATGAAATCAATATTGTATACTGGTTCATCAAAGACTTAGTAGAAATACCTGTGTTTTAAACTGTGAGTACATGAGAATGAATACAATGTCTTTGGTACCATTGGATAGATTTGTAACAAAGTGTCATTTACACATTGCTTTTGGGCCACCAGTAAAATTGTTATCTCTATGAAAATGGAAAAATATTTATTTATTTATTTACTCATTTATTCCAGTGTTGGAGTTTGAACTCAAGGCCTTGCACTTTTTAGTCAGGTACTTTACCACTTGAGCCATGCCCTACCTCTTTTTACTTTAGTTATTTTCCAAATAAGAAATACTTGGAAATAAGTTCAGCCTGTCCTATTTATACTTCCCATATAGCTGGGATATAGTGCATGCTACTATACCAGTTTTATGAGACAAAGTCTTACACACTTTTCCCCTGGGTTAGCTTTGTGATTTTTATCTCTCAACTAGTTACTGGCATGAACCTCAGTACCTGGCGTGAAAAATATTTTTAACCTTGAAAGCCCTCAGGAGTTTGAAAATGACCTAATACATATGTTAAAATACATATAAACACAAATGCTTATTGTTTAAGGAGATAATTTAATTTTCTTCCCACACCAGTATCTAGAAAATACTTATATATGTAATACTTACATAAGAAAGTAATGGCACTAAAATGTAGACATTATGAAAAAATACATATGCTTTTATATATCATGTGATACACAAAAGATACTCTTGAAATCTAATGACTTAAATCATCGGTAATTTATAGTTTTTTGTTTTTTTTTTTTCCCCTTCTGTGTATGTAGTACCTAGGAATTGAATCTGGGTCTTCGGGCATGCTCAGCAAGCACTCTACCATTAGGCAAAACTTCCAGCTCTTGGTAATTTGTAGTTCTGTGAACTAGTGTTCTTGTGTAAGTCTTGAGTGGGTTCACTTATGTGTCTTCAGTCATTTGGTAACTTGACTGGAGGTGAATGTTCTAAGCTAGACTTAGAAGACTGACTGTTATATTGGCAGTTTTATACTGTGTGTGCAGTAGGCTATTCTGGAACAATTTATATGGTGTCTGGATTCCAAAAGAAGGAAGAAAGAGGGCAAATCCTAATACCAACCATTATATCAGTAGTCAAAACAAGTCACATAGCTAAGACCACTATGGGAAGTGTATCCTTTGAGATTAGTGCAATTCTTTTTTGTTGTTGTTGTTGTTGATGGGGCTTAAACTCTGGGCCTGAGTGCTGTCCTGGAGCTCTTCAGCTCAAGGCTATGGCTCTACAACAGTGAGGCAGAGTACCACTTCTGGTTTTCTGGTAGTTAATTGGAGATGAGTCTCATGGACTTTTATACTCTGGGATGACTTTGAACCATGATCCTCAGAGCTCCGCCTCCTGAGTAGCTAGGATTACAGGTGTTAGCCATCAGCAGGCCAGGCAGATTAGAGTAATTCTTATCTCTTACTGAAGATAAGGAAATAGTGTGTGTGGGGGGGGTTCAAACTAAGGCCTTGTACTTGCTAAGCAGGTGTTGTATTGCTTGAGCCATGGCCCCTCACCCATTTTAATCTACTTATTTTTCGAATAGGATCTCACCTTTATGTCTAAGCTGGTTTAGATCTTGATCCTTCTATTTACATTTCCCACATAACTTGGATGGGCATGCCACCTTGTTCAGCTGTTGGTTGAGATTGGAGTCTGATGAACTTTTTGCCTGGGCTAGTCTTGAATTTCAATCCTTCCATTTTCTGCTTCCTGAGAATATAAGCTTAGACCTGAAAATTAAGGAATAAATTAAGGTAGAAGAGTGGTGTTCTTTACATCTTTGCAGAAGATACTTGAATGTTTTACCTGCTTATTTATTCAGCCTGTTTTGATTTTTGTCTTTTCTTGTTATTTTGAATCAGCATCTTATATATAGTTTGGGTTTTCTTCTTCTACTTCAGTCTTCCAACTACTGGAATTATTGGCATGTGTCATCATTCCTGACCCTGATTTTCTTTTCTTCTCCCAGTCCTGGGCTTGAGCTCAGGGCATGAGCACTGTCCTTGGACTTTCTCTAGGGTAGAGCTCTACCACTTGAGCCTCAGCACCACTTCTGGCTTTTTTTGTGTGTATGTATTACTGAGGAATCGAACCCAGGTCTTTGTGCATGCTAAGCAAGCATTTTACCACTAGGCCAAACTCCTGCCCCCTCCTCCCCCTTGTCTGTCATGGGACTTGAAGTCTGTGCCTGGGTGTTGTCCCTGAGCTCTTCAACTCAAGGCTGCCACCTACCCATTGAGCCACTTCTGGTGTTCTGGTGGTTAATTGGAGAGTCTCATTGACTTTAGTTCCTGGGCTGGCTTTGAGCTGCGATCCTCAGAACTCAGCCTCCTGAGTAGCTAGGATTACAGGCATGAGCCACCATACCCAGCTTTTATTTTTGAGTATTTTTTTTATTAAATAATTTATTAACATTGATTTTTACATTATATTTCAGTTGATTTTTTTTCTAGTGCTAGTGCTTGAATTTAGGGCCTCATACTTGCTCAAGCTCATAGCTGACACTTTGCCTTTGCTACTTGTGCCATACCCAACATTTTTCTGGTTAATGAATTGCAGGCTTGCAACGCATTACCTGGGCCTGCTTCAAACTGTGATCCTTCACATCTCAGCCCCCTGAATAGCTAGAATTACAGCTTTGAGCCACTGGCAGCCATCTCCTATGTTGTTTTGACAGAAGCATGTGAAGACAACAGTCTCACACAGATATGGAACAGAAAAGAGAAGTATTTTAATAGCCTTTAGGCAATTGGAAATATTATCTGATATTCCATAAAAGCAGCTTTAATGGAGTACAGTATGGACTAGGATCAACAGAATAATTTGCAGTTGTGTCTCAGATAGTGAGGTATTTCCTTTCTAGCCTAATCACACAGAAATAAGTAATCTTCCCAGTGGCCAACTAGTGTTAGAAAAAGACTTTACTGTGTCAAATCTCTTTTCACTTTTCTTTTTACTGAGAAAGTCATGCATCCTGAGCTGAAATCATTCCAAATTTCCTTTGACTACCAACCCCTAAGGCTTTTCCTACCCCCTTTTCACCTAGGCCTCCGTGATATACTTGTGTCTGATGAGTACATGTAGCACCATGAATGTGGGTGTTTGGGCAATGCAGCATAAGGGCCAGGAAACCTCTGTGTGAGATGGGTGGTGCAGATGCCTATGTTCAACCATTGGGGGTCATTGTTTCCCCATTTGTGGAGGGCTTCTCATACCTTTTCAGCCATGAGCCTAATAATACACTACTGTGATAGAGCCCATACCTAGATGAAGAAAGTCTGACTTTTAACAACCCAAAAGGTTTCATTTTGTTGTTGTTCTTTTTAACTTGGGGAACAGTATAAAGTTTTAGATGTTTTGGCATAGTATGAAGTATAGTAAAGTTTTCAGTGGTCTCATAGTGTACAATATCCTTTGCATCTTGATATAATTATTGCTGGATATGGAGGCACATATCTATGATCCCAGCCATTCAGGAGGCTGAGGTAGGAGGATGGCAAGTACTAGACTAGCTTGGGCAATATAGCAAGTTCCTGGCAAAAGAAAAGAAAAAAAAAATTAATAGTATTTGTTGAGTACTTAGAAAAGTATATGGAAAAATAATGTAGATAGAACTGTTGGTATAGGAGCTCTGGGAGCTTTGCCTAGTGATAAGATGGTTGCCTAGCATGCACAAAGACCGGAGTTTGATTCCTCAGTATCACATACATAGAAAAAGCCAGAAGTGATGCTGTGGCTCAAGTGGCAGAGTGCTAGCTTTGAGGAAGAAGCCCAAGGACAGTGCTCAGGCCCTGAGTTCAAGCCCCAGGACTGGCAAAACAAAACAAAAAGAAAAACAAAAACCTGTTGATATAGTTCTTTGGGGAAGGACATACTAGGACCAGGGCCCTCTGCCTTAGCTTTTTGCTCAAAACTATCACTGTACACTTGAGCCACAGCTCCACTTCTGGCCTTTTGCTGGATAATTGGAGATTAAGAGTATCATATACTTTATTGCCTGGGCTGGCTTGGAGTCACAATCTTCAACTTCCTGATTAGTTTGGATTATAAACATGAGCTACCAGCTCCTAGCTTAGGATAGTACCTTTAAGTTAGGCAGTGGGCTTGGCATTTTTTATTTTATTTTATTTTTGCCAGTTCTGGGCTTGAGCTTAGGGCTTGAGCAGTGTCCTTGGACTTTCTCAAGGCTAGAGCTCTTCTACATGGCTTTTTTTTTTTTTCCTATGTATGTGGTACCGAGGAATCAAACTCGGGTCTTAGTGCATGCCAGGCAAGCACTGAACCACTAGGCCAAACTACCAGCCGGCTTGGCATTTTTTAAACTCTTCTAATTCATTTAATCCTCATAGCATCTCTGAAGTAGACACTCTGAAGTTAGTCAGTGGGCTTGATGTTTGTTCTAATGCTTCGAACTCATTTAATCCTCACAGAATCTCTGAACTAGATACTGTTATTCCTCTATTTTGTAGGTGGAATGATTGAGACAGAATCCCCCACCCTCCTTCTTTCTGGTTTTGTTTTGGTGATTGTGAAGCTTGGATTCAAGGCCTGAGTGCTATTTTGGAGCTCTTTTGCTCAGGGCTGGCTTGCTTATTTATTTAGTCAGTCATGGGGCTTGAACTCTGGGCCTAAGCCCTGTCCCTGAGCTCTACAGCTCAAGGCTTCTTTCCTACCTCTTGAGCCATAGTGTCATTTCCTCTTTTCTGGTGATTAATTGGAGATAAGAGTCTTTCGTGCATGCCTGGGCTGGCTTTGAAACAGTGATCCTCAGATCTCAGCCTCCTGAGTAGCTAGGATTATAGATGTAAGCCGCTGTGCCTGATAGGGCTTATTCTTAACCACTCTGAGCCACAGCTCCACTTCCAGTTTTTGAATGGTTAATTGGAAATAACAGTCTCAGTCTCATGGGGACTTTTTTGTTTTTTGTTTTTGGGGTTGTGTGTGTATGTTTGTGTTTGCCAGTCCTGGGCTTGGGCTCAGGACCTGAGCATTGTCCTTGGGTTTTTTCAAGGCTAGAGCTCTATCACTTGAGCCATAGTACCATTTCTGGCTTTTATCTATATAGTGGTACCGAGGAATCGAAACTGGGTCTTCATACATGCTAGGCAAGCACTTTACCACTAGGCAAATTCCTGGCCTCATAGGGACTTTTATGCCCTGGCTGGATTTAAATCACAATCCTCAGATCTCTGCCTCCTGAGTAGCTAGAATTACAGATGTGAGCCACCAGCACGCGGAGACTAAGACAGAATCCTTAAATCACTTGGTGAGCCACCAGTGCCTGGAGATTGAGACAGAACCTTTAAGTAACTTAGTCACAGTTAAATGACTAGGGAGTATAGAACCAGGATTTATATCAAGCCAGTTAGGCTGCAGCATGGGATAGATCTGATAGGTCTAGCTTAGAGTCTGATCCTGCACATTCTCAGCTTTTTTTTTTTTTTTTTGCAAATATTATTTGTCTAATCCCTCCTGAAGCAGAGTCATAGAGAGTAGCATTGTGGCATGGGGAAAAAATTCTTGGGCTAGGAATGAATAATGTCAGTTTTGGATAGGTAACCGTAACTTTTCTGAGCATTTTATCACTTCAACTTATGGATATTTTACTATCAGTCTCCTATGCATGTTTGGATCATGTCTTGCCTTTCATAGAGCACCTTTACATATTGGGCCACTTATCTAACTTGCCTGCCTTGCAGAGCTGTTGCAGGATACATTATGTATAGAAGAACATACGGGATTACTCTTGCATTTTGAAGTGCTAGCCTTTTTCTTTTAGTGGTTTGTGTTTTACCAAGAATGAAGAATTCAGATTTACTTGGATATTTAAGGAAGAGATACTATAATAACTCTATACAATCTCCTCCTGTCATTTTCATGCACAGCTCTAGTACCCAAGTATTGTATCAAATAGAAGTAATATTCAGTTCCATTTTCTGCCCTAGTGAACAGGAAATGTAGCAGGCACAGATAATCCAAAATAATTGGCTGGTTTTGGGTATGCATGCATTTCCCCCCTCCCCCCCCCACATAGCCTAAGCTGAGTGGGTGAGAATTTAGAACATACAAAACAAGTATTGAGCTTCTTTGGAAAACTCAACTTGAGATAGTCATGATTTTCAGATCTTGCCATGTTTGTTTCCTACTCTTTTCATTCTTTCTAGTCTGGGAGGTCAGTTGAACAACTACTACCTTTCTACCTTTCTCTGCTTTAAGAATCTACAGGGAACCATAAATACATTTTTCTTCTTACTTGAGCATTGATTATATCCAACTGAGTGTGAAAGCATTTGGTCTTCTGAGGTTAAGATCATCCTGATGAGGGAATGTACAGTTTTGGGTCAAAGTTATGCTTGGGAATATTTCCACAATATAACCAATATAAACCTTTGTGATCTTTACTTTCCCTGTAACCCATGAGTCTGTGCTTGTGCCAGCTGATAGTGCATGTTGGTTTCAGTTTGTTCCATCTGCTGTAACAAAGTACTATAAATTGAATGGCTTAAAAAGAACAAACATTTATTCCTTACAATTCTGGAGGATAGAAATTTCAGGATCAAGGCACTAGCCCATTTTGTGTCTGGTGATAATTTGAATTCTTATTCATACTTGGTTTTTTTTGAATTATATCCTTCCATAATGGAAGGAATGAGGAATCTCTTTGGGTCTCTTCTATTAAGGTATTTATTACATTCTTTTTTTTTATTTTTATTTTTAGTTTTGGCCAGTGTGGGGCTTGAACTATGGGTCTGGGCATTCACTGTTCCTGAGCTCTTTAGGTTAAGGCTAGCGCTCTATTACTTGAGCCACAGTGCCACGTTTTTATTCCATTCTTATCCTATAGATAGATCCCACTCATAATCTAATCATTTGCTTAAATTCCCACCTCCTAACACTACAGCATTGATGATTAGGTTTCAGGATAGGAATTTTAAGGGAACACATTATGATAGCAGGATGACTTTTCTTGAGCTCATTGTTATAGGTGTGGTGTCCTGAATTAGTGAAGGGTGCGGCACTGTTCTGTCTTGTTCTGAATGAACCTCTTTCTTATATTTCTAAACATTTCACTTTGAAGGTCAGTGACAGTCTGTGGTATGTGTGATCTAAGGAAAGTGGCAGAATAGTGAGAGGACTTAATCATATAAAGAAGATTGAAGAAACTAGAAAAGAGAATACTTGAAGAGGAAAGCTGCCTGTAGTTGGAATATTTAAATATCAGAACAGTTCTACTATCAAAGAGGAAACAATTTTGCATATTACTAAAAATAGTTGGTTTTTTGTTGCCCTAATTTGTTTAGATATATTAAGTGTGTCTCATATTACATATATTGTAAGATGTAGATGTCTGTGAGCTCTGTTACAGCTCGGAGAGGTGTGATATGCTCAAGGTCCTTTGGTTATAAAGTGATGTCACAATTAAAACTGAGGTTTGTCTCTGTTCTTAAAACCTGGTAGCTGTCAGGCTGCACTAATTCACAGTGGATAGAGATCACAGGGACTCAGACCTCAGCAACAGGGGGAAGCTGGCTGTCCCAACTGTTCTGAGTTCCCTGCAGAGGAGGACGTGAAGCAGAAAGTAAAACATCACTTCCTGGGGCTGTTGGGAAGAGAATGTCTTACTTTGGAAAGATGAACTTTAAAATAACACTCCTTATGATTCTTTTTATTTGTAATCATTTGAACTCTGTCTGAGGACCATCCCAGACCATTTCTGCCATTTCTTCTCAGTGATCCTCACTCCATTCATTACTGGGCCCCATTTTTAATTAGGTCTCATCATAAAGGGGATCTGAATATTGGATGATTTCTATCCTTAAGTGAAATTAAATTTATACAGACAGTCTTCAGTGTTTTTTAAAAATACATTTTGTTATGCCTTCTGCATGATTATCCTTGTTCAGTGTCTATGGTTCTATCACGAGGACTCCTTTGTGCTTCCCTGATAAGCTGAGATGTAAATGTTACAACTCTGAGCTTCACTTACAAGTTGAACAACCACTAATTTTCAAGACCTAGGTGACATGTTTGATGAAGATGCCAATGCAGATTTTGTAGGGAAGAAGTATGGGACTCTTTTCTGCACAAAGGGACCTTAACTACTGATCACCCCTACTGGTGATGTAGGGGTATAAAGTGGGAGTTTATCTTCTTGAAATGCTCATTGTCATCGGATTACATCGTTAAAAAAAATAATGAAGCTGGTCACTGGTGGTTCACACCTGTAATCCTAGCTACTCAGGAGACTGAGATCTGAGGATTGCAGTGCCAGCCCAGGCACCAAAGTCGGTGATACTCTTATCTCCAATTAACCACCAGAAAACTGAAAGTGGCACTGTAGCTCAAGGAGAAGAGTGCTAGCTTTGAGCTAAAGAGCTCAGGGACAGTGCCCAGGCTCACAGTTCAAGTCCCATGGCTGACCCCCCCCCCAAAAAAAGTTATAAGGAATATTGAGCTGAGAATTTAACTTAGTGCCTAACATGACAGAGGCCACAATAATATAAGCCTATAATATAAGTCCTAGCTATTCTGGAAGCCGAGATCTGGAGAATTATAGTCTGAGGTCAGCTTGGGCAGAAAAGTCTGGGAGATTCCATATACAAAGTAACCAGCAAAAGGCTTGTCTGTAGCTGGGTGCCAGTGGTTTATGCTATTCTAATCTTAGCAGCTCAAGAGTCTGAAATCTGCAGATTGTGGTTTGAAGCTAGCCTGAGTAGGAAAGTCCATGAAACTTTTTTTTTTGATCCCTTGTGGACTTGAACTCTGAACTCGGGGGGCCTGGATGCTGTCCCTAAGCTCTTTATCTCAAGGCTACAGCCCCTCCCCTTGAGCCACAGCACTACTTCCAATTTTCTAGTGGTTAATTAGAGGTAAGAGTCTCACGGACTTTTAGTGCCCAGCTGGCTTTGAACTGCAATCTTGAGATCTCAGCCTCCTGAGTAGCTAGGATTACAGGCATGAGCCACTGCACCTGGCTTTTTTTTTTTGGCCAATCCTGGGGCTTGAACTCGGAGCCTGGGCACTGTCCTTGGACACTTTTGCTCAAGGCTATTGCTCTGTCACTTGAGCCACAGCACTACTTCCATCTTTTTCTGAGTATGAAGTACCGAGGAATCAAACCTAGGGCTTCATGCATACTCTATTACTAGGCTACATTCCTCAACTCCATGAGACTCTTATCCCCAATTAACCAGCAAAAAAATCAGAAGTAGAGCTGTGACAAGTGGTAGAGCACCAGTCATGAGCAAGTCCCAGTAGTAGCATATGTGTACATACACATATACACATGCATACACTCGCACTTATACATGCACACACACCACACAAACTAAGCTGGAGGCAGGGCTCAAGTGGTGGAATGCTTTCCAAGTGAGCGAGCTGAGCAAGTGCTAGGCCCTCAGTTCAGATTCTGATACTGCAACCCTCACATCCTAACCCCCAATAGCAAAACACCAATATTATAAGAAATGTGGGTTTGTACGCCCAAAGTTTGACAATCTGATGTTGTTTTTGCATATTGCTTTTTTATTTTATGAAGTAATCATGGTAATTTTTAATTTTCAAAACAAATTTGTGGATAATTTTGTTAATAAAATGTGTAATATTCTTTTTTTAATAGTTTATTCATCTTGATGATGATTGTGTAACTGAACTTTCTGTCCATCACAGAAACAACAAGCAAACAATGGAGGACTTAATTTCATTGGTAAGAAATACATGTGAATTTGAGAGTATTGTCTTTTGTTTTATAGTACATTACAAATAACATAGCATTTTAGGCCTCATTTTATCATGAATATAAATATTACTTATTACATTTACAAATGATTTTAATGCAATTCTTCTCCGATGTTTACTGCATGTCTTTAAACAGTTCTATACTTGAGACATTTAATCAAGGTATTTATGAGAGAGAAACAGTAAAGTAATTCATAGTGAAATGATAGTTTAAATTTTGAGATTTCAAGATTCTGAAATAAATATTTACAAATATATAATAATTAATTTAGATAATTCATATCGAAAATTTCTTTCTCTTCCCCTTTATTTTTTTTCCCTTTTCCTTTCCTTCTTTTCTTGAAATAAGTTAAGGTCTTGATACGTTGCCCAGGCTTGCTTGCTTCAAACTCAGCATTTTGACTCAGCCTCTAGAGTACTGGGTTTATAAATAGGTACCACCATGTCTGCCTTGTAATTTCCAGCTGGGATAGCCCAGTAAAGCCAAGTTTGTGATCAGTGAGAATGTTACAATTTTTTTTTTTAGCCAATTAAATTTATTGTAATCAGAGACAGAGAACCATGGGGTCCAATTAGCTCCAGCTTTGGAAGTGATTTAGGAAGGAATATAAAGGTGATTCATGAGGTAGATTATACAAGCAAGAAGAGGTGAACTCAAGACTTTTCATATGAGATTATGCATTGTTGTATATCTGGCCCCTCTCACAGTCTTAGTCACACAAGTTATAAATTATACATCATGTTTAGAAACAACTTTAGACATATGACAGTTGATTTTCCAGATGATCTTGATAAGTAGTATCAAAATAAATGGCAGCAGAACACATGGACCAGGACAGAGGAGTATATCTATACATTTTGGGACACAGAGAAATGAATGGAATACTAGGTAACTCAAATAAAGCATTAAAGAAAGTTTCCTTTCATACCTATCCTGAAAAATAGGAACACAATAGGAGCAGCTATTTGCTTTGAAATGGGAGCTAGACAAGACAAGAAGTCGGACAAAAAAAGGGCTTCTACTTCTCTTTCTTTCTTTTCTTTTCTTTTCTTCCTTTCTCCCCCCCTCTTTCTCTCTCTCTCTCTGTTTCTCTCTCATGTTACAATTTTTAAGTTCTCTTGAGACCTCTGCTTTCATATTTGGTGTTGGTTTGATAATACACAGAAGGAGACCAGCATAGAATGGTGCTGTTAATCTTTGTACAGACAGAAATAATAAGATTCAACTTGTATTCCATTTTTTATATGTATATGTGAGTACTACTAAACTGCCTTATTTATTCTCTTTCTGGTAGCTGAGTTTGAACTCGTGTTAATGCTTGTTTTGCTTGCTCTGTTGCTGGCCTTGTATTGAGCATGCCTCTTGCCCCTAAAGTGCTGCTGCTGCTCCTGCTGCTACTTTTCTTCCTCCCCCTTCTCCTGTCTGGGTTGTGGGAACAGTTCTTTCCCCCATTCCTGCCTGTGATACAGATACCCAGATGTTTAAAATAGAGTGTGTTTGGAAGAAGGAAGGTCAGATGGAGGATAGTGGGCCAGTTCTGTTTTTCTAATCCCCTGGTACCACTGACTTGCCTCTTTAGGCAAGGTTCCTGTGAACCTAAGAGTTAACTTAGTATCTAAAAATACTTTTATTTTCTAGAAATGGAAGCTTCTTTCTAATAAGTAAAACTATCACCTTTAGACATTTGACTTTCAAAAGAGGGAACTGCCTAAAAGATAAGGGAGACATTAGTGTATTATACTTGTGGATTGAAGGCGTAACTAATGTGTTGATTTATCTGTTATTGAACATAAAATTCCCTTGTGCATTTTACTGCAATGAGAAGTACACAGTAACTATGGTAAAAAAAAAAAAAAGTTATAAAAAGGATGTTCTCCCCTCCCTGCCAGCAAGGAAAAAAGGGATGAGGAACTTTTCAAGCAGTAGCTCTTAAGAATTTGAACAGAAACAAAAAGCTCAATAATAAAATTTGAAAATGAAGTCAATGTGAAATCTTTCAGAAGTAGAACTCAAAAACAGAAAAATGTAAAAAGGGGTTATAAAAATCCAGCATAGAACCAACAAAAGTTGCAGGAAGATAAAACAGAGGAGTGGAAAAAACTGTCAAATGTTTCCAAATTGAAGTATATGAGTTACCAAGAGTGAAACAGTGAATGAAACAGTGAATGAAACTATCGCTATAACAAAGCCTCTTCTAAGCTGGATGTTGATAGCTCATACCTATAATCTGCTACTTAGGAAGCTGAGATTTGAGGATTGTTATTAAGTAGCTTGGGCAGACAAATTGGAGAGACTATCTCCATTTAACCAGCAAAAATTCAGAAGTGGAGCTGTTGCTCAAGCAGCAGAATGCTAGCCTTGAGTGAAAAAGCTCAGAGCACCCGAAACAAAACAACCAAAAAAACCCATATCTCTTCTAGTAGGATTTCAGACAATTTTGTCAAAAGAATCAAAGTTTTCAGAAATAATAATGGAAGATCATATACAAAGTATTGGGAGTCGGAAAGACCACATTTTCCATACTCTGCTATAACCAAGAGGACTATAATACCTTCAACACTAAGAAAGCTGTTTCCATCTAGAATTCTGTACTTGTCCAAGCTAGAGTTAAGTGTGAGAGGATGCTGTATTTATCAAAATTTATTTATCAAAAATTATTTACCTCATCAGAAAGTTACTAGAGGATGTAGTCCATCAAAACAAAAGTGTAAATGAAGAAATAGGAATACTTATGATATTGAAAATTGGGGGATACATTATAGGATATAGATGAGAGGAATTCCTAGATTGACATTTGTGTAGCTGGCTAAGAAGTCTGTCCAGGGTGGAGCATAGAATGTAGACATGTAATATCTCCAGGGAGGAGATGTACTGTGAACATGTTAAGGGAGAGGGGGAGAGAGGGGAGAGTGAAGAGGGGTCATGGGAGGCTGAGATGAGACAACTTGGGAGGGAGGGAAGATGGGGTTTGAATTAGCAAGAATGATAATTGAGTCTTAAAAAAAATTAGCTTCAGTAAAATAAAAGTCTAAAAGAAGGAAACGTGAGAACATTGATTCTTCTTTCTTGTGTGGGGGGGAGGTAGGGCATGGGGCTTGAACTCTGGCCTGGGTGCTGTCCCTGAGCTCTTCAGCTCAAGGCTACCGCCCTTGAGCCATAGCCCCATTTCTGTTTTCTAGTGATTAATTGGAGATAAGAGTCTCAGGGCTTTGGCTTTGTATTGCCAGGGGAGGGGGGAGGCTTTGAATCATGATCCTCAGATCTCAGCCTCCTGAGTAGCTAGGATTACAAGCGTGAGCCACTGCCAGGCCATTGATTCTTCTGAGTCTAGGACATAAAGTGAGATTTTCTTGTTTTTTAACTCAGGGCCTGGTTGTTATCTCTGAGCTTCTTTTGTTCAAGGCTAGTGCTGTACCACTTGAGTTACATCTTCACCTCTGGCTCCCCTACCAGACCCCTGGGGGCAGGTGTGGGTCAGTAGTTTTCAAACTTTTTTTGCTCAGGCTGGCTTTGAACCTTGATCTTTAGATCTCAGCCTTCTGAATAGCTAGGAGTATAGGTGTAAGCTACTAGTGCCTGAGACCTTATCTGAAGAAAATGAACAAGCTGGGTGCTGGTGGCTCATGTCTGTTATCCTGAGCGCTCAAGAGGCTGGGATCTGAAGACAGTGGTTTGAAGCCAGCCTGGGCAAAAAAGTTTGTGAGACTTTATCTCCAATTAACCACCAGAAAACTCAAAGTGAAGCTGTTTCTCAAAGCTCTAGAGCACTAGTGAAAAAGTTCAGCAATAGTGCCCAGAACTGGATGGAGTTCAAATTTCACAACTGAGGAAGGAAGAAGGAAGGGAGGGAGGGAAAAACGAGCTTGATGCCAGTGGCTCATTGCCTGTAATTCTAGATGCTCAGGAGGCTAAGATCCAAAGATCATAGTTCAATGCCAGCCAGGGAAGAAACTATATGAGACTGGAGTGGTAGAGCTGCCAGCCTTGAGCAAGAAAGCTCAGAGAGAGCACCCGAGTCCTGAGTTCAAGCCCTGATACTCACCCCCCCCCAAAAAAAAGGTGGGAGGGACCAAATGAATAAACAAAGACAAAACCTAAGAATTTGGGATTTTTAAAAACATTTTTCCTTCTGCTCTCCCCTCCCCCGTCTTTTAGTCTTTGGTCCTGTGTAGTTGAGCTGTTGGACTGATATTCAATCAGTATCACTGTATGACTGTATTGGCCGTTAAAATATTAGGATATTTGGATAAGTATACTGTTGTGTGTACTCTCTTTGTTGACTATTCGTTTCCGTATGTATCACTTCCCACAATTACTTTTTTTTTTAATTGTTGGGAATTGAATCCAGGACTTTACATAGAGCTACACAAGCACTCCACCACATCCTTAGCCCTACATTTTTCAATAAAAATGTTAATAATTGACTTGGTAGAAGTCTTCTAGGTCTTCACTCGTTCTTGGCCTCTATTCTCATTATTTGTCAGAATACCAATTAAATATTTATTGCCCTACTTGGTTATAAATACTATTTATATAATCATTGGTTTAGTTAACAGTTATGATAAAAATACAGTTATGATAAAAATGCAGGGAGATGTGTAGGAGATCTGTAGAGGGAGTTTTAGGGTTAAAATCTCATTTTCCACACTAGAATACAGATTATCTCGCTGAAAAACTTAAAGCTGTTTAAGCAAGTTACTTATAAATATGAACTCATAGAGGAGATAGCTGAAAAGTCTTCAGATGTTCTTTTGGTGAAGTGGCAACTGTAGGTATGGAAAGATGCTTAGATGATTGCTATTTGTCATTAATATCTTTGTAAAGCCGCTGACGTATAAGATTCTGAATTCTTATTTAGTCATGGGGCTTGAACTCTGGGCCTGGCACTGTCCCTACGTTCTTTAGCTCAAGGCTAACACTCTACTCCTTGAGCCTCAGTGCCACTTCCAGCTTTTTGGTGGTTAATTGAAGAGTCAAGGACTTTTGTGCCGGGCTGGCCTTGAACCACGGTCCTCAGATTTCAGCCTCCTAAGTAGCTAGAGAACTAGAATTACAGGTGTGAGCCACTGGCACCCAGTTGAATTCTTTTATAATGAGGGAAAAAATAATGAAAATAATATTTCAATAAACAATATCAGTCTTCTAAACAGAGTGATTTCCTTTTCTTCCAGTGGCAATATGATCACCTCACAGCAACCTATCTTCTGCTTCTAGCCAAGAAGGCACGGGGAAAACCAGTTAGATTACAGCTCCCTTCTCTTTCTTGTGGACTTACCAGTACCACCCCAAAGGTAAATGTTGGACTCTTTTGTCTGAATATTTGTTAGTGTTACCATGAACCACTGTGTTCTTCAGGGGACACATCATCTTGAATGTTAGCAGTATCAGGGAGGCAAGGCAAGACCTTTTATCTTCTAAACATTTTATTGTTACTAGTTTGTTTAGAGGCAAAGTCTTACCTGCCTCAGCCTCTTGAAACCTGGGATTACAGGGGCACACCACCAGGCTTCCTGATTTCAACTTTGTCAGTAAGCAAATGTCGGGGTCCTTCATCCCTGGTCCCTCTCTACTAGTAGGGGGGATGGGGAAAAACACACCCCGACCAGGCCAAGCCACGAGAGGAGAGGGCCCACTGTCCTGTACTCAGCCTTCTTACCCCGGAGCACGAACAGAGACGCCACACAGCTTCATCAGGGCAGGAAAATCTCTATTCCTCAAATCCCTCCTCCTCATATTCAGTGCCGTAGCCTATCAGCACAACAGGTGGGCAGGACAAAGAGGTCCACGTGTTTACCCCTACTACAGGTCTCAGCAGAAAGTTATTAGACATGGCATTACTCGGCCCCCAACATCTCCCCCGTCTTTTAGGGAAAAAAAACGTAGGATATGTGGGGCTACCATCATAGCAGATCGACTGTGCCTGTCTTAGGTGTCTCCAAGCTCATTAGTCTTCTTACCCGTCATGGGATCACCAAGTCCTACTTGGCTCCTGTCTTTAGGTTGATAGGCTAACAGCTGGGGCTTGCCCATCTTTGACTACCAGCCGTCCATTTAAATAAACCAGACCTGAGGGGATGCACCTATTTCCATGGCCAAAAATGCCTGTCGTATTATCATTCACTGTCTACGTTGACTTTGTATTATTTTCCTTGAGTCTTCCAATCCCCTTTTTGTTTTAAAACTACTATTTCCCATGTTTCTAATTTATCCTATCTCACTTTTCAAAAATGACTCTGGTCCCTTCATTTTAAAGGGGATGATGGGCGAAGATCCGTCTTCTATAACTTCAAGCTGACTCAGAGGCATTATTTAGTTAGGGACTCTAAAAAGCTTTAGCCTGTTTTCAACTATGGGCGGTGGCTCCCTATTTTGCAATTCTGCACCCGAGCACAGGCTTTCTAAAGCACTACCACTTAATTCTTCCTCTTAAGTATTTTTCCAAGCGTCTCTGTGCTTTTCACCTGTTCTTTCACATAGCATGCTGACAATTTTAACCTTAAACATGTTCACTCACACACATTCATACTTAAAGATCTTAAAGCGAGAAAAATTAATATCAGCCGTTCATTTTTCCACATAAGCCTCAACCATGGCTTTTACTGCAGTACCATTAGCTTTAAGTAAAACTCTTTTATAATTCTAACCATCCGGTTCTTAGAAACTTCTGAACCCATCATTCCGGTTCTTTTTCCAAACCCCTTAACCATCTGGTTCTTAGAAGCTTCTGAACCCATCATTCTGGTTCTTTTTCCAAACCCCTATTGCCTCACCCTTATACTGCTCTGGCCAAAGACTTCCGTGAGGTTCCTCAGTGACTCCTCACCCTGCCAAAGTGACCTGCGCTTCAGAGGCAGACTGGGAATGATCTATTAAAATCTTTTAAAACACCTGCCTGCTTCTCTGTGTTTGACACAGCTGCAGCTTCTTTGTCTTTTTTCTCCTTAGCTTTCGGAGGAGTTTTTGGTTTTTCTTTTTCTCAATTTTCTCCTTGTGGGTTGCTTTCTTTATGGGTTTTTCCTTTGCTTTCTTTATGGGTTTTTCCTTTTCTTTATCTTTTGCCTTTTTTTAATGGGTTTTTCTTTTTCTTTATCTTTTGCCTTTTTTAGTATGTATTTTCATTTCAGGTTTCTCTGGTTTTTCAGTCTTTGAGGAGTTTTCTTATTTGACTTTTGCAGGTAGTTGCTTCCCTTTCTCCTGTTTACCACCTTTTCTTTTTCTTTCTCTTTGTCCCTCTCATTCTCCTTGTCTTCCTCCCTGCCTTTTTCTTTTTCCCTGTGAGCAATTTCAGCCTGCATTTTCCCTTCAGGTTTCCCTGGCCTTTCAGTCCCTCCTTCATGTATCTCTCGCTTGGCTCAACTCACCATCATGACCCTTTCGTGCCCCATTTCATGCCCCACGTTGGGTGCCAGAATGTCAGGGTCCTTCATCCCCGGTCCCTCTCTACTAGTCGGGGGGATGGGGAAAAACACACCCCGACCAGGCCAAGCCACGAGAGGTGAGGGCCCACTGTCCTCCCGTACTCAGCCTTTTTACTCCGGAGCACGAACAGAGACGCCACGCAGCTTCATCAGGGCAGGAAAATCTCTTTCTCTATTCCTCAAATCCCTCCTCCTTATATTCGGTGCTGTAGCCTATCAGCACAACAGGTGGGCAGGACAAAGGGGTCCACGTGTTTACCCTACTACAGGTCTCAGCAGAAAGTTATTAGACATTGCGTTACTCGGCCCCCAACAAACTTGAATTCTAAAAGTTTAAATGTTAATATGGCATTAAGGAAAATTCCTCTCTTTTCTCTTTTTATTTCTCACTAAAGTACTTCCTAGTTATTGTGGAAATAGTAAGCTAAAAAGAAGAATTTATTGAACCCACAAACATACCACTTATAGATTATATAGTTAATATTTTATCATACCTTCCCTGTATTTTTTTTTTTTTTTTTTTGCCAGTCCTAGAGCTTTAACTCAGGGCCTGAGCATGTCCTTGGACTTTCACAAGGCTAGAGCTCTAGCCTTCTCAGCTCCACTTCTGGCTTTTCCTCCGTATGTGGTACCAAGGAATTGTGAACTTGGGTTTTTATGCATAAGGCAAGCACTCTACCACTAGGCCAAACTACTGGCCCCTTCCCTGTATTTTTTAAGAGTGCTTATTTATATAATTCAAATACATACAAAGGTTTTTAAAGGACACAGTGTTATTTAGAGGACAATTTAAAAATGTCTTGGAAATAAAACTTATGAAGGAGACTACATTATACTTCATATAATAAAACTTTTTTTTTTGTCAGTCCTGGGGCATGAATTCAGGGTCTAGACACTGTCCCTGGGCTGCTTTTGCTCATGGTTGTCCATCGTGCCACTTTGGCCTTTTCTGGTTACGTAGTACTAAGGAATTGAACCCAGTGCTTCATGAATGCTAGGTAAGCACTCTCCCATTAAGCCACATTCCCAGGCCATTTATAAGATATTTTAATGTCTGCTTTGGTATTTATTTGTGTGTGTGTGTGTGTGTGTGTGTGCCAGCCAGTCCATAGGGCTTGAACTCTGGGTCTGGGTACTGACCCTGAGCTCTTCAGCTTAAGGCTAGTGCTCTACCACTTGAGCCAAGGCCAAGCATCACTTCTAGTTTTCTGGTGGTTAAGTGGAGATAAGAGTCTCATGGACTTTAGTGCCCAGGCCAGCTTTGAACACGATCCTCAGATCTCAGCTTCCTGAATAGCTAGGATTATAGGCATGAGCCAACAACATCTGGCTGGGTTTTCTTATATCTGAACTGATTTGGTCTCACATGAGCTACTTGTGTAATTTGTCTTCTATCTACTACATAATAAAATTTTACCTAATGATTGCATTATTTGGCAGTTGTGTGATTGATAGCAGTAGACAGACATTTTAATCTCGAGAAATGAAGGTAGAAGTAAAATTTTAGGTTCTTTTCCTATCTTTGTATAGGCCATTGGATCTTGAAATAATAGCTTCTTTAATACTGTTCTCTATCTTGACAGAGTTATCCTGTTTCTTGTGGGTATTATTTATAAGAAAGTAATTCTGAATTATCATTCACTTGACAGTGTTTCCAGTCAAACCATGTATCTACCCCAAGAGTCATAGAAGACTACACAATTGTCAACATCACTAGCATTTTCGGGCTCCATTCTGGATATTACAAAAAATATCTGTATGAAATGAGATACTCTGCTGTCTTTCTAGTCAAGTTGAGATAAGTGTCTCTCTCTCTCTCTCTCTCTCTCTCTCTCTCTCTCAACCTCTCTCTCTCTCTCAAAATAGATGATGGGTATCAGGAAGTGACAGGTGATGTGTCATATCACTGTAGAATAATAGTGCAGATCTGCACCCATGGCTCTCGCCTATAATACTAGCTACTGAGGATCAGTTTGAAGCCAGCCTAGGCAGAAGAGTCCCTGTGAGACTATTATGTCCAATTAACTACTCACAAACTGGAAGTGACACTGTGGTTCAAAGTGATAGAACACTAGCCTTGAACAAAAGAACTCAGGGATAGCATCCCAGCCCTGGGGTCAAGCCCCACAACTGACCCTCCCCCCAATATTTTTTTTTATCATGATACTGTTATCACTTAACTTTCTTTGTCTTTGTATAGTCAAAGAATCTAAGTCTGGAAGATATGACAAGTGATGAAAATTATGCAGCTGGATTAATAGACTGTGAATGGTCTGAAGATAGTTTATCAACTCCACAAACAGTACAGGTTGGTGGTGTTTATTACTATTTAAAGCAAAATATATGATTCAATTACAAAAAACATCTAAACTAACATGAAATCTAGTGTGGGCTTGAAAATGTATTGACTTTCTAAACCACTGAAAACATTATTAAGAGATTATTGGTATATGCATCAGAAAAAAGAAGTGGTGCTGTGGCTCAAGGGTAGGGCAGTAGCTTTGAGCTGAAGAGCTCAGGGACAGTGCCCAAGCCCAGAGTTCACGTCTCACAACCGAAAGTGGGGCGTGGGGGGGGGGGGAGATTATTGGTACGTGAATGAAAGGAAAGACGACTATTTCCAAGTTAAAGAAAGTCGTTTTTGTTTTGAATCGCTTTATTGTTCCTTTATAAAAACAAAACAGAACAAAAAGTAAGAAACAATATACATGTGGCTAGATAGTTAAATAGACCCTTTTTTTCCTGTATATTTCAGTGTTTTGTGTTTTTTTTTTTTTTTTTTGCCAGCCCTGGGGTATGAACTCAGGGCCTGAGTACCATCCTTGGGCTTTCTCAAGGCTAGAGCTCTACCATTTGAGCAATAGCACCACTTATGGCTTTTCTTATGCATATGGTAATGAGGAATCCAACCTGGGTCTTCATGTGTGCTAGGCAAGCACTCTGCTACTAGGCCAAACTCCCAGCCCTAGTTCAGTGTGTTTTGACAGTAAGTAACCATCATAAAAAATTAAGATATGGAATAGTTTTGTTGCCCCTTCCCCTAGTTCCTTCAAGCTCTTTTGTGGTCATTTCTTAACTCTGGAAGAAACTCTTTTTTTATCCCCTTTCCTTTAAACAATCTTTTTTTTTTTTTTTTTTTTTTTTTTTGCCAGTCCTGGGCTTGAGCTCAGGGCCTGAGCACTGTCCTTGGACTTTCTCAGGGCTAGAGCTCTACCACTTGAGCCTCAGCACCACTTCCGGCTTTTTTCTATGTATGTGGTACCGAGGAATCGAACCCGGGTCTTCATGCATGCTAGGCAAGCACTTTAACCACTAGGCCAAACTCCCAACCCAGTCCTTTAAACAATCTTTTAATCTTGAAATTTGTTGAGTTTCCTGGGTGTATGGGTTAGTTCAAATAGTCTATTCCTCTTTCTTCTGGGACTCCTGTTATATTAGCACATTTGATGGAATCATTCAGTTCAATGAGGATCTTGTATAATTTTCTTTTCTTTTCTTTTCTTTTCTTGTTTGTTTGTTTTATCTTCCTTAGACAAAATCATTTTAATTAACCTAACTTTATTTTCCAATTTCTTCATTCCCTCCTTCCCTTCCTTCCTCCCTTTCTTCCTTCCTTCCTTTTTTTGCCAGTCCTGGAGCTTGAACTCAGGACTTGAGTAGTGTCCTTGGGCTTTCTCAAGGATAGAGCTCTAGAGGCACAGCGCCATTTCCAGCTTTTTTCTATGTATGTGGTACCAGAGAATCGAACCCGGGTCTTCATGCATGCTAGACAAGCACTCTACCACTAGGCCAAATTCTGGTCCCCTCTTCCTTCCTTTTCTTACTGTTGGAAATGATGTTGATTTTTCCTCATAAATATTGTACTTCTCAACTTTAGAATTTCTGAGTGGTTTATTTAATTTTCCATATTGATACTTTTTATTCATTATGTCTTTGTCCTTATACTTTGCCTTAGACATGTATTCTTTTGTTCTTTGGAGATATTTAAAAATTGATGTAGCAATAGTACTCCGTAGATACTGTGTTGAAAATGAACTATACAACTTACCATAGGAGAGAAAAACTGGGAGGGTGAGGAAGGGGTGACATTTTTCCAAAAAGAAATGTATTCTTTACCTGTCTTAGGTAGATATAATCTTGCTCTGTACATCACCTTTATAATAAGTTTAAAAAATTCAAAAAATTGTTTTAAAGTCTTTGCCTAGTCTACACTTGAAACTTTTACTATAGAGCTATAATAACAAAACCGCTTACTGCAGGTACAAAAACAGGCCTGAAGACCAATGGAGCAGACTGAAGACCCAGAAATAAAGCCGTATACTTAAAGTTATCTGGTATTTGAGAAGAGAGCTAAAAATATACAAAGATAGTCTCTCCAATAATTGGTGTCAAGAAGACTGGATATCCATATGTAGAAAACTGAAATTGGATCCCTGCTTTATAGCCTAGTGTGTCCTTGAACTTATGATCCTCCTGTTTTGTACTACTGAGTTACTGCGATTTCAGATATTCAATCCTTTAATATGTTTTTATAGGCTTAGTTTTCTTTTCTTCTTTGTGCTGGTTGTGGGGCTTTAATTCAGGGTCTGGGTGCTATCCCTGCGTTTTTTTGCTCAAGGTTAGTACTTTACTACTCTAGCTAGTCACAGGTCCACTTCTAGTTTTTTGGTGGTTAATTGGAGCTAAGAGTCTGATGGATCACTTCCAGTACTGGTTGTGGGGCTTGAATTCAGGGTCTGGGTGCTGTCCCTGAGCTTTTTTGCTCAAGTTTAGTACTTTACCACTCTAGCTAGCCACAGCTCCACTTCCAGTTTTTTGGTGGTTAATTGGAGCTAAGAGTGTGATGGATTTTTCTTGCCTAGGTTGGCTTTGATCTGAGAGCCTTAGAATATCAGCCTTTGAGTTGCTAGGATTACATGCATGAGCTACCAGCACTTGTCTAGGCCCATTTTTCTTTGAAAGTCTGAGATTTCTTTGAGGTGTTTGTGTTAAGGATTAGATTAGGTTGGATTGAGCCTGTTCTTTCAGATAGAAATTAGGTTTGCTTCTATTAGCCCTTTGGGCTGAACTAAATTTAGAATTAAAGATTCTGAGCTGGGTGCCAGTGAACTCAGAAGGCAAATCAAAGACAGCCCAGGCATGAAAGTTGGTGAGACTTTTTTTTCTTGGCTGTGGGACTTGAACTCTGGGCCTAGGTGTTGTCCCTGAGCTCTTCAGCTCAAGGCTACTGCCCTACCCCTTGAGCCACAGTGCCACTTCCTGCTTTCTGCTGGTTAACCGGAGATAAGAGTCTCATGTTCTTTAGTGCCCAGGCTGTCTTTGAGCCTCTATCCTCAGATCTCAGCCTGCTGAGTAGCTAGGATTACAGGCCTGAGCCACCATACCTAGCTTCTGTGAGACTCATCTTGAATTAACCACCAGAAAAACAAAATACCCTCCCCCCACAAAAAAAAAAAAAAAAACACCAGAAGTGGAGCTGTGGCTGAGAGTGGTAGTGTGCTAGCCTTGAGTAAAGGAGGTCAGGGATATTGACCAGGCCCTGATTTCAAGCCCTAAGACCAACAAAAAGAAAAAGTTCCTGGTACCACACAGTTACTTTGAATTTGAGACCTAAACTTGTGTGCAACTGTCCTGTATACTCACATATTAAAGAAGACTTGCCCTCTTTCCCTACCTGGAGCCACTGCTCAAAACTGTCTTACTGACTTCCATGAAGGACTTATTTCTATCTAATTTGCCCCTTCATCTTAGTTATGTCCCTGCTGGCTTTACATGAGAGATTTAGTTCTAACTCACCACATTGCAATCTTAAGTTCTTATGGATATTTAAAACCAAGGCTGCAGGTGATCAGAGGTAGTAAGTAGATACCCTTTGGGCAGCATACAGTTTCAGTCTTGATTACTTGTTTGGATTTCTGCTCCTGCTTTTAGTTTGACTTCTGAGGATTTTTCTTATTCTTTTATAAACTCAACTTTAACTTTTTTTTTTGGCCAGTCCTGGGGACTGAATTCAGGACCCGAGCACTGTCCTTGGGATTTCCTCAAGGCTATTGCTCTATCACTTGAGCCACAGCACCACTTCTGGCTTTTCTTTGTATGTGGTACCAAGGAATCAAACCCAGGTCTTTGTGCATGCTAGGCAAACACTCTACCATTTGGCCAAACTCCTGGCCACAATTTTTGCCAATGCCTTTTTTTTTTTTCTTGCTGGTCGTGGAGCTTGAACTCAGGGCCTGAGCAATGTCAGTGGGCTTTCTCAAGGCTAGAACCCCACTACTTGCACCACAGCACCACTTCTGGCTTTTTCTATATATGTGGTACCAAGGAATCAAACCCAGGTCTTCATGCATGCTAGTCAAGCACTCTTACCACTATGCCACACTCCCAGTCCCTTTTTTCAACTATAAATTTAAAATAATTACATTAAAATTCATTTCTGGGCTGGGAGTTTAGCCTAGTGCTAGAGTGCTTGCCTAGCATGCATGAAGACCCGGGTTTGATTCCTCAGTACCATATACATAGAAAAAAGCCAGAAGTGGTGCTGAGGCTTAAGTGTTAGAGCTCTAGCCTTGAGAAAGTCCAAGGACAGTGCTCAAGCCCAGGACTGGCAAAAAAAAAAAATTCATTTCTGTTAAAGAGTATTATAACATGCTTTCTGCCCTGATCACTAAATAAACTTTTGTTTTTGGTACATACTAGAGGTAACCATAACTGTCTAGGTACTGGAGTCATTCTTAGGAATTATTTGGGCTCTGTTTCTTAGGATTCTGAGTATGTTTAAATACTTAGAAATGTGTTGAAAATTACCTGTCCATGAAAGAGACTAAAGTGGTCAACTTGTACTAGAGAGAACAGAATATACCTTTTTAAAATTTCCTGGTGTTTTGAATAATATACTCTTGATGGTACTTAATTTTAATAAGAAAAAGTTAAGGTAATTTGTAGTGATTAAGTGATGTTATAAAGAAATTGACTTTTCTTCTTCAGTGTGCTTTATCTAGTAACTTTATTTTTCCAGTTTACCAAGCAATGGACAGAATCAAATGGTCTGGAATCAAAATCATTAACTCCAGCATTATGTAGAGCATCTGCCAATAAGTTAAAGAACAAGGAAAATGTATATACTCCCAAGTCTGCTGTAAAGAATGAAGAGCACTTTGTATTTCCTGAGCCTAGGACCCCAGTTAATAAGAACCAGCATAAAAGAGAAGTACTAACTACACCAAATCGTTACACTACGCCTTCAAAAGGTATTTGCATTTAATAATTTAAAAGCTCAAATTTCATTCTTACTGTATTAAATACTGTATATGGGATGGAAAATTACTAATAATACTATTTCTAGAAGTCAGGTTGCCTTATTACATTAGTTTGAAGTATATTACTTAGCTTTTAATTTTCTTAAATGAAACTATTTTTCATACTCCCACAGTTGAATCATAGCATCATGGGCTATCGAAACTGAAGGCAAACCAGAGCTTATCTATTTCAACTTCAGTATTCAACAGTTTAGAAATGTGAGATTCAGATAAATGCAATGATTTGCCCAAGGTCATGTGTCCAGATTTAGATCTTGCTTGACCATTTACCCCCATGTAGAATGACTCAAACCCAAGTCTCGGCGTTAAATAGTTGTATAAAGGAGTTGCCATTGAACAAAGTCATTCATTATTGTAATGCATCTTGATCAATGTCATCCCTTTCATCATTTTCCCCCATCTCTCCCAATCTTATCCCTCCACTCAATTGTTCCTTTAATTTTTGGTGGTTTTTATTTTTTAAGTATTCATGAAGATTTTAAAAGTATGGTAGTTTGGTATTTATTTTGTAATCTTTGAAGTACTCTCAGTTTACATATGCTGTTTTTACAAGACTATGTTGGCCAAAAGCAATTACTGACCATTTTTCTTTGAATACAAGAGCTGTCTTAGGGAGCAAGTAGCTGAAGCAGTAATTGACAGCTTTCATCAGTACATTTTACTTTTGCTACAGGGATGAGCCACTGACTGTGCCCGGCTTGCTGTTCTTTTCTTTTCTTTTCTTTTCTTTTCTTTTCTTTTCTTTTCTTTTCTTTTCTTTTCTTTTCTTTTCTTTTTTTGATAGTCCTGGGGCTTGAATTCAGGGCCTGAGCATTGTCCTGGCACTTTCTCATGGCTAGAACTCCTCTACCACTTGAGCCACAGCTCTGCTTATAGCTTTTTCTATGCATGTGATACTGAGAAATCCAACCTGGGTCTTCATGTATACTAGGCAGTCCCAGTCTTGGGACTGGGCATTTTCCCTGAGCTCTTCAACTCAAGGCTATCACCCTACCCCTTGAGCCACAGCACCACTTCTGGTTTTCTAGTGGTTAATTGGAGATAAGAGTTTCACAGACTTTTTTAGTGCCCGGGCTGGCTTTGAACTGTGATCCTCAGATCTCAGCCTAGCTAGGATTACCGGCGTGAGCTACCATGCCCAGTTTTCAAGGCCCCTCTTTAAGATTTTTTTATTGTTATTATAAAGGTTATATACAGAGGTGTTACAGTTACCTAGGTTAGGTAACTGCTATTTTTATTGTTAAAAAATTTGGGACAATAGACTTTATAGTTACAAACCAAACCCTTAATTTCTTTTTAGAAACACAACGTAAAAAGCTATTCCCTTGCGGCTGGGAGCATGGCCTAGGGGTAGAGGGCTCGCCTAGCATGCATGAAGACCTGGGTTCAACTCCTTAATACCATTTACATAGAGAAAAGCTGAAAGTGGTGCTGTGGCTCAAGTGGTAGAGTACTGGCCCTGAGTTCAAGCCCAAGGATGGGCAAAAAACCCACCAAAAAACAAAAAACAAAAATCAAGCTAGTCACTTGATTTACATCTGTAATCTTAAGCTACTCGAGGAGCTAAGATCTGTGATTGTGGTTCAAAGCCAGCATAGGCAGACAAATCTGAGATATTCTTATCTCTGCCAGCAAAAAGCCAAAAATTGTAGAGTAGTTCAAGTGATAGAGTACCAACAGAAAGCCAAGCAAGAGTGTGAGGCCCTAAGTTCAAGCCTTAGTACTGTCACAAAACAACCCACCTTCAACTTGACGTCATACTTTGTTATTATAAAGTAAGTACTTCTAAAGTGTATAAAACTTTCAGTTAATCAATGGCAACCAGATTTCTTACAGCCTATCTGTGGAACAAATACCCTATCCGCACAAAATTCTAGAATAGGGAATAAGAATAATGAAGCTCACACCTCAGATAATTTGTCAAGCTATCATAGGGGATTTCTTTTTTGCCTAAGGAGTTGAATAGAGCTATGATTTGAATTAATACCTTTTAGTGGTGGTAGTGGTGTTGGTTGTAGGGCTTGAACTCAAGGACTGGCTGCTGTCCCTAAGCTTTTTCTCACAAGGCTAGCTTGCACTCTTACCATTTTGAGCCACAGTTCACTTTTGGTTTTCTGGTGGTTAGTTGCTGATAAGGGTCTCATGTATTTTTCTGCCTGGGCTGGCTTTTAATCGTGATCCTCAGATCTCAGCCTCTTTTACAGGTCTGAGCTACCAGTATGTGGCAATTAATACCTTTTAATGTAATATCAGGGATATAAATGGAGCCCTTCTATAATACAAATTGACTTTAATGTGTAGAGGAGAGCCATTAATCATGAAATCTATATTTATATGATATATGTGTATATAAAATATTTTTTTTTTTTTTGCCAGTCCTGGGTTTGAGCTCAGGGCCTGAGCACTGTCCTTGGACTTTCTCAAGGCTAGAGCTCTACCACTTGAGCCTCAGCACCACTTTCGGCTTTTTTCTATGTATGTGGTACCGAGGAATCGAACCCGGGTCTTCATGCATGCTAGGCAAGCACTTTAACCACTAGGCCAAACTCCCGGCCCTATATAAAATATTTATAGTATAGTCCGGGAATGTGGTATAGTGGTAGAGTATTTGCCTATCATGCATGAAGCCCTGATTTCGATTCCAAGTACCACATAAACAGAAAAAGCCAGAAATGGTGTTGTGGCTCAAATGGTAAAGGGCTAGTCTTGAGCAAAAGAAACTCAGGGACAGTGCCCCGGGCCCTAAGTACAAGCCCCAGGACTGTGTGTGTGTGTGTGTGTGTGTGTGTGTGTGTGTGTGTGTGTGTGTACACCTCACTTTATAATAGAGAAAAAGAGCCTTATGTATGAGAGAGACAAAATAATTTTGTTTTTACTAGAATTCACATGGGAACATTTCTTTAAGTAGCTAATTTAATTTCACTAGCTAAATAATCAGAGTATTTCTAAGTCATTGACTAAGGTTATGTGTTCATTATTATTTTGGGGGGTCATAGGGATTGAACTCAGCCTGGGCGCTGTCCCTGAGCTCTTCAGCTCAAGGCTACCACCCTATCCCTGGGCCTGGGTACTGTCCTTGAGCTCTTCAGCTCAAGGCTACTGCCCTACCCTTGAGCCAAGCCCCATTTCCTGTTTTCTAGAGGTTAATTGGAGATGAGAGTCTCAGGTCCTTTTGTGTCCGGGCTGGCTTTGAACCTTGATCCTCAGAATTCAGCTTCCTGAGTAGCTAGGATTATAGGCATGAGCCACTGCACCTGGATTGTATTCGTTATTGATAGAAATTTGGGGACCACAATATTGCCAACTATATATAGTCTGTATTTGTTTTCTAATAGCTAGAAACGAGTACCTGAAAGAAACCCCAGTTAAAACACCAGTAAATTCAGCAGGAACAAACAAGCTAATGACAAATGTCATTAGTCCTGAAAGGCGGTAAGTATTGTTTTTCAAGACTCTTGATTCTTTAGTTGGCATGATAAGATTTTTATTTACATCTATTATATGCCTGATTAAGGAAAACCATGGCATAGATGCTGTTGAAGATTTGAGAAATGTCTGTCTGCCTTTAGACAGTCTGAGATCATTACTAAAGTCATTGCCCCTGCTTTAAAGGGTAGAATCATGAAACTGAGCTCCAATGTTTTTGGCAAGTTAAGGACAGCAAGCTGGGACTAAGTGGTCTTCCCTCTTTCTACTTTCTGCTGTATAGAATAGGCATTGACTAATAGACACCATTCCTTAAGTAGTTGAGACACTGTCCAACTGATCTTGATTGGATTAAGAAGCGTCTAGATTAGACAAACTTAGAGTATGTCTGTGAGGATGTTTCATGAGAAAATTAAATGGGGAAAGTACCCCACTGTCACAGAGGTTGGAGGCCCAGATGACCTAAAAGAGGAAAAATAAGAAATTCACTTCTGTAGGCTCTCTTTGTACTTTCCTAGCTACCATAGGGCAAGCTGCTCTGACGTATCACACCTTCTCTGCCATGGTGGACTGAAAACTGAAATTGCAAGCCAAAATATAATTCCTTCCTTCCTTTTCTCCTGCCCTCCCTCCATGATTGAGTGTTTGGGTTGCGCTTGCTCGGAAGGTATTATACCACTTCAGCCATACCCCAGTCCTATTTGCTTTAGTTGTGAATTTTTTCCCCCCTGTGTTGGTACTGGAACTTGAACTTGACCTGGGTGCTACTATCCTTAGCTTTTTCACTTAGACACTGGCACTCTACCACTTGCCACACTTCTACTTTTGGCTTTGTTGATGGTTTATTGGAGAGTCTCATGGACTTTCCTGTCTGGGCTGGCTTTGAACTATGGCCTTTATATCTCAGACTCCTGAGTAGGTAGGATTATAGGCATGAGCCACCTCAGTCTGGCTGCTTTAGTTTTTTGATTTTATTTATTTATTTTTTAAGATGGTCTCTCGTATTTCTTTTTGTGTGACTGGTCTTGACCACTATCTTCTTTTTTTTTTTTTTTTTTTTTTTTTTGCCAGTCCTGGGCTTGAGCTCAGAGTCTGAGCACTGTCCTTGGACTTTCTCAAGGCTAGAGCTCTACCACTTGAGCCTCAGCACCACTTCCAGCTTTTTTGTATGTATGTGGTACCGAGGAATTGAACCCAGGTCTTCATGCAAGCTAGGCAAGCACTCTACCATTAGGCCAAACTCCTGGCCCCAACCACTATCTTCTTAAGCCTTACACATTGCTGGGATGGGGGGGGGGTGAGTTGTGGGGTTTGAACTCTGGGCCTGGGTGGTGTCCCTGAGCTCTTCAGCTCAATGCTATTGCTCTACTACTTGAGCCTCAGTGCCACTTCTGTTTTTTCTGGTGGTTAATTGGTGATAAGAGTCTCATGGACTTTCATGCCTGCTCTGGTTTTGAACTGCTATCCTCAGTTCTCAGTCTCCTGAGTAGCTAGGGTGACAGGCATGAGCCACTGGTGCCTGGCATATGAGTTTTAAAGCATGATCCATTTTGGGTCCTCTCTAGTGGGAGATGACTTTAGTCCTCCCTAAGGAGGAGTGAGCTGATCTGGCTCTGCACATCTGAATGAAGTACACTAGAGTATAGAGGGACAAAAGCAGGGTCTTGAGGGCCCTAGCAGGCAGAAGGTCCAGGGCTACTTGTGCATTGTTGTTTTAAGGTGCCGCTCAGTGGAACTGGGTCTCAACCAAGCACATCTGGAGGATACTCCAAAAAGAAAAGGAACCAAAGTTTTTGGGAGCCTTGAAAGAGGACTGGATAAGGTCATCACTGTGCTTACCAGGAGCAGAAGGAAGGGCTCCTCCAAAGATGGCCCGAGAAGGCTAAAGGTAACTGGACTGTAGTTCCTTAACATGAGTTTCAGAAAACTACTTGCTAGTTTTCCTCCTCTCTTCCTCTTCCTCCTCCTTCTTTTCCTCCTCTTCCTCCTCCTCCTCCTCCTCCTCATCCTCCTTCTCTTCCGCCTCCCTCTCTTCCCTCCCCCTTTTCATTCCCCCTTTTCTCTCTCCCTCCCTCCCTCTCTCTCCTTTCTTCCCTCCCTCTCACCCTCCTTCCCTTTTCTTTTCTCCCTTCCTTCTCCCTTCTACTTTTTCCTTCTCCATCCCTTTTATTTTGAAAAAGAAATTGTTATTATTATTAATTTACCTATTCATTCAGTTAACATGCATTGTTATTATTTTTTGTGGAGGGATTATGGGACTTGAACTCTGGGCCCCTGGGCTCTGTCCCTGAGCCCTTCCACTCGAGGCTACCGCCCTATCCCTGAGCCACAGCCCCACTTCCTAGTGATAAATTGGAGATAAGAGTCTCACGTTGTTTAGTGCCTCGGCCGGCTTTGTCCTATGGCACTCAGATCTCAACTTCCTGAGTAGCTAGGATTACAGGTGTAAGCTACTCCGCCTGGCACATGCATCTTTTGTGTGTGTGTGTGTGCATGCTTAAGCCAGTCCTGTGCCTTGAGCTCAGGGCCTGGGCACTGTCTCTGTTTTGCTCAAGACTAGTGTTATACCACTTTTAAGCCACTGTACTATTTCTGGCTTTTTGGTAGTTAACTGGCGATAAGAGTGTTACAGCCTTTCCTGTTCCATCTGACTTCAAACCTTTATCCTCAGATCTTTGCCTCCTCAGTAGCTAGGATTACAGGTGTGAGCCACACACACCTGGCTAATGTTAATGTGCATTTTTTAGCATTATATATATGCCTATTCCTATGCAATGAGCATTAAGTTCAAGTAGTCTTAGTGTTACTTAGTTACTTAGATACTGAGATAGGATATGTTTGAGGTCAAGTCTGGTCGAAATGTTAATGAGATCCTATCTTGACCAATAAAAATTTGAGTGCATGCCTGTCATGTAACTTACATAGAAAAGCAAGAATCAATTTGAAGATAATGAAAGCAGTAATAAAAAATTTAAAAACCTGAGTGTAGGGCTGGGAGTTGGGCCTAGTGGTAGAGTGCTTGCCCAGCATACATGAAGACCTGGGTTCGATTCCTTGGTACTACATACATAAAAAAAGTTGGAAGTGGTGCTGTGGCTCAAGTGGTAGAGCTCTATTTTTGAGAAAGCCCAAGGACAGTGCTCAGGCCCTGAACTCAAGTGCATGACTGGCAAAAAACAAAACCTAGGTGTATGGCTCAAGTAGTAGAGCGCCTGCCTAGCAAACCATAAGACCCTTAGTTTAAACTATAGTATTAAATTTTACAAAAAAGGAAGAATACAGAGGTAAATTGGATAGTTACTCTCTTCTAAGAGCATGTAATGTAGTTCACATATTCAAGATCAGATGGAAGAATTAATCACAGAGGCAACATGGAGATAGGCTAGCATTCAGTGTGTATGGGGAATTGAGAAATGCCTTAAGGATGGAAATTTGCACTTGATTGTTCTATATCTGACACACAGAAGAGTTCCCAAGAGATAGATACCTTTGTATGGGATCTTACGAAACATGTGCATACCTGGAAAGCTATTTGGAACCTTTAGTGTAATATGTGTTCAAGGAAGATATTAATTGGGAAGATAGCCTGGGAAGTTTTCAAAGACTTGGCTAAGTGGTTTGGATTTTCTTTAGTAGACCTTGTAGCTTTAAAGGTTATGTCAGCTGGGCATCAGTGACTCATACCTATAATCCTGGCTAAAATTCAGGAGCCTGTGATCTGAGGATCCTGGTTCAAAGCCATCCCTGTAAGACTCTTATCTCCAGTTAACTACTCTAAAACCAGAAATGGCACTGTGGCTCAAGTGGTAGCCTTGAGCACAAAGAGGCCCTGAATTCAAACCTCACAACTGACCAAAAAGAAAAAAGGTATGTCATTACTGTGGATTTGGTTGGGAAGGAGGGGAGAAATAAGG
This sequence comes from Megascapheus bottae, assembly GCF_031878675.1. NCBI lineage: Eukaryota > Metazoa > Chordata > Mammalia > Rodentia > Geomyidae > Megascapheus > Megascapheus bottae. Next base: position 60,667,214 of record NC_143511.1, read on the forward strand.
TATTAGTAGATATAAAATACTTCTTTCCCTCTTGAATTCTCTGTGAGCATTCACTCAGTCCTCAAATGTGTGCCATTTTTTGTTTAAGTGGAGGAAGTAAGAGGTAAATGGATAAATCAGATAAAGCTCATGTCCTTGAAGAACTCATAGAGTCACAATGAAATCAAATCAGCAGGGATAGATCATTGCTTTGACACTCTGGGAACATGTTCCAACATAGTGGCTTCCAGAGGTGGGAGAAGGTAGTATTGCTTTTATGATTTGGTGACTAGGTCTGTATTTTTTAGTTTTTATACCAAGACTTGGGCAATTTGAAATGGTTTGGGGAAAGGAAATTTGCTAATCTGCTGAACAGAAGGGTGATTAAGAAGAGAATATTTTGAGAACCCATCTATGCCTTGTCTTGAAGTAGAAGATGGCACCTATCCATTAGTATCTGTTTCCTTGTTGACTTGCACAGTACACAGGGAAATTTTATGTCGTATGTGGCTTTATGTTGGATATATGTTACCTTGGTTTCTAATTTTTTTGTTGTTGTTGGACACCTGAAATATTCAAACCCTAACATATAATAAATAAAATTAAAGAAAACTTGTTGAACTGTGTACATGATTGAGAACACAAGGAGTTATCAGATGCTAATGGGTAAAATGTTCACTTGTGTAAATTGTTTGGGACCTGAATACATTGTTCAATAGGGTCTGCTATGGTGTTACATAGGCTTTGTGTAGGTAGTTGCTCGGTGCTTTCCACAGGTAGGAAAAAAGTCCAAAAGATTGGGAAGCAGAAGGTCCACAGGCTAGCCCCAGTTTTTTATACTTGATTTTCATTTGGGAAATCTAAAGATACTGATGTCATGGCCCTTTATATAGATAAGCCTAGAAAGAAGCTCTACAAATGGGAGACTACACGGCCTATGAAGTGATTTATTGATATAACATGTTTCAACATTAAGGGTCATTATCATCATTTTAACCACAATGTAACAGAATGACAGGTATTTTGTTGTTGTTGTTGTTTGTTTGGCCAGTCCTGAGGCTTGAACTCTGGGCCTGAGCACTGTCCTTGGACTTCCTCTAGGCTAGCACTCTACCACTTGAGTCACAGCATCACTTCTGGCTTTTCTGTGTACATGGTACTGGAGAATCAAATCCAGGGCTTCATGCATGTTAGGCAAGCACTCTACCACTAGGCCGTACTCCCAGAATAACAGTTTTAATTAGCACAGATTTAAAGTCTGAAACTTGATATAATTTTTGATTCTTTTTGGAAGGCATAGGGATTCAGCATCTTACTATGTGGCTCTCTGGCCTTGAACTTTGTAGTCTGACTGTATCAGCATTCTGAGTGCTAGGGTCACAGGTGTGTACCTCCATACTGTACACTTGAACTCAGGACCAGGCTCTATCCTTGAGGGCTTTTTTTCCCCCTTCTTAAGGCTAGCACTTTACCATGTGAGCCATAGTTTCACTTTTAGCTTTTTTTTTTTGGTCAGTCCTGGGCTTGGGCTCAGGGCCTGAGCACTGTTCCTGGATTTTCCCAAGGTTAGGGCTCTACCATTTGAGCCACAGCACCACTTCTGGCTTTTTGCTATGCATGTGGTACCGAGGAATCGAACCCAGGTCTTCGTGCATGCTAGGCAAGCACTCTACCACTAGGCCAAACTCCCGGCCCCATTTTTAGCTTTTTTGATAGTTAATTGGAGGAAAGTGTCTTATAGACTTTCTTGCCTGGGCTGGTTTCAAACTGTGATCCTCAGATCTGTCTCCTGAGTAGTTAGGCATGAGCCATAGTGCCTGGCTGTGTTCTTTTTTTTTTTTTTTTTTGCCAGTCCTGGGCTTGAGCTCAGGGCCTGAGCCCTGTCCTTGGACTTTCTCAAGGCTAGAGCTCTACCACTTGAGCCTCAGCACCACTTCCGGCTTTTTTCTATATGTGGTACCGAGGAATCGAACCCGGGTCTTCATGTATGCTAGGCAAGCACTTTAACCACTAGGCCAAACTCCCGGCCCTGGCTTTGTTCTTTTAAGAAATAGATTTGTAGAATTTATTAAATTTATGTCAAAGTACTATAATTGATAACATAATGAACTTAGAATTATGCTTTGTATTACACACACGCAGCACAAGCACAAAAATCTTAACATAATCAAGATAGCTAACTTTTTAAAAAAACTTAAAGGAAACTACATGTCTTGCTAATTATATTTTTTATATATTTATGCACAACATATGTATCACACTACCAGAAATTTTTTTTTTTGCTGGGCTTGAAGCTCAGGGCCTAAGCACTGTCCTTGGGATTTCTCAAGGCCCGGGAAATTCTATTTTAAGAAATTTACATCTCTTAGAGGAGTCCAAAGATGTAACTCCTCTGAACAACAAATGAATTACTTATTAAAATGAATTCCAGGTAGCAGAAAGATGTTTATATAGAGCAATGTAAGGAGGAAGGGTGAGCAAATGCATCAATATACTCAATGTGTATTATGTAAAAACTGAACTACATCGCTTGAGGGCAGGATTCGGAGGGAGAAGGGGTGACACTGACCAAGATGCAGGGTACTCATAACTGACAAGGGATTGTAACTCATTGCATAGCTACTTAATGTTAAAACTAAAAAAGAAAAGAAACTTCTTGAAGCCACAGGTTCTTATTTTTAAAAGTAAGGTAATAGGGTCCTTTTTTATCTTCACATTTTGTTATTTATAAAAAGAACTCAAATCTGGGCCATGAGTTTGGCCTAGTGGTAGAGTGCTTGCCTAACATGCACGAAGACCCGGTTTGATTCCTCAGTATCACATATATAGAAAAAAAGCCAGAAATGGTGCTGAGGCTCAAGTGTGGTAGGATGCTCCCTTGAGAAAGTCCAAGGACAGTGCTCTGGCCCTGAGTTCAAGCCCCAGAACCAGCAAAAAATAAATTAAAAAAAAAATCCAAAAAGAATTAAGGACGTTTGGGGAACTAGACACAGCAAACTTCCTGCAACATTTATTTCATATTTTCATAGTTTCCATTTCAGGACTATTAGTGTATGTCCTGGTAGGGGAAAAAAGGAAGTAGAGTTCTAATACATAAGTTGAGGCTACCTAATTAATAGCTGTTTCCTTAAAAGGATTGGTAGGGGAGGAAGATGAAGGTGTAAAATAGATAATATGGGTATAGTTCCTACTAAATATTATTTCAGCTGACTTTCCTAGTTGGCCTAACCTAACTCGCTGAGAATTGGCTATCAAGTCTTTCAATATTTCCTTGAACTTTTTTTTTTCTTGTGCTTGAACTCAGGGCCTGGGCACTGCCCTTTGGACATTTTTTGCCAAGGCTAGTGCTCTGCCACTTGAGCCACAGTGCCACTTCTGGCTTTTTCTGTGTATGTGGTACCAAGGAATTGAACCCAAGGCTTCGAACATGCTAGGCTAGCACTCTACCACTAGGCCACACTCCTGGCCACACTTTGGAAAGGTATTATGTTGAGGAGTTTTATGACAGTTCATTTCTTTGTGTACTTAGCTCTAATCAGTAGTACAGGTCCAAGGTCCGTCTGACCCCACACTGGCTCCCAGTGCGGGAGGGTGGGGTTTTTGTTGTTGTTCTTTTGTTTTGGTTTTGGTTATCCCTGAGCTCTTCAGTTCAAGGCTACCAACCTACCCCTTGATCCTCAGTGCCATTCCCAGTTTTCTGGTGGTTAATTGGAGATAGTCTCACGGACTTTTTAGTGCCTGGGCTGGCTTTGAACCATGATCCTCAAATCTCAGCCTCCTGAATAACTAGGATTACAGGTGTGAGCCACAGCTTCCAGCCTTGGGAGGGTGGTTTTGTGTGGATATAGATTGACTTCTCATTTCTTCTTTTCCTTTTTAAGCTTCACTATAATGTGACTACAACCAAATTAGTGAATCCTGATCAACTCTTGAATGAAATAATGTCTGTTCTCCCAAAGAAGCATGTTGACTTCATACAAAAGGGGTGAGAACTACTTTTTACTTCTTGCTTTGTGAATTTTGAACATATGTGCACTGCTTTGTTTTCTTCTCCTACCTTGCTAGTTAAAACAAAACAAAAAAAAATCCGTACTACTTTGCAGAATGCTTTCATAATAATGTCATTGCTCATAATTTATTCTCTTTAAGTTTTAAGCACCAATCTTGTCACCACTTTCAAAGTTAGACTTTGAGAAAAGGAAAATTTAAACTTCCAGGTCTCCTTTAATTTTTAAAATGTTTATTTTTTTACAAGAATATTTGTAAAGTAGGGCCGGAGCGAGCGGGGCGGAGCGAGCGGGGCCAGAAAGAAAGAGAAGGGGGCCAAAAAAAAAAAAAAAAAAAAGAATATTTGTAAAGTATAATTAAATGGGTGGAACAAATCCATGATTTATAAGTAATCCTTCTCTTTATGACTGGCTGTCTTGCAAGATTAGGTTTTCAGTTCATAGAGGAGGTTATTCTATACTTAAACATCACTTGCTTTTGAGTAAACACCCATCAGAGGCTTCTTGGAGACAGTCTAGCCAGACTTTGGGTGATCTTTCCTTCAGCATGCAGTGTCTCTCTCAGGAGATCATTAACTAGATGTTAACTAATACTTTGTCCTACTGAGGACTCTGTCTTGACTTTTTCTTTTCCTTTACCCTGTTTTAGTGTTTATCTTCTTGTGACAAAATGGGAGCACAAAAGTTGTTTTTCAGTGGTATGGTGTTACTAATCTCAGCAATATTCCATTTTCTCCCCCAGCTGGAATGAATGGCTATTAATCCTCTTTATAGTGGAATTATTTTCATTGAGATTGCTGCTTTTTCCTGCCAAGAACCTTAAGGACAGCATGTTGCTTTTGTATTTCTGATGTTTGACTGTTGATTTTTAAGGGATCATACCCTTTCCTTAAACATAACTAAATATGCAGACAATGATATTTTGTTAGTGAAACCTCCTTATATATAACAAGTAATTTCTGTTCACTTTTGAGGAAGAGTACCCAATCAAATACTCCTTGTGTGTGTTTGTACAGATGTGCACGTGCCTATATTGGGGCTGAGGCTAAGTTTACTCGGGACCTGGCTACTGTCCTTAGCTTTTGTACTCAAGACGCATTATACCACTTGACTATCCCTTAGCTTTTGCACCCAAGATTGGCATTTTACCAAATGGAACAACACTTCCACTTCTAGCTTTTTGGTGGTTAATTGGGGGAAAAAAAAGAGTCTCATGGACTTTCTTGCCCAGGGCAGCTTCACACTGTGATCCTCAGATTTCAGCCTCCTGAGTATCATATGCTTTAAAATATGTAGGAACTGTAAAATCACTTCTAGTATGTATTGCTTGGGTTTGTTGTTTATTTAAGATCAGTAAGACAAAATTATAATGTAAAATAATTTTATTTATGTGAGTTAGAAGTTTATAATTTCCTCTGTGTGTGTGCTTGCACATACACAAGTATTGTGTGTTTGTACTGAGGCTTTGAGTTCACTTGGCTTTCCTGCTCTTGGCCAGTACTCTGCCACCACTTGAGCTATATCTTTAGCTCAGCTTTTGGCTGATAAATTGGAGATGGAATCTCATAGACTTTTTTTTGCCTAGGTTGGCTTTGAACTAACTGAGATTCTCCAGGTCTCAGTCTCTTGAGTAGACAGGATTACAAGCATAAGCCACCAGTGCTAAGCTATTAATCTAACTTCTTAAGCTGAGCTTAAAGCTTCACTTGGCTGGGCCTTCCCACTGTCAGGGGAGGTAATGTGCACTTGTGACTAGGAATGCCATATGTTTCAACTGTGGGAATGTACCATCCTCTTGGATTTTTCCTTTGCTTTTCTTTCTGCCATAAAGTGCTTTAGTAATCATAACCTCTTACTATTTTTTTAAAAACAGCTAAAGAATAGATGTCTTTCTGATAGGGTGGTGGCTTTCGTTTGTTTATATGGAATTTATATTTCAGACAAGGCACGTGAACACAAAATGTTCTTAGTCATTTCTGTTCTTTCCTTTGTTATGAGTTTTGTTATTTGATTACATTGTTAAAAGGGTTGCATAAAAAATGCCAGATTTCCTGAATGCAAATGGCATGTTCTGCTATGAAAGAAGAGCTGTCCTTTGGAGCAAGGGAGAATTCTGGCAACACCTTTCATCCTTATTCTTTCTTAGGATCCCCAACTCAGCTTGTGAGAAAACACCAGTCATACTCTGTCACTAAAGCATAGCAAGGCCATTTGGAAACTAAACTAATACATTGCTTCATGTGAAATCACAATGGCTCATTTCCTCTACTGCCTCCAAGAAGCTTAAAACCTCTGTCTGGTGTTATCCAGAATATTCATGGTTCTTTTACTAACTGGTATCTTATCTTGTTCTTTTCCAGCTATACACTGAAGTGTCAGACACAGTCAGATTTTGGCAAGGTGACAATGCAGTTTGAACTAGAGGTGTGCCAGCTTCAAAAACCCGATGTGGTGGGTATCAGGAGGCAGCGGCTTAAGGGTGATGCCTGGGTTTACAAGAGATTAGTGGAAGATATCCTGTCTAGTTGCAAGTTGTAATTGATGGATGGTTTCCATCCTGCCAGGATGAATGTGGGGGTGAGATTGGGGTGATTGGTTTGATTTTCAAAGTCCATTAGAACTACAGACTCGTTTCTAAAGACCAGTGCTTCTTGTTTTTAAATAAAAAGTATTATTTCCTAGGTGAATCTAAGGCAAACCCATCTGTCATTATCTGTTACTGTCTTTTTTAATCAGGTGGCTTTGTATATTAATAACTGTTGACTTTCCTAGATTCACTTCTATAAGAGAATGTAAGCTCTTATCTATGTCTCCTTTTGATGTATGATTTCTTTCTGAAATAAAAAACATTTGTGAATATAGCAGGCGTCTTTTCTTTGTATTTGATTTCAATCCAAATAAAACCTCGAATGTCTTCCTGACTATTAAATAGAGACTATTTGGAGTATGTTTTATCTGTTATCAGATATGCCTTGGGCAGAAAAACAGATAAGAATTCATTTGCATAATTTTTTCCTGTCTCTGATTTAAGTAGGATTTATTGAGATCGTTAACTAAGTCACAGCTGTGGTTACCAGAGTTAAACAACACATTTAATATGTTGAATAAAAGAGTATTGACTTCAGTAAGTATGTTCAGTCAACAATGATAAGTATCCGAACTGTGAACCCCCATGAAATGTTACTTTATGGTAATTTTCTAAGTCTCAATGTTGGCATCAAATTTGTATTTTTATTTCATTTTATTGGTCTCTAAAGGCCAGAACTCAAGTTACATTTGTATGGATTTTTACCAATTAAACTAGTTGGAGGAAAAATAGCACAATTTCTGGTCAGCAGTGAGGGAGTGTTTTGTCATTCATTTATTCAATAAATACTTACTAAGTGCTTTACAAGCATTAGGTCATGGAGCTGAGGGTGAGACTGGCTGTAAACTCAGGGAGTTCAAGAGTGCTGTTAGGCTGGATGTATAGATCAATATTCACAGTATATACAAGATTGAAGGTGGGAATGATTTCTTGGGAGGAACAGTATTTGTTCTTGAACAGTAGTTTGCCAGAAAGAGAAAAGGGGAGTGAAACTTTTTTTTTTAAATTTTTATTGCCGGGGTTATGTATTAGAGGGGTTACACTTACATTCGTCAGGTAGTAGGTGCATTACTTCTCACAGATTGATACCCCCTTTCTTGTGTTTTTGTCCCCATTTCCCTTCCCCCAAGTGAAACATTCTTAACAGTGGCAGGATTGTGTACAAAGGCCTGTGGTTGTTAAATGGTTGAGGTGACATAGAAGGTGGTGTAGGAAGGAAATTGGAGATTAGAGTTGAGTTTATTTGAAATAAATCATCCCCCGTGCCCTACTAAACTAGGTGCTTTGGTAAAGGAGAGCTAGCAAAGGATTTCTATTGTTTAGAAGCTGATTCCCTAGTTACAATTCACATGCTATATGATTCACCCCTTTAAAATGTTTACAGTTCAGTATTTTTTCTTCCCTCTCCTCCTCTTCCTCCTCCTCCTCCTCTTCTTCCTCCTCCTCTTCCTCTACCTCCTCTTCCTCCCCCCCTCCTTCTCTTTTTTTCCACTCAAGTCTGTCCTGGGGCTTGTACTTGCCTGGACTGGCTTTGAACGGTGATCCTCAGTTCTCAGCCTCTTGAGTAGCTAGGATTATAGCCATGAACCATCAGCATTCAGCTGCACTGATTATTTTTAAGATAGGATCTTGCTTGCTGTCCTGGTATGTACCTGACTGCAATTCTATTTTTTTCCTTCCTACCATAGTTGAGATGACAGGAGTGTGCCACCACATTAAGCTTCTTCCATTGAGATGGAGTCCCACTGACTTTTCCTGTCCTTACTGGCTTTAAGGCCATTATCTTCCCAATTTCAGCCTCCCAAATAGCTTGAATTACAGGCATGAGCCACAAGACTCATCTGGTTATTCAGATCTCTTGCCCATTTTCAGTTGGGTTGTGTTTTTATTGTATGAGTTCCTTAAATAGTCTAAATGTAAGTCTATCAGCTATGTCATAGTACACAATATACATAAGATAGTAAATATGCATGAAAATACTTCTTTCCCCCAATTCCATGAGTTTTAGGCTTAATTGATGGTGTGGTATATCTTGAACCAGTGTTAATTACCTGAAGTCCATTTTCTCTATTCTCATAAGGCAGAGGGAAGAATCACTTTTCTGACTGAGAGAGATGTCATGGTCTGCACTAATGATTCTCAGCTTGCTTTGCCCCCCTCCCTTACCCCCTTGGCCATAGCCACAGCAAGTACATGTAATGTTAAGCACATTAGTAGCACCTCATTTGGGTTTTGATTTGCATTCTCCTTAATGCAGAGCTAGTTGCTGGGGACAAGGGGATAAGAAATAGTGTTTTCAATGCAGGCCCTTTTCTCTTTTTTGTAACCTTACAAATATATTTATTGATTTAAAAAAACTGTGGTAGCCGGGCTTCATGACTCACACCTGTAATCCTAGCTCCTCAGGAGGCTGAGATCTGAGGATCAAGGTTCAAAGCCAGCCTGGGCACAAAAGGGCCTGAGACTCTTATGTCCAATTAACCCCTAGAAAACTGGAAGTGGGGCCTGGCTCAAGGGTAGGGCAGTCGCCTTAAGCTGAAGAGCTCAGGGACAGTGCCCAGGCCCATAACTCACACACACACAAAAAGAACAACAAAAAAACCCTGTCAGGGGGCCGGGAGATTGGCCTAGTGGTAGAGTGCTTGCCTAGCATGCACCAAGACCCGGGTTTGATTCCTTGATACCACATACATAGAAAAAAGCCAGAAGTGGTGCTATGGCTCAAGTGGTAGAGCCCTAGCCTTGAGAAAATCCAGGGACAGTGCTCAGGCCACGAGCTCATGCCCAGCACTGACCAAAAAAAGAAAAAAAGAAAAACCCTGTCATATAAACACAGATAATATAGACATTACATAGCCTTACTATAAATTATATTATTTTCTATTTATCTACTTGTTTACTTGAGAGCTAGCCTCATTCTATAGCCCAGCTCCCTCCCTCAGATTTGGAGTGCCAGTGTTACAGGCATGTGCAACCATACCCAGCTAATAATAGTTTCTTTGTTTTTATGATTGTTATTGCTGTGCTGGGAGTTGAACTAAGGACCTGATTACAGCCAGATGCTACCATAGTCAGCTTTTGATAGTTTCTTTGTTTTTATGGTTGTCGTTGTTGTTATTTTGGGATACAGAGGGTTGAACACAGGACCTAGTGCTTGTTAGGCAGCTGCTGGACCACTTAAGCCACATCTTAAGCTGAAAACTAATGATATTTTTCTTTTAAATATGTCGTCTGTCAGTTGTAATACTTAAATTGGGCTATTAAGTTTACTTTAAAATTTAAAAAATAGCATTGGTTTTATTGCTATAATGTACATATGTACTAGTTTTCTTTTTTATGTATATAGTTTGATGAACTGACAAAAATATATGTAGTGGGGTAACTGTCTTCATGATCAGGAGATTTCTGTCACCTCAAAAGGTTTCACCTTGCCCTGTCAGGGTTCATTTTCTCCCTTTCATTACCTAGCAATCTGATCTGATTTCTTTTTTTTTTTTTTCTGATCTGATTTTTATCTCTATAGTTTGTTCCATTCAGAGAATAATATAAATGGACTTTGAGGCTTATTCATAAAATACCTCTATTAGTAGCTTTTTGGTGGTACTAGAGTTTGAACTTACCTCACACTTTCTAGATTGGTACTGCTGAGTCATGCCTCCAGCCCCTTCTATCACTAGCTATTTTGGAAATAAGACCATGTTTCCTATCCAAGCATGTACCAACTCCACTGTGCTCAGCTTTTGGTTGAGAAGGGAATCACTTAAACCTTTCTCCTTGGACTGGTCTTGATCACCAGTCCTGCTGATCTTACCTTCCAAGTAGCAAGGCTTATTATAGGTATGCCCAACTTGTTTTTTATTGTTGAATTGTCTACCCTTTGGGTATTCAAATTAAGCACCACTGATTTGAAAATCTAAAATGATCTAAGATGGGAACGTTTTTGAATATTATTTCAGTGCTTAAATAGTTTTGGAGCATTTCATGTTTCTAACTAAGTGCTTTTGTCTAGACACTTTATGTAGATATTTCACACATACTCCACCCCCCCCCCCCAAATATGAAATGCTTCTAGAGCCAATTATTTCAGATAAAGGACACTCAACTGGTACCAACATGTGTTTACCCTTGTACACTGAAGGACTTCTGAGCTTTCATTCTTGGGTTTTTATAGGCTACAATAATCAGTGTGCAGGCTTTGACTTTTTCTTTGTTTGGTTGGTTGTGGGACTTGAACCCTGGGCCTGGCGTTGTTCCTGAGCTCTTCAGCTCAAAGCTACCGCTGTATCCCTTGAGCCATAGCACCACTTCCAGGTTTTGGCCTTTTATTTCACTTGGGTATATAGGTAGGAATGAATTTTCTGAATCTTGTGCGTCAGTGTGTGTATAAGGAACTATCAAAAATTAGCTGAAGAAATGAGAAAAATTCACGCACTGAAACAGTTATAGTAGGAAAAATCACAAATGAACTGAATACCCTAATACAGTATTGGCTGAAAGGATTTTGACAGTGTAGTGCTAGCTAGCTATAAAAAGGAATCAGGAAGATTTTTACTGCTATGGAATACATTTCTGAGATGTAATATTAAATGAGAGGAGCAGGAATAAGACAGTGCTGGTAATGTGCTTGCATTAACTTTTTAAAGTTACAGAGACTAACATGCATACATACAAAGTCTAAAAGGAAGTGTAAGTATAAATGTGATGACACATATTGCATGCATGAATAAAGCTGAAACAAACTAATTGGTTGCCTCTGAGGAGCAGAGCTAGGCATTGGAGACATGAGGATAAGAAAGTGTTTCCAGTGCATGCTCTTGCCCCCTTTTTTGCAACCTTATGAATATATTTTTTTCTAAAATGAACTGTAAATTAAAATTTACCTCAAAAGAGAAAAAATTACTAAATTGTTTGTTCCCCGGAGTGACTTTATCATTTGTTTGCAGCTCTATCAGCCATGTATGAAAGTTGCCATTATGCCACGTCCTTGTCAGCACTTGGTATTGTCTGTTTTGTGCAGTTTACCCATTCTAGTAAGTACATAGTAGTGTCTAATTTTAGTTTTAATTTGCATTTTTCTAGTGATTGTAAATTTGAATACATGTAAGCTGAGCTCAAACCCCAGAACTGCCAAAAATAGGAAGTAAAAAGATCACTTACAGAAGAAAAGAAAATAAACAGAACACCTATGTGCCAGGCACCAGTGGCTCATGACTATAATCTTACCTACTCAAGAGGCTGAGATCTGAGGATTGCAGTTCAGAGTCAGGCCAGGCAGAAAAGTCTGTGAGACTCTTGGTCTCCAGTTCACCACCAGAAAACCAGGAGTGGAGCTGTTGCTCAAAGTGGTAAGAGTGCGAGCTTTGAGCTAAAAAAAGCTCAGGAACAGTGCCCAGGCCCTGAGTTCAAGCCCCACAATACCCCCCCACACACACACATATGCACATGATAAATAACTTGCATATAAAGAGTTCTTAAAACTCGCATACAAAGAGTTCTTAAAACTCAGAAATAAGAAAATAATTTTAATACTAGGCAAGGATCTTTTTCTAGTCCAAAGCATTATGATTGGATACTTATATACTGGCATGGCATGTGCCTCCCTCAAACCTTGTTACAACATGGGCACAGTGCCTATGCTTAAATGATCAAAAGTCAGAAGTTCTGAGCAGATGATGGTGCATCAAAGAAGATAACACATAAAGGAAATAAACATAATTAGAAATGGTCAACCTGTGTCATATAGAAAAACAGGGTTGCTGGGAGTTAGGCCTAGTGGTAAAGTGCTTGCCTGGCATGCATGAAGACCTGGATTTGATTCCTCGGTACCACATACATAGAAAAATGCTGCCAAGGATGTGAAGCATCAGGACTCGTTGCTAGATAGACAAAACAATGCTCCTTTGGAAGGCAAGCTTTATAGTTCCTTACAAAGCAAAACATAATTTAATCATACAATCCACAGATTGTGCTCTTAGATCTTTGTCTCATTTATTTGAAAGGCTAGGTCCACACAAGGTTTGTATATGCAAGATTTTAAAATGAATTTAGAGTGGCTTTAATTCTAATTTCAAAAAGTTGGAAGCAACCAGATATCCTTAAATAAGTGGATAGATAAATAAACGGTGGGCCATTCACACAATGGAACAGTGCAGCCACTAGGGAAATCAGTATGGAGGCTTATAAAAAGCAAAAAATAGACCTCTCTTTTTTGCTCGCTCGCTTGCTCGCTCTTTTATTTTTATTTTTTGTGGGTTGTGGGGCTTGAACTCAGCCTGGGTGCTGTCCCTGAGCTCTTCAGCTCAAGGCTACTGCCCTACCCCTGGGCCTGGACATTGTCCCTGAGCTCTTCAGCTCAAGGCTGCTGCCCTACCCATGAGCCAACCCTCACTTCCGTTTTGTAGAGATTAATTGGAGATAAGAGTCTCAGGTCCTTTTGTGCCTGGGCTGGCTTTGAACCTTGATCCTCAGATCTCAGCCTCCTGAGTAGCTAGTATTATAAATGTGAGCCACTGCATTGGGTTCCACCCTACCACTCTTGGGCATATATCCAAAGGGATAAATAACCATACAAGAGAGATACCTGAACACCCTATTTATCACAGTACTGTTTACAATAGCCAAGCTATGGGATTGGCGCAGTTTATGAAGAGTTAACGAATATGTGGTGTATATGCACAATGGAGTATTAGTCAACCATAAGGGATGAAAGTGTGTGATATGAAGCTGACTCAGTGAAATCCACTAAAAATTTTTGGAAGGGGGGAAAAGGAACATAATGGAAGGGACAAACTCTTTTCAAAGTACATTGTAACAAGCCCTTTTGGACAGTTTTTTGTTTTGTGTGCCAGTCCTGGGCTTGAGTTCAGGGCCTGAGCACTGTCCTTGGACTTTCTCAAGGCCAGAGCACTACCACTTGAGCCTCAGCACCACTTCCGTCTTTTTTTCTATGTTTATGGTACCGAGGAATCGATCCCGGGTCTTCGTGCATGCTAGGCAAGCACTCTACCATTAGGCCAAACTCCCGGCCCCAGTGAACATTTTTTTACAAAGGTAAAATGAGCTATCATGTTACAAAAAGGCCATAGAGAAACTTAAAGTTTTTTTGTTGTTGTTTTGTTTTGTTTTAGTCATGGAGCTTGAACTCTGGGCCTGGGTGCTGTCTCTGAGCTCTTCAACTTGAGTGCTAGCACTTGAGCCACGGCACCACTTCTGGTTTTCTGATGGTTAACTGGAGATAAGAGTCTCATGAATTTTTGTGCCTGGGCTGGCTTTGAACCACAATCTTTGGATCTCAGCCTCCTGAGTAGCTAGGATTACAGGTGTGAACCACTGGTGCCTGGCCTAAGTTGATATGTACATATATATATGTGTGTGTGTGTGTATGTATATATATATATATATATATATATATATATATATATATATATATATATATCCAGTCCTGGGCTTGAGCTCAGGGCTTCAGCACAGGGCCTGAGCACTATCCTTGGACTTTCTCAAGGCTAGAGTTCTACCACTTGAGCCTCAGCACCATTTCCAGCTTTTTTCTATGTATGTGGTACCGAGGAATTTAACCTGGGTCTTCGTGCATGCTAGGCAAGCATTACCACTAGGCCAAACTCCCGGCCCTAAGTTGATATTTTTTAAAAATAGCAGTATTGAAGTTTTCACTGCAAGCCTTGTTCTTGCTGGGTATGAACTCTTCTACTTGAGCCACATCACTCTATCTTGTGATTTTTTTGGGTGTGGGTGTGGTCTTAGGTCATAATCTCCTATACTATACCAACTTTGTAGCTTAGATCACAGACATACAGCATTATACCAGGCGTCTGTGTTTGAGATGGCGCTCTTAGTAACATTTTGCCTGGGTTGGCCTTGTGCTGTGATCTTTCTGATCTTTTGAGTAGCTGATATCTGTATGTATCACCTTGCTTGGCTTTAAATGTACATTTCTAAATGAAAGAAGCCCATCTGAAAGATGATCTCCTATAGAATTTCAGTTACTTGGCATTGAAGAAGAAGCAAAACTTCTAGACATTAAAAGATCAGGGCTGAAGAGGTAGCTCAATGATAGTGTTTGCCTAGCATACTCAAGACCTTGAATTCAGTGTCTAATCCTGAAAAAAAGTTGGTATCAATTAGATCCAAACAGTACAAGAGCGAGAACTCAATATTTGCATACCCAATGCTATGGACATGGTATTGGAAATACACAACTATATAGACAAAAAATTGTGTCTATAGACATAATGTTTTATTACATAGATTAATATATATGACCTACGAACCCTCAGCCTAATTTTAATTATGTTCTAAAATCTAAGTGCCAGTGATTATATATAGAGATTCCCATCTTGAATACTTATTTGTTAAACACGTCATTTGAAATAGGATGTAAAAATCAGTGTTAACAAATTCTTTAATAAAAAAAGCAAAAAGGGAAAAAATGTTGATATCAGTAAAGTTCCGTGATTCTCGTAGTGGTGGTGGTATTTTGCAGGGGAAGCACAGTACTTTTTAGGGTTGTAAAACTTCAGTGATACTACCTAGCATTTTATTCATTATTACCCAGCAGATACTCAGGTTGTCAAAACCTATAGAATTTTATAGCACAAAGTAGACAATAGTATATAGATTAAAAAGTACCTAAAAGGTTGGGAGGTCCCAGAAGGGAATATGTACCACAACAAGAGAATCTAGCTATGTAGATCAGTGAAACTAACTCACTGAAAAGGGAAGAAAAGATAAGATACAGACCTAACTAACTTGTTAAAAATGAGTCTAAACAAAGAAGCCACATTGCCCTGTAGTTCATAATAGGCCAGGTGAACAATTTTGACACATACTAGTGAAACTGAGCAAAGTATACAGTACATAGGCTAGGAAATTTATAGATAACAAGGGAAGGGGCTAGAATGTTCCAGGGGGATGATAATCATAGTGGCCATACTATATATATATATATATATATATATATATGCCTATCTTAATATATAATAATAACATACACTATAGCTTAATATATATTTATATATATATAATATATATGGTGTACTCACACATGTTTGTTCTCTCAGGCTGCTGACAGGGCCTATCAGACATCCCAGTAATAATAATCACAACAGCAATAATCATACCGAAATAACTAGCTGTTGCTTCTAATACTGTTCTGAACACAAAAGGAAACGGGGCTCCTTAGAGAAATGACTAATTCTAGGACTATGGCAGGAAATATGCAGAGCAAGTCTAGAATACCTTTCTGGAATGCCAGAAAGTAGGGCAGTGATAAAACAGCAATTACAAAAGGACCCACATTGGTGGAAGTATGCCATAAATGGAAGAGAACTTGGATTGTTGCTAGGTGTTTAACTTTTTTTTTTTTTTTTGCCAGTCCTAGGCTTGAACTCAGGGCCTGAGCACTGTCCTTGAGCTTTTCCCTCAAGGCTAGGGCTCAAAGTGTTTAACATTTTAAGATGTTTGAAATGGTAGACGATATAAAAGCTCTTTTATATCTTAGCAGTGTGACTGAGCAGTTGGATAGCTTCTTAATGCTGCAGATTATCAACTATGTAATAGAAAAAGTAGTATCTTCTCAAAGAGAGGCCATAAGAATATGTGCAGCACGTGGCACAGGGGTTCCCAGAGCTTGCTAGAAGATCACAGTATCCTAGAATGGCTTGTTTTTGTTTTTGTTTTTGCTTTTTTTTTTTTTTTTTTGCCCTGTCACTTGAGCCACAGCACCACTTCAGGTTTTTCTTTGTAGGTGGTACTAAGGAATCGAATCCAGGTCTTCATGCATGCTAGATAAGCACTCTACTACTAGGCCAAACTCCTGGCCCTCTGTGGAATGGTCTTTACAAAACAAATTGTGTATGTACTTTCATCCTAGTCCTTCCATTACCAAACTTAACTGCCACTAACTCTTTAGCCATTAGCCAGTTATTTAAAATTCTACTTTTCTTCCTGTCTGTCCCCTTCCCTTCCCTCTCCTCCCCTCCTTTCCTTTTCTTTCTCTCTCCCTTCCTTCCTTCCTTCCTCCCTCCCTCCTTCCCTCCCTGCCTGCCTCCCTCCCTCCCTTCCTCCCTCCTTCCTTCCCTCCCTCCATCCCTCCCTTCTTTCTCTCTCTTTCTTTCTTCCTTCCTTCCTTCCTTCCTTCCTTCCTTCCTTCCTTCCTTTCCTTCCTTCCTTTCCTTCCTTTCCTTCCTTTCCTTCCTTTCCTTCCTTCCTTCCTTCCTTCCTTCCTTCCTTCCTTCCTTCCTTCCTTCCTTCTTTCTTTCTTTCTTTCTTTCTTTCTTTCTTTCTTTCTTTCTTTCTTTCTTTCTTCCTTTCTTTCTTTCCTTCTCCTTTCCTTCCTGCCTCTGTTTCTCAGCAGATAGGGTCTTGCTGTGTAGCCTAGGCTGTCCTGAACTCTTGATTTTCTTGCTTCAGCCTCCTGAGTTTGGGGATGGCAGGTGTATGCCATTACACCTGGTTTGACTCATTTCTAACTTCATTTATTCAGTCAACATTTATTAAATTTAAGGTGAGACATAAGAAGGAATACTCTAATTGTCCTGTGATCAAAATCCTCAAGGGCCTGAGAAGGAAAGACACTGGGAAGCACCAAAACATGCATATTCCCACAGGGCCTGCTCTGCCTCCATCCTACCAATCCTTCCTGTAAGCCAGCTTTCTAAGAGATATTTGTTTCTCATAGTGTATGAAGAGAACAGCTTGGGGTATGACATCCTACTCTGAGGAATGGTAAAGACTTCTCCAAGATCAGCTGTGGTGCTTTGCCTATGAGACTGCAGGTAAGCAGCAAGAGCACTGGATGTGGGAACTTGAGCACACTGACCCTGAGCCTTGTTCTACTGTTATGACCCTGGATAGGTCACTGTCTATTTCCAGGTATGTTTCTAGAAACATGATTCGCACGTACAAATGTGTATAGCCATCTCAGGTGATACTACACATGACATCAAGAGTTGAATTCAGTGTAATTTGGAATGACAAAATGTCAGCTAACATGAGCTTCAACAGGGTAACTCCAAACACCTCCTCAGGTGACATAAATCTACACTGCATGTACACAGCTCCTTGCATGGGACACTCCAGCCTAGATGATTCACCCATTCCACAGATATGCTTGTTATTCTGATTCCCCAGTTGGGCTCATATATTTTGAAAAACCCTCCATGGAGAGGAGTAGCTTGTATAGAAGCACAATCTATGTCACCAAACATAGAGTCACAGAGCAGAAAGATGATTTCATAGGAGATTTTCAAGGAAGTGTTATAAATGGGACATTTTCCACATTTGTCCTTACAGATAAGAACCATCCAGAAATCTAGGGTCTCCATTAAATCTGAAAAACCAGGGACTCCACTAAAAGCTGAAAATTTCTGCTTCCCTATTTTAATATCAGAGGCACAAAAAAGTCTTTGGGGAGAAAGAGCTATGTATCAGGGTTTAATAAATTAATTAACAAATGAATTAAATGTGAAACAGAGACTTACTTTGTAGTTCAGGGTAGCCTGGACTGCATAGTCCTCCTGTCTCCACTTCCAAAGTGCCAGGATTATAGGCCTGTGCTATCAGGTCTGGATTTCATTTTATTTTTCCATCTCATTGTATATTTAATGAAAAAATTGAATTTGTTTGTGGCTAGGTGTTAGAAGAAGGAAGCGTTGATTTGTAGAACTTGAGTCAAAAAAGGGATCCATGATATGAAAGTTGCATTTTTCACCCTCTCTTCTGTCTCAGCCACATCCTTACCTGGGAGGAGGGTTTTTTTTTTCTTTTTTTTTTGAGAGAGAGAAATGGAAAGAAATTATAGGGGACTGTGTCTGGGGTGACAAGATCTAACATCTATCATGAGTTCTGACCACAAACAGTTGGAGCCTTTCTCTTTACTTTGTGGGGTTTTTTTTAATTAACCTTTTTTCATTTTTCCTAGTTTAGAATTTCACATTATAGTCCTTTGTTCATTCGCCTCTTTTCTCTAGATAATGAAAATGGATATAATATGAACTTAAACTCACTTGCCCTGGGTCATTGCCAGTGCTTAATAAAAGTATATTAGTATTTGTAGTCATGATAATAACCCACAGATAATGATGTCGCTAAAGACCAAAGGGTCCCCTTGCATGTGGTGTGCCCCGCCTCCCACCTAGCTTTGCCAGATTTAACGAAGACCTTGACTGCTTTCGATAGTCAGTGTCCCCTTTAAATTATCAAGGTTTCATGAGACGAGCATTCTTCATTTAAGGGTTTTCCAGACTGTCTGATGTGCTGGGCTCCGCATAACCTTGTTCCTATGTCATCATATCTCATGTTGCCTCTCAGCAATTGTTCCCTGATGTTTGCAAATGTGGACTGCTCAAAGGAAAATGAAAAGAAATCCCCTTTGTTCACTACACACACACACACACACACACACACACACACACACACACACACACACACACACACTGGCAATGGTAGCACTTAGTTAAGAGGGGCACGGTTGTGTAGAGCTAAAGCTGTGTGGTGTGAGGGATGGTGGAAGGGCCATCATTCCAGAAGTGCTGCTGAGGAAAGTATAGCATCTTACAAATCTGAAAAAGTGTAGAAGAAGAATTTGGTGTCTTCTGAGTGGACCCATGCATATAAATGAGGACCAAACACAAATGGAGGGGCAGGAGAAGCCAGGTTGGCTCAATTCGAGCTTCTTCCTTAGCTGTCTGGGAAGGAAAGATTCCCTGGACTTGACAAGTCTCTGTTCCTGGTACTGACATAAATGAGACACGTCCCACAGCATGTCTCACTGGCAGGTCCCTCTACATGGGGTGTTGGGAAAGGTTTATAAAGTATTAGATGGTGTTTGGACTATGTAATTTGAGGTTTCCCTTAGACCTTAGTAATAGTTATCTGGGGTTAATTTAGTTTTGTGTATGTTTTGTTTTGAGATAAAGTCTCCTTATATAATTCAAGCTGCACTCAAAGTCCAGGTCCTTTTGCCTCTCCCTCTCAAGTTCTGGAATTGCAGACATGTACAGTTCTACCCAGCTTATTTGAAATACTGGGTTTGAAATGAAGATCTTGCACTTGCCAGGCAGGTGATTTACTACCTAAGCCTTGTTCCCAGCCCTTTTTGCTTTTGTTGTTTTTCAAATAAGGTCTTGTGTTCTGCCAGGACCATCTTGCATTGAGATCTTCCTATTTATGTTTCCCAAATAGCTAGGATAAGAGGCATGAACCACTTAACTCAGATTTTTTTTGTCTTTAGAGGCATGAACCACTTAACTCAGATTTTTTTTGTCTTTTCTTTTTGGTACTGGGGATCGAACCCAGGATGTTGCACTTCCTAGGCAA
Source organism: Megascapheus bottae (assembly GCF_031878675.1). NCBI lineage: Eukaryota > Metazoa > Chordata > Mammalia > Rodentia > Geomyidae > Megascapheus > Megascapheus bottae. Next base: position 60,687,122 of record NC_143511.1, read on the forward strand.
GCACTTTGCCATTGAACTTTTCTGAGCTTAGATTTTAAAAAATTGATTGAGGGCCGGGAGTTTGGCCTAGTGGTAGAGTGCTTGCCTAGCATGCACAAAGACCCAGGTTCATTCCTTTGTACCACATACACAGAAAAGCTGGAAATGATATTGTGGCTCAAGCACTAGTCTTGAGAAAGCCCAAGGACAGTGCTCAGGGCCTGAGCCTAAGCCCCCCAGGACTGGCACAAAAAAAAAATCGGATGGCATGGAATCTTGTAAACTTTTTGTCCTCAAATTGAGATTCTCCAAATTTCAGCCTTCGGAATAGTTAGGATTATAAGCAGTAGTCATTGTGTTTAGTAATGCTTTCACTTCCTTAACACTTCCTGGCACAGTTAAAATCAAATTAGATCTCAGAGAATCTTGGTAACACTTTTACCTTTTCAGCATTGTCAGAAAAGGTTAAAGTAAAAATTCGATTTCTTAGTATCTCAGGTGATAAGATTTTGTATGTGTGGTGCTGGGAGTGGCATATGCTAAACAAGTGTTTTACTGCTGAACTGACTGACATCCCCTATAGTAAGGGTGGTTAAGCCCAGATCCTTGCTCTTGCTAGGCAGACACATCACTCAGGTCACACTTCAAGCTTCTAGAATCAGAAGTCATGAAACACATCCTCAGAACAGCCACATCTCAGTGGGTAGCAATAATATAATTTATTAATTAACTGCTTCATCTGATACTTGAGCATTGGCAGATACGAGGACTTAAGAAAAAGGCTTTTTCAGCCTAATTGCTGGTTTTTTGTTTGTTGTTTGTTTTAGAATATTAGATACATTTTTTCTTGTGGGTCATGAGGCTTGAACTCATGACCTGGCTCTGTTCTTGAACTCTTCAGCTCAAGGCTACTGCCCTACCCTTGAGCTAAGCCCCACTTCCCATTTTCTAGAGATTAATTGGAGATAAGAGTCTCAGGTCTTTTTGTGCCTAGGCTAGCTTTGAACCTGGATCCTCAGATCTCAGCCTCCTGATTACAGGCATGAGCCACCATGCCCAGCAATTTATTAGATAGTTTCATGCCTTCTTCTATCCCTAAATTTTAGCATATTCAAGTTTCTCTTCCCATTGCTTGAGAAAACTTATTTATGTCTACCGTTTCTATCTCCAATCTATGTCTAGCAATATCAATACCAATAGATAAATGATTATTAAAATCTGTGTCTCAGCTTTGTTCTTGGCTATAATATGTATCTATCCTCTTCTTACACTTGCTACTTCAATTTGTCATCCCTTAGCTGTTGAATCTTTTCTCACTCTAATAAAGCTCATTATTTCAACCATTTATATTTAACATTAAATTTTAATCATGAAGTTGTTAACCATAGAAAATTATTAAATAAGTGAGTTTGGAATGAGCTAGAAAGAAATGAGTGAGTATTTCAGAACAAGCACTTTGAAAAAGAAATTTATGCATAGAAAACAATGGAGAATTACAATTAAGAGCTCTAGGGAACTCAAGCTGGTTTGTCCAGCTATTACATAGTCATTTCAATTTAAATTAAAATTGTAACTATTTTCTAGTCTACTAAAAATATGAGGTGTCACATTAAGAGTTTTAATGGTGTATTCTCCAGAGAATGCAAAAACACAGAATGTAGGACATAAATAACTATATGGTACACAGCGAATAAATTCTCTGCCAAAATGAATATGATAAAAACAGAAATGACAGTGGATTATTTTATTCCCTCTAGTGAAGCGCATCCCACACATTAGCGCAAAGAAACAGTTCACAGAGTATCTAACTTCATATCATTTTTGTCAGGGAAAGAACAACACATACAAAATTAACTGGCAGATAAACTCAGCCGTAAGTGAGTTAAGGCCATAAGTTTTGCTCCTAAATTATTTTCTCATCACAAAAAAGTAAGTTGATATTCATAGCTGATATTTTTTATTAGAAAATTAGATTAGTCAAGATTTTAACCACTATAAAACATGCTTAAGGCAATCAATTTTTCCTCTTATGGAAGAGAAGGAAAAAGATAAAAATAAAAAGCAGAATATGTGGCCAGACACTGGTTTGAAATCTTAGCTACTCAGGAGGCTGATATGTGAGGATTTAGGTTTGAAGTCAGAGCAAGCAGACAAATCCCTGAAATTCTTACTACCAATTAGATAACAAACAAACTGGAATTAGATATGTGGACCAACAGTAGAGAGCTAGCCATGAGTGAAAAAGTGTGGTGGGAGAGGGAACCATGTGTGTTAGTTAGAGGGTGTTCTAATGATAAGACACAGATAATTTGGGACCCTTTTGGAATGTAATGAACTAAGATAAAAAGAAACAGCACCTGAACATCTGGAGAAAGAAAAGATTGATGTAAAAACCTGACACAAAAGGGTAGAAATTTTTTTTATAAATCTGTTTTGTGTCCTAAAATATGTAACTCTACAAAATATAAATCTATACAATTGATTTTTATAGAAAGTTCTATGGGAGCCAGGCACAGTGGCTCATGCCTGTAATCCTAGCCACTCAGGAGGTTGAGATCTGAGGATTGCGGTTCAAAGCCAGCCCAGGAACTAAAGTCCATGAGACTCTTATCTTCAATTAACCACCAGAGAACCAGAAGTGGTGCTGGGCTCAAGAAGCTGAAGAGTTCAGAAACAGTTGCCAGGCCCAGAGTTCAAGCCTCACAACTGACCCCCCCCCCCAAAAAAAAGTCCATCTCATCTAAAGTGTCAACTCTGACATTTCTTTGTTGATTTGTTTGTTTAAATGACCCATCTATTGATAGAAGTTTGCTATTGAAGTCTTCTACTATAAAGTGAGGTCTGTCTATGTATGTAAGTCCAGAAGTGTTTGTTTAATAAAATTGGGTGTGCCAACTTTGGTGTATATATGTTAGCAATTGCTATATCACTTTGATGTTCCTTTTCATAACCTGAAATGACCTCCTTTGACTCTTGTGACTAATTGTGGATTGAAGTCTGTTTTATCAGACATGAATATAGCAATTCTCCTGATCTGCTGTGGTATGTATCCTCTTCCATAATACCATAACTGTCATTAAGTGACTGTATCATCCGGCAGCACGCTTGTTCACTGCCTTATCTCCAGTGCCCAACACTCACTGCTGCTAGCACATAGGAGATATTCAATATGTTTGGGGGATTTATTATTAATAATAATAATAATAATTATTATTATTTTGCCAGTCCTGGAGTATGAACTCTTCTAGGATTATTCCAAAGTCTCCTATTTTATCCACATGGGTATTCTCAGTGATAATTAGTCCTGAAGTGGGTACCTGGGCTAGAAGACAGAAAGAAAGAGAGAGAACAGGGAGAAAGGGAGAAGGAGCGGGAGAGTCAGAGAAACAGACACAGAGAGAGAAAGACAGAGACAGAGTCAGAGAGGTCCAGCCTCAGAAAGGAGATGAAGTGGATGTCCCTTTCTGAGATTTGTACCTTTTCTAGGGTACCAAAGATTCTCCTTCTTTACAATAGCTTTCTCTCTCCTTTTTGTTCAGTCATTCATTTGTTTTCTACTAGTTGGGAATCTCAAATGTACAAACTAAAATCATTGAGCATGGATCAAGTAGAGAAGGGAAGGGATATAGAGACATTTGGATTTGTAAATGTATATGAAGCAATCTGTTTATATACAAGGCAGTTTTGAGGATTGAATGAGTTAAGAAGTGTGAATGCGAACTGAAATAGAATAAGGGTAAAACTGAAATAGAGAGGATGTTACATATCCCTAAAGTTTAGCTGATGTGGTAATGCAGAAGGAAGCTGCAGGTGTATGGCTAAGTTCAAGGCCAGCTTGAGCTACATAGTGAAACCTTATCTCATAACAAACAAACAAGCCCAAAGAGTTCCTCTAGGAGCAAAGATTATTAAACAATCCAAGCACTAGCATCACAAACGACTGGCTGTCCACATTCTGTAGCTGTCACTGTCCCCTCGGATGCTTGGACTCCTTCTCCCTTCTCCATGAAGAGTCCCATGCTGCCAAAGCATCTGGCTCATCTGCATTCTGCAGGTGTGTTCAAAGTCATTCAGCTCCTTGTTCCTTACCTGCCCTACTTGGAGACACTCTCAGACGGTGTGAAGGACACTAGCAGGCCACTGGAGGGTGACTCTGGTGATTGAATAATGCATGAAACCAGCAGTAGCCAAGTGGGAGCCTTCCCAAGTGGGTGGGGAGTTGAGAGCAGGGCCTGGCCTCCATCTGTGGGACCCCGACTTTCCCATCCATGGGACCTTTCAGATTGACGGCTTGGATAAGTGTCCTTAGCATGCTTCCTTAAATGTTTCTTAGCTGGCTGGAAGGGGACTTGTACTGAAAAATGAGATAAGAGAGTGCTTCCTAGTTTATGAAGGTTGCTTATGTCTTATGTGGGCCTTGCATAGTACAGGGAAATAGAAGGGACTGTTACCTACCACCAATGGACAAGGAAAGTTGGGGCTTAGGAAAGTCTGACATAACCAAAATCAGTTTGTCTGCCTGTCTGTCTGCCTAATCTATCCTTCTGTCTGTCTTCTTGCCTGCCTTCCTATCTGTCTCTGTCTCTGTCTCTGTCTCTGTCTCACACAGACACACATACACACATACACACACACAGTCGTCCATGCAGCCCAAGCTTGCTTCAAACTCGATAACTTTCTGTCTCTGAGCCTTCAGACTTCTTGAATTATAGGTGTGTTTCACCATATCCAGTGAACCTAGAGATACTTTTAAGGAGACTGATTATTGTGATCCATTTCTGAACATTTGCATAAGGCCTGGCTAAGGTCTGGGAATTTGTGTTATTAGAAGTTTCCCCAGGAATTCTTAATGAGAAGTATGGTGTGGAAACTACTAGAAGCTGAGGGAGGCATGATATATGGGTGAAGTTTTATGTTCTAGTCTGGGTTTCACATTGATTCCTTGGAGCCTTGTGTCTCACTTGCTTCTTTCATGTAATAAAGAGATCGGGTAGGAATAGGTGATCTCCAAAGTCTCATCTAGTCCTTAAATTCTTTTTTTTTTTTTTTGCCTAGGTGCTATCCTTGGGCTCTTTAGATCAAAGCTAGTGCTCTACCACTTGGAGCTATAGCTCCATTTCCGGTTTTCTGGTGGTTAATTGGAGATAAGAGTTTCACAAACTTTTCTGCCTGGGCTGGCTTTGAACCATGATGCTCAGCTTTCAGCCTCCTGAGTAGCTAGGATTATAGTTGTGTAATTATAATTGTGTAATTACAATTATGTTTGTAATTGTAATTCCTCTGTACATTACCTTTATAATAATAACAACAAATAAGTGAAGTAAGCCACCCAAAGAAACATAGTCTCCTTGGGTTCCCTCATTTGTGATAATTAGTATACGTCTAGGATTCTCCTAGCAGAGGATCACAATAATTCAAAAGCTATGTACATATGGCCATATAGGATGATGCTAAGTGAAATGAACTCCAGGATATGGAAAACAAGAGGTTTGTCCTTGTGATTGTTGTTCTTAATGTACTATGTGAAATTATTTCTTTTCTCTTTTTTCCTCTTTTGGTTTATCTCATATTGCTACTGTATCTGACTTTGGTACCTGGTATATTGTATTTATGTCTATTTGTTTATCTGAAACAGAAAAGGGAAGGAGAAAAACAAGATGATTGGGAAGGGGTAGAAAAACACGTGAAGGGGTATCCATGTACAAGAAGTAATGTACCCACTACCTCTATACATCACCCCAACCCCCACCCCCTGAAAAAAAATGTTGCCCATCAGTTGGGATCTGGTGGCTAATGCCTGTAATTCTAACTACTTAGGATTCTGAGACCTGAGGCTCATGGTTTGAAGCCAGCTCAGGCAGGAAAGCCTTATCTCCAATTAACCACCAATTTTTTTGGAGGCCGGACAGTCAGTCATGGGATTTGAACTCAGGGCCTGGGTGCTATTCTTGAGCTTTAGTGCTCAAGGTTAGCACTCAACCACTTTGAGCCACAGTTACACTTCTTGTTTTCTTGTGGTTAATTGGAGATAAGAATCTTATAGCCTTTACAGCCTGGGCTGCCTTTGAACTGTCATCTTTAGATATCAGCCTTTTGAATAGTTAGGATTATAGGCACGAGCACCTTGCTCTTCTGTTGAACTTTCAGCCTTTTGTAAGTCTGTGGGAGAGATATTACAGATAAAATATTTAAAGAGGGATGATTAGTTTAGAATGAAGCTATTAGTCTGGGTCCTACCCTGTATGGCGAGTGTCCACATAAGAAGAAAGTATGCATAGGAAACCACACCAGGTATGTAGCCACAGGAGGGACAAAAGCCCATGTAAGGACACTTTGGTGGACAGTCCATCTGCAAATGAAGAAGAAACAAACATTCTAACACTCTGATCTTGAACTTCTAGCCTCCAGACTAGGAGAGAAAGTAAGTTTCTGTTATGCAGACCACCCTTGTGTTTTATTACTATAGCCATAGCTAGCTAATGCATGTAGTAATTCAGAGACTCAAGCTCCTTCCTCAGGGAATTCTCCCATCCCCTGGATTGTGAGGTTTCTACTTTGGCTGGCAAACAAGGGAAGGCACAATATATGGGGTGGTTTCTGTCAGGACTGGAAGTGGTGACTCTTGTACCTACCCTGTATTGTTGGCATTCAGTCTCAGTATCACACTCAAATGAAAGGGAGACCAGGACATGTCCTCTAGCTGTGTGCTCTAGAAAAGAGAAAATGGATGAATCCATTTTGGTGGAGTCCCGTCTCCACCAAAGATAGAAACGTCTGATGCTCTGAATCATCCCTGTTCATCCTCCAGATTCTAGTGTTTTCTTGTTCAGCCTGAGCCAGCTTTCCTGATCTTTTTCCACTGAAGAATCCTGACTCATCCCTCTTCCTATATTCTCTATTTTCCTCTTCTCTGTTGGCCAGAATAGTTCTCATTGCAGGATTGGGTGGGCAGGGGTAGGTTAGATATCCAGCAGTCGGGGCTTTTTCCCAGTAAATTCATGAGACTATGCAATGTCTGACAAGATGACTTGTATATCTGGTATCATAAAGCCAAGCAGTGGGGGAACTTACTGAGGGGAACTTTTTGTTTCGTATCACTCTCCCACTAATCCCAAGATCTGACCTGTCATAGTTAATGAATATTTATAGAGTCCACAAGCAAATGAATGTAAAACCTTTCCTCACCTCATTGTCTCTTCCTTTTTCTGGTACTATCCACTCCAGCCAAATGCTGTTTGTCAGACCAACCTTGGATCTTCCCCTTTGTCTGCATTCTTTTCTCTGTAGGAAGAACCTTTTACTGCTCATTTAGGCCAGGTTTTGCCAGTCCTCTTTATCCAGCTCAAGGTTCAGATCCTCTCTTTTAGCCCCTCCTCTGCATGCTGAGAATATCTTCTCCCTTTCCAGAGCTACCTTCCAGGTTCTGCAGAGTCCTGCTATTCTTGATGTTCTTTAGGCACGAGTTTCCTGTAGTAGAGAAACAGCTCCATGAGAGCATGAAAATTTGATTTGCATACTTCCTGTATCTTGGGCCTGGCTCTCCACCCACAGAGGAAGGCTGAGTGACTGCTTTGGGGGTTGGAAGCAGCAAGTGGACTGGCAAATCTCCTTTTTATCATTCCACATAGATACCTATGCTTATTAAAGAATAGCTTTTCATTCCTCTTTCCCTGAGGCCCTTGGCAACCAGTCTGCTGTCTTTTGTGTCTATGAATTTGATTATTCTAGATACTACATGCAAGTAGAGTCTTACAATATATGTCTTTTTAGGATTGGCTTATTTCCTTTAGTTCATCCAAATTGTAGCACCATGTATCAGAATTCCCTTCTTTTATTTATTTATTGACTATTCCTCTGTACTGTGTACATATTTTGTGTATTTTTTCATTGGTTGAGGGGACACTTGGTTTGCTCCTATTTTTGAAAATAGTGTTCCTGTGAACTTGAGTACACAAGCTTTGTCTGAGTCCCTGCTTTATATTCATTTGGGTTTATACATAGGAGCAGAATTGCTGGATTGTATGGTAATTATGTTTAACTTTCTAAGGGGCTACCATACTGTTTTCCATAGTGGCTACATCTTTTTCCATCCTCCCTTTCATATTTTTAAGCTAGAACTCATCCTCTGCCACAGCTCTCCAGCACCACCCATTCATCTCCACTCCCCACACCCCCAACATCTACCCTGTATACAGAGTGGATGTGCCTGTCCCACTTACTCGAGGAAAAAAAAAAGTTGCATTAATGGTTAAAAGTGTGGTATTATGGTTGGGTCTGGCAGTAGGTGATTGATGGCCTCCATTACACCCCATTAGATATTTTATTCTTGTTAAATGAAGAGCAGCCAACTTTGTCAAGTATTTTTAGTTCCCTCTGGTCTTCTTGGTCCGATCTATTCTTCAGGATGGCCTGTAAATGGCCACATATGGCTGAGTGTCTGCAGGACGGATGGCCGTGCAGCTGGCGTTCGTTGGCCACCAATTTACCCCGGCCCCCTTCATTGTGAGCCTGACAGCACTGGGGAGCCTTGTAGATCTAACCAAATATATCTATTTTCTAATTGTCTATTTATCACCTTCTGGGGATTTGTGGGCCTCCTATCTGAAGGCAAAGGGGGGATGGCCTTGAACAATGATCCTTGTCAAGGTTCTCGCTTGCTCTAAATTAGGGCCTAGTTGCTAAATAACTAATTTAGTCCTGCTATCAAGCTGAAAAAGTGGGTATTCAGCGCAAAGTGCCAGCTGGGGAATTGATTATGTCTTCTCTCAGCGAGCGTGATAAACCTGCAGCAGAGCCTCTGTGTAAGGACGGAGACGGCTCCCGTGGGGCATGGGTTTCATCACTGAGAAATGCCAGGCCCGTTTCCTACGAGGCAGCTGAACTCTTGGGCCACCGGCCTATCCACTACAGCACCACAGCACCCATGGGGGCCTGCTCTTCCTTTACCTTCCTGTTCTGTGGCTTTGAAGCTGGGGGGGGGGATGTTTGCATCTATCAGAGGCTCAGACCAAGGTGAGGACTGGGTGAGGGTGGATGAAGGTCATCCTGACAAGCCCCAATTTCCAATTAAGAGCAGATTATTGAAGGTGGCCCAGGCCTGAGGCTGGGGGAGGGGATGGAGGAAATAAATGGGATTAGGAGGCACTTCCAAGCATATATTAATAACAACAGCTGCTAGATTTTGAGCAGAGTAAGAAGGTAAAAGTAGGTGGCTGAAAATAGAGAGTTCAGGCTTACTGCTTGAGGAATCTAATAATGGAAACAGCAACCATCTTCACTCAGTCCTCCCCCCTGCAGGCACTGGGACATCTTGAGGTCCCAGATTTCCTTCCATTCAGCCTCCAGTCCAATCAGGATTCTATGTAGGTTTGTACTTAGGGAAAAGGAATTTCAGAAAAGTTACCTTATCACCTTGGTGAAGACTGAACTCCTTCCCCATTTCTTTCACAAATCCCAGAATACAATCATCATTCTTCACCCAGCTAGGAGTAGAGATCATAGTAGTGAACAACCAGACCAGGCCCTGCTTTCACGCAGCTGATGCTGGAGCCCCAGAAAGACTAAACCTTTGGTTCCCAATTGGACCACTAACAACCTATTTTTTTTTTAATTTCCCCATTAAACATCCTGAAATTAAATTCATAAATGCCATATTCCATTTATTCATGTAGTATAAAATCAATATAGCATTTTGCCTATCACTTAATGTAAAAAGGATATTAATTTTAATAAAAGAATATATGCCAATATTTAAGTGCCTGGTTATAACTACATAAGAAAGCACAGTGGAATACTCAAGGGGTGATTCTTACAATAGATGTTTGAATTTAAGAAAAAAGAGATACTATCTACTGGAATAGTGATGACATTTTCTCTTCATCCTTGACATTTGGAGATAAGGACTAAAAAAGTATATTGGTAAATACTGATATAGAAGTAGTATCAGTGACTCAAAGGCCATGAGTGGTGTTGCCAACAATGGTGATATTTTCCGAAATGATGAAACTCCAACTGGAGGAAATAAAACGATGTGGGTGGGAGTGTAGGGTGGGACGGGGGAGGGAGGGGAATGTAAGCTAGGGTCTATACTGGTTACATTTCTAGAAAAGTCATTATAAATGAAACCAACCATACCACCTTTTGTGTTTATGTGTAAGATGGAGTTAGAGTCTAAGTTTAGATAATTAAAATATTTTACCATAATTATACATAATTATAATGACAAAAGATCTTTCATTTTTGGTGGTACTGGGGTATAAACTCATGTGGTTGGTTCTGCTCCATTGAAAGTAACTGAACTACCTAAACGACAAGTAAGAAAATAAGTAACAGTAATTACAATAATCAAAATTAAACTGCCTTGGTTAGCTGCAGATGTAGCTCTGTGGTGCAGCACTTTCCTGACACTCTGGGATGAATCACCAGCACTGAGAACAAGAGGAGAGATATGAATAAAGAATAAAGAATAAAGAAAAGAATAAAGGGTGGGTTAGAGGGAGGACAAGCAGCTGCTTTGATGGGGAGGTCAGTTTCTGGTTTGGGCCAAATCCGTTCTCTATACCCAGCTGCTCTTGAGGAAGAGACACAGCATGCTCTGGACAGTCCATTCCTCCATGAGGACAAGTGAAGGGAGGTCAGGGAGTTGGCTGTGCTGTAGGCCCAGAATACTCAGTTGTGTGCTTGCCCTTCGTTCCTTTCTTTCTCTCTTTTGTCTGAGACCAGGGCTTAAACTGGGTGCCTGATTGGCTAGCACTCTACCAATGGGGCTATCCCTTAATCCTGTCTTTTTCTTTTATCCTGTCATAGGACTTGAACTTAGGGCCTGGGTGCTGTCTTTGAGTCCCTTTTAGCTCAAGGCTAATGTTCTACCACTTTGAGTCACAGGTCCTTCCAGGGTTTTTTTGTTGTTGTTGTTGTTTTGTGTTTTGCCAGTCTTGGGCTTGGGCTTTGGGGCTGAGCACTGTTTTGGGGTTTAAGGCTGGAGCTCTACCACTTGGGCCACAGCACCACTTCTGGCTTTTTTCTATGTATATGATACTGCAGAATCCAACCCAGGTCTTCATGTATGCTAGACAAGTACTCTACCACTAGGCCAAACTCCCAGCCCCCTTCTTCCAGTTTTCTGGTGGTTAGTTGGAGATATGAGTCTCACAGACTTCCCTTCCCCAACTGGCTTTGAACTGCAATTGTCAGATCTCAGCTTCTGAGGTATCTAGGTTCACAGGTATGAGCCACTAGTGCCCAGCTGGTTGCCATTTAAACTACATTCTTTAATGTAGTTCTGTGACTTTCAGTGGGACAGAGATATTTTTTAGTTGTAAGAGATTGGGAGACAGAGCAAGGCAGAGATAGCAGTTCCCAAGTGACCTTGGGCAAGCCACTGTTTTTGGTTTTTTTTTTTTTTGCCAGTCCCAGGGCTTGAACTCAGGGTCTGAGCATTGTCGTTGGGCTTTCTCAAGGTTAGTGCTCTACCAATTGAGCCACAGCACCATTTCCGGCTTTTTTTGTTTATATGGTACGGAGGAATCGAATCTGGGTCTTCGTGCATGCTAGGCAAACACTCTACCATTAGGCCAAACTTCTGGCCTACTACTGGTTCTTTATGTTCCTTGGTTTTCTCATCCATCAAATGGAGGGTGTGATCATTGCATTGTCCTCCTCCTAAGATAATAAGAGGAATAAGCTGACTGCCTTCTTTCCTGTAGTTTCACCTGCACAAAGGCAAGCAGTTTCTCACTGTCCTCCCAAGGTGATGAGGCAAGTACTTTAGTCCCAGACGCTTTGAAGAGGCCTTGTTTGGGAACAACTAAAAACAATTTGATGCCTCTAAAAAAAGGAGATTGATTTAAAAAAAAAAAAACAGCTTAGAACTTAGTAGAACTCACCTAGTCATTAAATTGTGTGAAATCATAGTTCATGCTAGAGAAGGGTGTTCAGGGAATGGTGAATCAGAAAAGCAATTGACAAAAATAATATGGATAATGTTAATAATACTATATGGATGATAATATATAAAAATTATGTTTATTTAAGAAACTATACAAAATGAATAAAAAATAAAAAACAATTATATATATATCAAAATAATAATTGATTATGCATTGAAATTATTGCTGATTTTTTTAAAAATTTTTATTTCTTGCCGGTTGTAGGACTTGGACTCTGGGCCTGGGCACTGTCCCTGAACTCTTCAGCTCAAAGCTAGAGCTCTACCACTTGAGCCACAGCACCACTTCCAGTTTTCTGGTGGTTCGCTGGAGAAAAGTGTCTCTCAAACTTTGATTCCCTGAGGCTGGCTTTGAACCCTGATCCTCAGATCTCAGCTTCCTTAGTAGCTAGGATTATGGACATGAACCACCAGTGCCTGGCTTGTAATTTATTTTCTTTTCCTATGTACAATCCACTGTCTCACTTTTTAAATAAGAGAAACAGGTCACAAACATGGCTCTGTGTGTGTGTGTGTGTGTGTGTGTGTGTGTGTGTGTGTGTGTGTGTGGCTTGAACTCAGGGCCTATGTGCTGTCCCTGAGCTTTTGTGCTCAAAGCCACAACTCTTCATCCAGCTTTTTGGGTAGTCTCATGGGCTTTCCTTCCTGAGCTGCCTTTGCACCTGATCCTCAGATCTCAGCCTCTTGAGTAGGTAAAATGTCAAGTGTGAGCTACGAGTGCCCAGACAAATATGACTTTTTTGAGACAGGTTTTGCATTGTTGTTCAGGCTGATTTTGAACTTATTATACAGCCTAGGCTGTCCTTGAGCACTCCATCTCCTTTGTCCCAGTCTCCTAAGTGATGAGCAGAAACTCAGAAGCAGATGAGCTGTGGTTAGTTGACTATCTTCTTTTGTCTGCACAAAGGTAAACAGATTGTTTCTCACTCTCCTCCCAAAGAGCAACAGACTATCTTTTTAATATTATGCTCTCTGCACATTGAGTCAAGCAGCTCCAGGTTCTTGCAGGCAAAGCTTATGATATAGTGACGGATGGACTACATCTATGCCATCATCTTAATGATTATTTTTGTGTGTGGTGCTGGGGATCATATCCAGGGTTTCATGTGTCCTAAGTGCTTCTCTTTCATGGAGATATATCCCCAGCCTGGGTATTGTTATTATTATCTTATTATTATGATTATTTTTGCCCGGGGCTTGAACTCAGGGCCTGGGTACTGTCCTTGGGCTTTCTCAAGATTAGCACTTTACCACTTGAGCCAAGAACTACTTCTGCCTTTTTCTGTGTATATGATCATATATCTTGTATGGTCGTGGGGCTTGAACTCTGGGCCTGGGTGCTGTCCCTGAGCTCTTCAGCTCAAGGCTACTGCCCTACCTCTGGGCCTGGGTGTTGTCCCTGTGCTATTGAGCTCAAGGCTTTCGCCCTACCCCTTAAGCCACAGTGCCACTTCTGGTTTTCTAGTGGTTAGATTCTCATGGACTTTAGTGCCCAGGCTGGCTTTGAACCACAATCCCCAGATCTCAGCCTTCTGAGTAGCTAGGATTACAGACGTGAGCCACTGAACCTGGCTAGAATAAGTATTTAAAACCACAATATCTCACTCCAAAGTTAGTTCTGAGCCTCTGGGCCAAACTTTTTAATCAATTGGGAGATTAATTTCTGGCCAGTTTTTCTTATCTTTATAAATGTAGTTGAAAAAATGGCAAAATGCAGAGAAACAGCATCTTAGCAGGCTGATTGGCAGGCTCCAGTGTGCCATGTGTACAGAGGAAGCTTCAGGGAACCACTGCTGCTTTTCCTTGGTTTAGGGATGGGTTAGGCCCTTGCCCCTGGCCTCTGCTCAAGCTGAAGTACAGTGTGTGCTGGGGTAGGCCTCTGGAGGTTGGGGGACAGCCCTTGCTAAGCCTTGGAAGGGCTCTTCTATTCTTTCCTTATCTCTCAGAAAGTAGACATTTACTGCCTATTCAAGTCCTTACTAAGTCCCTCATGTTTCAGGGCTTACATCCCATCACTTAATTTGCACTCATAAAACACCACTATTGGGGAACAGCATCTCAGTCCAAAATAACTTCAATCCAGTGTTATGTTTCAACTACTTATAAAGGTCACTTTCTGGAGCAAAAATGGAAACAAAACTGCTAAGCACAGATTTAGTCATTTTTCCTTATAATTGTGAGTGTTAGATGTTGTAAACAAACCTTTTAAAGATCCCTTTAAAAAACAATATGCAAAGTGGTGAGTTTGCAGAGTTCATGAATAGAGAATGGGTACTTGGGGCTGGGAGTGTAATTTCTGGTGACAGCATCATCCAGGCATATAAAATGTCCTGTACCCTAAATGGCTTAGATGGAACACTCTACCATTAGGCCAAACTCCCGGCCCCCCAAAGCCCATCCTTCCCACAGAGCCTCATCCCTTCCCATAAGTCCAAGTTTGGCCAGAGAAAAGTAGAGAATGACTGCCCCAGGGGGGACCCATGGTCTTTGCAGAGACTGTGGCTGCTGGCTGGGTTATGCTGGTGTTTAAAATAAGATGACAAGGTGCCGGGAGCGTGGCCTAGTGATAGAGTGCTTGCCTAGCATGCACGAAGCCCTGGGTTCGATTCCCTGCAACCACATTTACAGAAAAAGCCAGAAGTGGTGCTGTGGCTCAAGTGGCAGAGTGCTAGCCTTGAGTAAAAAGTGTCCAAGGACAGACAGTGCCCCAGGACTGGCCAAAAAAATGTGATGGCATCAATGGGGTTAACTACTCTTGTTCAATACTGCTGGAAATAATTTTGAAAATGTATGTCCCTTCTTGCTCCCCTCCCCTGCTTAAGATAGACTCTGGCTATGTAGCCCAGGCTGGCTTTGAACTTCCAGTTCTTCTGTGTTAGTTTCCCAGTCCCCAAGTGCTGGGAGTATAAGTATGCATTACATGTCTTGCTCAGTGTCCATTCTTCCTTTCCTCTCCTTCTCCTTTCACTTCTCCTCCTTTTCCTTCCCCTCCTTCTTCCCCTTCTTCTTCCCCTTCCCCTTCCCCCCCTCCTCTTCCTTTTTCTTCTTCTTCTTCTTCTTCAACTCAGGGACTGGGCACTATCCCTGAGCTTCTTTTGCTCAAGGCCAGCACCCTGACACTTGAGCCACAGCACCACTTTTGGCTTTTTTTCTGTTGATATGGTACTGAGGAATTGAACCCAGGGCTTCATACATGCTAGGCAAGCACTCTACCACTAAGCCACACACCCAGCCCCTCAATGTCCATTCTTGAACATTTAAAAGCAGATATTTGGAATATTTGAGAACATTTTTAAACAATTACAATGTCTAGTGCATTATGAATATAGACTTTAGAATATAAGACTCTTACATAGCTGTCTTAAATGTATCCAGTGAAATACAAATGTCAGAGTAATTTGACACCATCTTTTAAAAAATACACAAATGAACTCTTATTTAACAGTAGGAAATTGTATTTCCAATCTACTTCCCCCACAGAATTTTTTTCCTAATGTAATGCATTTTTATGCTTGAAAGTCTTTTATTGATTTTCCTATCATGTCTCTGTACAACAAAAAGATGTATATAAATTGGATTTAAAAAATTCCTCTGCACAGGTCTCCAAGTATAGAAACAAATTCTTCTGGATTGTGTTATCATCTCAAGAATTAGTAATACATAAAATAATAGAAATTTTGACAAATAATTATTAAGCAGCTAAAATTTAGACATATTTCCTTATGAGATGAGTGGGGCAGGGGACATCTCATACAAACACACACAGCCACAAAACTTTATGAGAAAGCCTGTCACTTAGAGTTTGATATACATGGTGATCTCTGAAGTGTTGTAGTGGACAGCCTGCACAACTGTATGTGGCAATGGATTTGGAGAATAGAGGTTCTAGTTTCCTAGAAGTAACATCTAGACATGGGCTTCAGGGGCTCATGCCTGTAATCCTAGCTATTTAGGAGATTGGAATCTGAGGATTGCAGTTTGATGCCTACCTAGGCATGTGAAACCACAATACACTTATCTCCAGTTAACCACCAAAAGAAAAACTAAAAGTAGAGCGGTAGCTCAAGTGGTAGAATGCTAGCCTTGAGCCCAGAAACTCAGAGAGTGTCCAGACTCTGATTTCACATACACAAAAATAGCATAGAGAAATATCATCTGTGGATTCTCTCTCTCTCTCTCTCTCTCTCTCTCTCTCTCTCTCTCTCTCTCTCTCTCTCTCTTTGTGTGTGTGTGTGTGTGTGTGTGTGTGTGTATATGTATGTGTGCGCGTGTGCGTGTGTGTATGTATGTATACGTGCATGCTAGTCCTAGGCTTGAACTCAGGGTCTGGGCACTGTCTCTGAGTTTCTATGCTAAAATCTAGCACTGTCCCATTTGAGTCATAGCTCCACTTCTGGCTTTTTCTGAGTAGTTTATTAGAGAATAGAAACTCATGGACTTTTCCTACTTGGGCTGGCTTTGAACCATAATCTTCAGATCTCAGCCTCCTGAGTAGCTAGGATTGCAGGCGTGAGCCACCATTATGACTGAACAGGCAAGGCACAGTAATGAATCAGAGTGAAAAGGTGAAAAATATCTAGGATTCAGAAGTAGAAGGACAGAAGCTAGCAGACCCAAAATAACTACCTCAAATGATGCAAGAGCTTGTGGAGAAGGAGCTTGTGGAGAAGGAGCTTGCAAAACTAGTCCAGCTCAGCCTAGCATGGCAGCCACTACCACCCTACCCTTGAGCTAAGCCCCACTTCCCGTCTTCTAGATTAATTGGAGATAAGTCTCAAGTCCTTTTTGTGCCTGGGCTGGCTTTGAACCTTGATGCTCAGATCTCAGCCTCCTGAGTAGCTAGGATTACAGGCGTGAGCCATTGCTCCATGTCTCCTAAAATGCGAAAGGACAATGAGCCAAGTGCCTTCCACATTGGCAACTTTAAATCCACTGACTGTAACTCACAAAGTTAATACAATTATGTTCTTATGAAGCGGAGGAAAATGAAGCCATGGTGGTTAGCAGTAGGGTTGGAATTTGACCCTAGGTCCATCCATTACCAGAGCCACATTTCTTGGATTGAACAATCTTGGATTTCTCTAGGAGGAACATCAAATATTAAGACAATAAATGCCTCTTGGAAAATTAGGCTTCTGAGCCCATTTGACTGAGCTCCATATTTCCCAGTTATTTCACTGCTGAATCTGAAGTGTTTAGAGAGCTGCGACCTCAAAGCCAGCATATAGTGCTGAGCTTGAGCCCACATGGGTTACTGATTAGGCTATGGCTCTGCAGACTTCTGAGCTTAACTGTTTACTGGGCAATACCAACTAAATACAGTTTGGCTTTTAATCAGATTAGAACAAGAATTACTTCTTGATCAGGTTAACCTCATCTCCCTTGCAGATGGCAGAGCTTAGAGGCACTGCAAAATGGAGCCACACCTGTGACCTACAGTCAAGGAGACTGATGCTCAGAAAGGTAGAGTGACTTGCACAGTCATTGGTAGACTCAGGATTGGAACCTAGGTTTCCCTGAGTGGTCTCTAGATGGTGACTTTAAGCAATCTCCAGGTCTGCTCCCTTCCTCTCAGCACCCTCTATAAGGCAGCACTGGCCACTAAAACTTCTAGACTACGTAGATGTATGTGACTCCCTTCCATATGTTCCATTAGTACAGAATAAGGTCGTGTGCCCACTAAGCTGTGTACCCTTGGCCAAGTCAGCCAATCTCTGGATTGGAGGCTCCTCATCAATAGAAAAATCTCACAGAATGGATGATTTCTCAGGGACTTTGTGCTTCAAATGCCTCCATATATGAGCGACTTCGTGGGAGCTGCTGCCTATCTGCTATTCTCCCCAACTTGACCTTTTCTTAAATTCATTTCATTATTCTCTTATTCATAAGAATGCATTTTCATTTCATGGTTCCTATGTTTAGTGCTTTCTCCTGATGATGCTCCTCTTCTCCGGCATAATTTTTTGTTCCATTAATTTCCAAGGACCATTTTGCCAAATCAGAGTGTTAAGAATCATTCACACCTCTTCCATTTGTCTAACCAACCGCTCATCCATTTCTCTCCAGAAATAATTGTATATGGTTCAATAAGTTTATTGTTCAAATCTGTTTACACTTCAGGATGCATCTCATCAGGATTTGCTATAGAGGGTGCGAGCCAATTTCTAATGATCATTATTATATCTATTTCTCTAATGTTTCCAAATATTCCTTTTATCTTCAGAAATGTTTTTAAATACATTTTTTCTTGATTATTTCTCCTGTTCTTTGGAGACAGACTTAAAAGAATAAAGCACTACTTATTTGAGATATTTCTTTGCTTCTGTTTCCCCACTCTACCTTGGCTAGTGAACTATGTTGTTGTGAGGCTGGGACTTTTCTGTTTCTTGTATGAGTCCGACTTTATTCTAAGGTGTTTCAGATAGTCTTTTCTGGTCTTTGTACTCTATTAGGCTATGGACATGGTGGGTGGTAAGGGCTGAGAAGGGGAAGAGGAAAGAAAAGAAAGTAGAAATGCAAGTTCAGCATCTAGCCCAGGGAGAGATTGTCCTGCAGTGCCCTGACAAAGACTGCCCAGACTCATGTTTTCTGCTCTTGAATTGCCAGGCTCTCAGCACAGTGGATAAGAGCACGGGGCTGTGAGGCTGGGATAAGGAGGTTTTCCTGTTTAGTTCTCCCAATTAGTAACTGAGTACTGTGAATAAATGTCTTAATCTTTCTGTGCCTCAATTCCTTGGTTATCAAACAGGATAACTATAGTTGATATTTCTTGTAGGATTTGTTTCTCTAGCCATTGATTCTGTTATTCATTAGGTTCCTAGAATAGGTATAGCTGCATATGAAACACTGGGGATACAATAGATGGCAAGGTCTATGGTATAAGTCAGACCCTGTCTATATTTCTGGGGTTGTGATGAAGTTAGGGCCACAGTGCCACTTACTAGTCTTGTAAAAATGTACAAGAAAGAGAGGCAGGCTGAGCACCAGTGGCTCACGCCTGTGATCCTGTCTACTCAGGAGGCTGAGATAGCCAGCCTGGGCACGAAAGTCTGTGAGACTCATCTCCAATTAACCAGCAGAAAACCAGAAGTGGCACGCTAGCCTGGAGCTGAAGAGCTTAGGGACAGTGACCAGGTTCTGAGTTCAAGCCCCCAGGACATCCCCCCCCACACACACACACAAAGAAAAGGAGAAAGAGAGGCAGAAAGGGAAATCCAACATGCTATTAATTAATACGTGATGCTTTCAACTGTCTGTTGCACCGGGATTGGTCTACTGCCACAGGAAAATATGTTGCCAATTATATTTGGATCTGTCACAGAACAATCTGAAATCCTAATTTCAAAGTTGTTTAAAAAAATACCACCTTACAACCAAAGAACCGGGTTTGGTGAGTAGTGCATGAGACTGCTGTGGCCTCCTCCTCTACGCCATCTGAGGCTTCCCAGTTTGTTACAAGAGCTTCCTATCAGTCACACATCTGACAAGGGGACAATGCCACTCACTGCCAGATATGTATTGTGTAGGCTGCTGTGGCAGGGGTAGGGCAGGGCAGCTCACACACTGTAAGCTCTGCTGGCACTGGGTGGGTACCAGTGAGAACATCTTGCTGGCTCATTCTCTTCCAGGGCTATTTTCTCCCACAGAGCACATATCCCTTGCATCATGGTTCCCTTTATAAGAAAACACTATTTGTTGAGCTCTACACTGTTCTCTCGCGTGAAACTCGAAACAGCTTCTCCTCCATTCTCGCTGTGCCCCACCTGCTCCAAATGAGGCTCTGGAAGCATCAGGTTGTGTGTTGTTCCCACCTCAGGGTCAAGGGTTAGAGATGCTTTCTACATAGTGCTCAGAAGCCTCATTGAGCTAAGTGCTCAGGGAGAAAACCCCAAGGCTGAGAAGATTGTTCACTAGAGATCGTTCCTGGGACCCTTAGGGTCTGCTCTAAGTGTCAGTACTAACCCTAAAGCCTAGAAGGGCAGCCCAGGGGGTGCTGAGGGTGGAGCTGTGTCTCCAGGTCCCTGGTATGCAAGTCTGGTGTTGGTTGTGGGGACCTAAACAGAATTAGAAATGTGTCCAGGCCCCTCGTTGAAGGTGGAAAGTCATTCCAGGTTGAGGTGGTGCTGAAAATGATTGATTACTGTGACACTTGAAAGAGGAATTTATTTCCTATTTTCCTTGAAAAAGGAAATTATTCCTTTCTAACACATTGTTTTTGATTGTACAGACTTTAGAAAAATACAAAGAAACAAAAGGAAATTAATCCCATAATCTAATCAATCTCCTTTTTCTCTAAACATTAGCCCAGGCAAGAGTATGTAGTGAGATTTCCACACACTATATTCATCATTTAATATGTAAATTATCTTCCTTCCTTCCTTCCTTCCTTCCTTCCTTCCTTCCTTCCTTCCTTCCTTCCTTCTTTCCTTCCTTCCTTCTGTCCTTCTGTCCTTCCTCTTCCTCCCCTCTCTGTCGGTCATGGGGTTTGAACTCAGGGCTTGGGGGCTATCCCTGAGCTTTATTGCTCAATGTAAGTGCTCTACCACTTTGGGCCACATTGCCACTTCTAGTTTTCTAGTGGTTAATTGGAGATAAAAGTCTCATAGACTTTCATGCATGAGCTGACTTTGAACCATAATCCTTGGATCTCAGCCTCCTTAGTAGCTAGCATTACAGGCATGAACCACCAGTGCTGAGCCTAGATATTTTTTTCTGAAGGGCTGTTTTTTTCATTCAAAACAGTCAACATTTATTTATCAAAGTGAAAATATAAAAATAAAATTATAATAGTTAAATATTAAACATTTAAATCAAGGTTATTTCAATAAAGCTGAGATTTTTAAATTTGTGTTTAAACATTCTATTAAATCCAATTAAATATTAAAAATATAAAACTATGCAATTTGATTGCTAGGGTCCATGTGGTTTACATCATAAAGAATTGGTATTATACTTCATGCATATTAGCGCTAGATCTATGTGTAGACAAATTTAAGAGTGAAATTAATTGTTTACTATTGAAAAATATTCCTCAGCTGTTATGTGCAGCTGTTGCAAATACCCTGCTAATTAGGGAGTACCTTTGGCACCAAGCATTGGAATTTGAAGAAAACAAGAAATGGACATTTAGCTCTACTGGGAGATGCTATTTTGTTATGCAAAAAAAAATCTTTCATTTCACCGAGAAGAGGTATTTGACAAATTAAATTGTCTTTTAGGTTCTTAAGCACATCTACTGCTCAAATCTTCCCTATAATCTGAAGCTACATTCATCCCTGATGTCATAAAGCCCAGGCCACACAGGGTGATACCACTGGGGTTTGGTCCACCTTGTCTGCAGACAAGAGGAGGAGAGCTGGAGACACATTTGCTAGGGAGATATTTATTCTTGGCTGATGTTTAAAGTTAGTATTTTGTAGGGCAACACCAGATTTTAAATTGAAAAAGGGCCCCTGTCTTCTGTAACCACAATGTATATTTATGAAGTACAGAGTACCCTAAACCTCAGCACCCACGGCAGGAACTGTACCTGCCCATGTCTAAAGACTAAGGGAATACGAATCTGCATGTATATAGCTTAAAATATGTATTTGTTTTTAAAATTCTATGGGCTACATTTCAACTAGTGCTAATGAATATATCTGGATATATATACACACATATACATACATACACATGCATAAATACTTTGAAAAGAATAAGAATGTGCTAGATATGTTCCACCAAAATTTCTAGTATGAACATTATCTTTATAAACCTTGTTTTAAAATTTTGTCCAATGAGTTGTGCATGATGGTTCACGCCTGTAATTCCAACTACTTAGGAGGTAAAGGTAGCAAGATCAAGGTCTGAATCTGGACTCTGCATGAGATCAACTAACTAAAAAAAAAAAATGAAAGAACTGGGGGCATGGCTAAAAGGGTAGAATAATGGCCTAGTAAACTTGAGGCCCTGTGTTGAATCCTCAGTATCGTCCAAATTTTTAATGAAATATTACACAATATTTCATAAATCAGATACATTACCATTTGTTAAGACGGCCCTGTATTATTTCTAAGTTTCATGTCTCCTACAAACAACACCACAATGAAAATCCAGGACCACATCTCTGGAAGGTACATCAGCAAGTCAAAGAAGAGGTCCACTGTGTACACGTACATAAATCAGAGTGGGGTCTCTCCCTGTGTTAAAGTGAGAAGCTCTTCATATACTAAGATGTCTAAGAGTTGGTCTCTGGTAGAGTGGCTCCTGAAGGTAGCTGAGGAATCAAGTCCAGAGGTCTGGGTCTCAACTCTGTAAACTTGGCCAAGCCATTTTCTTAGCATCTTTGCAATGAGAAATGACCTGTTTCTGGCGATGTGCTTGATATGAGAGTGGAGTCTGTAAATCCCAGCTATTTTGGGGGGCCCTGAGCCCCCCAGCAATAGAATCACTAACACTCAGTGAACCGTGTTAGGAGTCAGTTTAACAGTAGCACAGCAGCTCCTCTCCACCTTCAGACTGATAGCGAGCAGCCCTGAGCTTCAGTGGGGCTGAGCTTTTAAAGGTAAACACCACACACAGGTGGCCGTCACCGTACGATGTCACCTTATGAGGCCCACAGTCAATAACCACAAGGATGAAACCATTCACAGGTGGTTGAGCAGGTTAAGCATTTTTACAAAAACAAAAATGATGTGGCAGCTAAGTCTGCCAGGTTATTACAGAATCAAGTATCTCTCTCTCCGTAGACCACCTTGCCCATGTTGGTACCAGATCCCATCCTTGTTCCTGGTTCCCTCCTGGAGAATCCCCAGAAACCTGTTGGACTCAACAGCAAGTCAACTGTCTATTGAGAAGCAAGCAGGTGACAATAGGTTGAGAAGTGAGGGCCACCACTGCTACAATTCACACAGCTGCAGCTTCATTTCCTGAAACTACGTTCTTCCTGCTGCATTCTTCAATGTCTCATTTCATGTTGTTATTATTACTATTATGATTATGATTATCAACAAATGTTCTCAAGGTCTTCCCAAAAGGGGCTGAGTACTCACTCAGATTTTGTTTGTGAGGAATGTCTCAGCTACAAGGAGTAGAAGATTAGCCACATACTAATATATGATACAGAAAGAAAAACATGGAAACTAGGCTTGTTTAGTTACTTGGCATTGCTGGGCTTTCAAACCCCTGCTTGGATAAAGATCCCAAATGGCTACATGCTAGGTTGCATTGTGTCTTAACCCCAAATTCTTTTCCACCTAGAGCCTATGGATGGGATGTGAAGCAATTGCAGATGTAATCAATTTAAGATGAGGTCATTTTAGGGCCCTGATCTAATATGATTGATTACTCTTCCCTAAAGAAAACAGAGGCACGGAGAGAGACAGGGACAAAGCATTGGGAGCACCAAAGCAGGGAGATAGGAATGGTGAAGCCATAAACTAGGAGCACTAGGAAGTCTAGAAGTTAGGAGAGACAGGAAGGATTCCTTCCTTCACTGAAGCTGCCTGACACATTGCTTTTGGACAACTGAGAGAAAGCTTCTGCTATTTCAAGCTGCCTAACTTGTGGCAATTTGTTACAGCTGCCTACAGAACTAATAAAACAAGGACTCTCTGTGGATTCAGGGTGATGAATTTGCCTTATGCATCTAGGGGTGAAGTGGGGGAGCAAGGCCTGAGTGGAAGCTGGATGTGTGGTCTTGGGTGAGTCTTTTCTTCTTACTAGACATTAGGCTTCCCCCCTTCATGGTTTGTTTGTTTGTTTGTTTATTTATTTATTTTTGCCAGTCCTGGGCTTGAGCTCAGGGCCTGAGCACTGTCCTTGGACTTTCTCAAGGCTAGAGCTCTACTACTTGAGCCTCAGCACCATTTTCGGCTTTTTTTTTTCTATGTATGTGGTACCAAGCAATCGAACCAGGGTCTTTGTGCATGCTAGGCAAGCACTCTACCACTAGGCCAAACTCCCGGCCCCCCTTCATGTTTTAAGGTGTATTTTTTTCATGTGCAATGATGCATGTTACAGACAGTGACAGTTGATGCAGTTACAAAAAGTAGCTGATAATTCCATTTTCATTACACATTTTTGTAGGTCTAGAGAGTGAGACCTAGGATTAATCCAGTGGTATGTATGTATGTGTGTGCTGGTTCTGGGGCTTGAATTTGGGCCTGGGTATTGTCCTTGAGCTCCCTTTGCTCAAGGATAGTTTTCTACTACTTGAGCCACAGCTCTACTTCTGGCTTTTTTGGTGCTTGGATGGAGATAGGAATCTCATAGGCTATCTCCATAGACTATCTGTAATCCTAGCTAGGATTACAGATGTGAGCCACTGGTGCCCAGTGACTAATACAATGAATGTATTAGTCTCTTCTGGCTTTTGTAACAAATGATCAGCCATTCTTCTGGTAGCTTCAAGTAATTTCTGGAAGCCAAAGTGCCTTAGCTTCATTAGGTGGAAATGAAGGTATGAATGGGACTTTGGCTCTTCCGGAGGCTTCAGGGAGTGGTTCTCCTTGCGTCTGCCACCCCCTTGTGGCTGCTGGCATTCCTTGGCTTGTGGGTCCATCTGTGCAATCTGTATCCCTGTAAACACTTGTTTTAGTTTATGTAACTTTTCTTTCTTTTCTTTCTTTCTCTCTCTCTCTCTCCTTCCTTCCTTCTTCCCTCCCTCCCTCCCTCTGTCTTTCTTCCTTTCCTTTCCTTTCCTTTCCTTTCCTTTCCTTTCCTTTCCTTTCTTTCTTTCTTTCTTTCTTTCTTTCTTTCTTTCTTTCTTTCTTTCTTTCCGTTCTTTTTTTTTTGTCAGCTTTAGGACTTGAACTCTGGGCCTGGGTGCTGTCCCTGAGCTCTACAGCTCAAGACTATCGCCCTACTCCTTGAGCCACAGCACCTCTTTTGGTTTTCTGGTGATTAATTGGAGATAAGAGTCCCATGGACTTTAGTGGTTTTGAACCATGAGCGTCAGCTCTCAGCCTCCTGAGTAGCTAGGATTACAGGAGTAAGCCACCATGCCCAACTCCTCCTCCTTTCTTATAGAGACACTGTGACTATTTTTAGGCCAACTCCAGGAAGAGTGGAGGAGACTCAAAAGCTTAGCCACAAGCTTGGTCAAGCTATTCAAGAGGTTGAGATCTGAGGATTGCGGTTCAAAGCCAGCCTGAGCACAAAAGTCTGTGAAACTCTTATCTCCAATTAACCACCAGAAAACCAGAAGTGGCACTGTGGCTCAAAGTGGTAGAGCAATAGCCTTGAGCTGAAGTGCTTGCTCAGGGACAGTGCCTAGACCCAGAGTTTAAGCCCCATGACTGATAAGAAAAAAGAAAGCTTAGCCACAAAGGCTACTTTTCTATGTAAGTTAAGATTTACAATTTGCAGTCTTAGGAGAAGGGAGTTCAGTAGTTGAAAACATGGGAGAAAATGAGGGAAGGTGTAACACTGTTCAAAAAGAAATGTACTCATTACCTGACTTATGTAACTATCATTCCTCTGTATCTCACCTTTATAATAAAATTTAAGTAATAATAAAAAAAGAGGGCCTAGTGATAGAATACTTGCCTAGCTTGCCTGAAGCTCTGGGTTCAGTTCCTCAGTACCACATTCACAGAAAAAGCCAGAAGTGGTGCTGTGGCTCAAATGGTAGACATTAGCCTTGAGCAAAAGAAGCTCAGGGACAATGACCAGGCTCATGAATTTAAGCCCCAGGATTGGCAAAAAAAAAAGAAAGAAAAAAAGAAACAAAAAGTATTTACAGTCTTGTCTAGAGATGAGGATTTGATATTGGGGGTGGGAGCTCTTTTCAACCTATTATAAAAATGATGTATCTACCTGCAGTCCTTAGCAGATACCTATTCCATTAGCCTCCCTCTTTCTTATTGTCATTCCCACCCTCCTCACTGTCTAGTAAGAAACCTTAGAAAGAATCTGAAATCCTTTTCTGGGTGAGAGAAGGGAAATAGGGAGAAAAGATGAGCCTTCATTGGCTATCAGCCTTCTAAGCAGCTCTATGAGCTCAGGGCACATGGAAGGCAGAAACTTTCAGTGGAGTAAGAGGACCCAGCCTGCATCCATGTCTCAGGGAAAATCCTTGTCAAAGGTTCATCCAACCAGAGAGAAACTGTAGACTCTGAGTTGAGTTTCCATGGAAGGGGATTTTCCCCTCTGATAGATCCTTTCTATGACCCTTGGAGCCAGAGAGAATGAGGACCACTTTTTCAGATGGAGAACACTGAGACTCAGCCACAGACAGAGACTTCCCCAAACCTTGGGGAAGCTAGAGGCTGACAGTGTCAGGATCAAAACCAAGAAGCACTGTCCGAAGGCTTCTGAACTCATTTGCCTCTGAGATTCTACTTCTGAGCTCATATGAGCACAGGCTCAGAGTGGCGTACTTGAGTCAGAGAGTGCCTCATTCCAGTTCTCAGAGCTTCTAATTTATTATCTGTGTCCTTTAGCTAGAATCCTTGACCTGTCCTTGCTTAAGAGGCTTCAAAGACAACAGATCTAAAGAGCCTTTGAACACCACTGTCCATGGAAGAGGGGAGGCAGTTTAGGTGCTCTTGGCCCAGCAAGGCTGCAGGTGGAAGAGTGATGGTTAAGAGCAGGAGCTGAGGATAATACCATAGATGAGGTCACTTGTTGCCTCCAGAGGTTCCCAGGAGGCATGGTCATACCCAAGGCTACCTAGCTGTTATGGATGGATATTTGGGTTAATTGAGCAGGTAGTCTGTGGGTCATGATGGGATGGAGGCAGAGATGATGGTGGATAAAAGGATTGCCAAGTTCAGTAACCTCCAAGGCCATGAGGAGAGATGGGGACATAAATGACTATAGGATAAGGCAGTGCCTGGACACACATGAGTAGGGATACAGGAAGAAGTGGGGAGGGCCAGTGGAAGTCTAAGCCTCTATGGAGTTCAGCTTCCTTGGTAAGTCATAGTCACCCTGGGGAGACAGAGAAAGAAGAATTAGTATTGCCATCAATAACTCTCATTACTTTAAATATTAAAGATGTAGTGATCATTACAGAATATGTGCATGATACACATAGTCAAAGAAAAAAATGAAGAAAAAGAAAATAAAAATCTCTTACAGGATAACTGAAGGAGTAGCTCAAATGGTAATTCAGGCTAGAATGAAGAAGCCAGTGAGAACACAAGATTCTGAGTTCAATCCCCAGTACCAAACAACACACACACACACACACACACATGCACACACACACACGTGCACACACACAGAATACAATCCCAATGCCAAATTATCTATCTCATTGTTCCACTATTTCAGTATATTTTCTTTTTTTTTTTGGTCATAGGGCTTGGACTCTGGGCTGGGTGCTGTCACTGAGCTCTTCAGCTCAAGGATACTGCCCTACTCCTTGAGCTACAGGGCCACTTCTAGTTTTCTACTGGTTAATTGGAGATAATAGTCTCATGGTTTTTAGTGCCTGGGCTGGCTTTGAACTGTGATCCTCAGATGTCAGCCTCCTAAGTAGCTAGGATTGGAAGCATGAGCCACTGTGCATGGTGAGTGTATTTCCTTTTGATAAATCTCACACCCACCTTCCTACTACATTCTATGTACTATTTTATTGGAGCATGCTTTTTTAGGAAAAAATATTTTTGTGTCACTATTGGTTTTGGAAAACTAAAATTTAAAGTTATACGCATAACATTACATTCTACAAGCTGTGTCCTGCATGAGCTATGAGGCAATCCCTAACACTGAGATGCTTGGCTTTTGTGTATATGTGTATATGTATGTGTTTCTGGAGACTGAACCCAGGGTCTTATACATGTAATACAGGCAGGCACTCTACCACTGAGCTATAGCCCTAGGCCATCTTTTCCCTTGTGAGTGGGGAGAATTCTATAAGTAGAATCTGGAATATTCCTAAAATTCTTACATATTTGTATATACAGTTCATTATCTTCTCCAGATAATTTCTTGGTTTTGGAATTATAGTGATAAAATGTTCAGTTAATTTTAGCCACCAATCTTTGCCCAGTGATTTTGTTATGGTCCATGTTATCCAGTGCTGGCTTGGAACATCTTTGACACTGTCAGTTTGAGTAGTAAAAATAGTCTCTAACTAGTTTTCTACAATTGTTAGGAATTTGGAACTTTTTTCATATATTTTTATTGTAATTAATAGAAGGGTTACATTATGTTCACCAGAAAGAAGGTACATTACTTCACAAACATTGATAATGTTTCTCATGTTTTGGTCCCCATTTCCCTCCCTCCACCCAGGCCCCTCATCTTGTTTTCTCTTCTTCCCTATCCTATTTCAAATAATCAAATATACATATATACAATATATTAGATAACTGAACTTTTGTTTTTGTTTATGTGCCATGTGGATGGCTCTGTTTCCTGGGGAAAGTTTCCTTTTTCCTCCATCAGCGAGGAAAATCCTTCCCTGACAGAATTACCTGGTGTACCAGGAGAGGAGACGAGTGATTCTACTTCCTTGATGAGGATGCTGAGGTGTCCTGGTGTCCAAGGTCACCTGGGAAAATCAATGCTGCTACTGAGACCTCAACCTTGGTCTGGAGTCACCTCTAGTACTCTGTCCACTGTGTCATACTGATAGATGGCCCTCTGCTATGGCCTGCTTTGTTTCCATTTAGTCTTGATTCCTAAAATAATCTATCCTGTAACATATAGTAGAGTTAGCAGAGAAAATATGTTCTGCCACTTATTGCTAAAAGAGCTGGGAATCTATGGTGGGCTGTGACCCTTTAAGAGCGTGCCCTCCATTCTGATAAATCAGGTCCTGGAAGGCTGTGTGGGAGATTGGTGCTGGTGTATGTGGAGCAGATTAGTGAGGTTATTAACAGGGTAGAAGCAGGAAGATTATGCATTCTAGGCTAGCAAAAGATACAAAGCAAGTTCAAGATCAGTCTGGGCTACAAGACACTAAGCTGGGTGCTGGTAACTCATGCCTATAATCCTAGTTATTTAGGAGACTGAGGCTCTGAGGATCACAGTTAGAAGCCAGCTCAGGCAGGAAAGGCCATGAGACTCTTATCTTCAGTTAACCACCAAGGAACAAGAAGTGGCACTAACACTGAGCAAAAAAAGCTTAGGAAAAAATGCTTAGGCTCTGAATTCATCCCTCATGACTGACCCTCCTTGCCCCATCCCCTCCCCCAAAAAAGACCAGAAAATGCTGTGATATATTTGAATTTGGCTTGTTCCCTCTGAAACATATGGTAGAATTAAATCCCCACTGGGAGATAGGAAGAGGAAGGAAGCAAAAACCATGACTTCCTTCCTTCCTTCCTTCCTTCCTTCCTTCCTTCCTTCTTTTTTTTTTCTTCTTCTTCTCTCTCTCCTGTCCTGGAGCTTGAACTCAGGGTCTGGGCATTGTCTTTGGGCTTATCACTTAAGTGATAGCGGCACTTCCACCTTTTTCTGTGTATGTGATACTGAGGAATCGAACCTAGGGCTTCATGCATGCAAGGCAAGCACATTGCTAGGCCACTTCCTGGCTTCACTATGATGTTCAAGGTGAGGCTTTCAGAGGCTGTTTTTCATTTGCTATAATTCTAAAATCTTTATATTTTATTAAATACACTTATTTCCAATAGCCACATAGTATTCCAGTAGCACTGTAGGAAAGTAGCCAACCATCCTCCATGGGACACTTAGGAAATGTCTTCATTTTGGTCAGCCAAGTACTATGAAATTTCTAACATTTGATTCTTCTTGACCTAAGAAATGGAAGTTTCATATGCTTTGACCTTACACCTAACTCTGATGAATATCCTTGAGACAAATCTTTGAATAATGTTTTTTGATTGCTTCTAACGTTACCTCTACTTTTAAGCGGGCCCACACTTGGCACACTGATGGCTGAATGTGTGTTCAAGGCAGAGCAAGAGAGATAAAGGTGCAGAAGCTGATCATGACAAGGTGCCAGGCTTAGCTGAAGTCTAAACTATGCGTCTAACTATCTGGGGATCCGGACAGGAGCTGCAGACCAACCAGCAGAGTTGTCATATTTGGTTTCAGAGATATTGGTAGATTAACAACAAGCTTGATCACTTCAAATCCTGTTCAATTTCTATCAAGTTTTAGAACTCCTTTCTAAGCTTTGGGTCCTCAGACCCTTGCAATCAGAAGTCCTCTTTTTTTTTTTTAGGGACAGGTGAATCAGTCATAAGATGGTTCTTACTGATTCTTACAGAGAAAAGACTCCCAACTGCATCTGTGGTTTAGAACATGTAACAATGCACCTTGGCTGGAAGTATGGACCCCAGCCTGGCTCTGGTAGAAGATGCTGATGGATTCCATGGTGGCAAAACTTTCGAACCACCCAAGCATGCAGGCTGAATTTTAAAAAATAATTGTCCTTTTTAATGATGTAAAACATGTCATCTACATTAAAAAATAAACACACTTTATTATTTTCCCAGTCCCTTCTTCCTCCCTCCCAGGGCCAGATGGGGATTACTTGAATATTTCTGCCGTATTTCACATATTTAATAACGCCCTTGGAGGTTCTTCCAAGATCTGATGAAAATGTGGGATGGAACTCTGCTTACACACAGCTCAAAGCAAAGAAAGCCTGTGTGTGTGTGTGTGTGTGTGTGTGTGTGTGTGTGTGCGCGTGTGCGTGTGTGTGTGTGTGTGTGTCGGTAGGGCATCCTATTTTGAACGCAACTGGACCTCTCAATCCAATGGCTTATACTTTTTATTCATTTTTAAACCTTGAACAACAAAGAAAATTGCGCCCCTCCCACTCCACTGGATGCCTTTTGCAAGGGGTTGTTAGGGAGAGGTGAGAAAGAAGAAAAGAAGGAAAATGAACACAGCTAACTAAGCAACATAGAGGCTTTCCCTCTGGCTGGCTCTCCTGAGCTGCCACGCGAATGCCAGAAAAGGATTCAAGTTTTCATTTCTACATCTTCTCTATAGATATTAGAGATCCAACAACGACTGCTTCTTCACTGATGCCCATGGGGTAGTGTAAGGACCTGCACAGGTGGGGGTTCTCCAGGCCTCTGCCTGGGGGTGGGCCCCCCCCCCCACGAGGCGTGGACGACCCTGTCCTTGCGTGGGGGGGGAGGGTGAGCTCCAGCCCCCTCCCCCCCCAGGCCCTCCCTGGCTGTTGGCAGCGCCCCGCAGGCTGGCTGCACCTGGGTGATGGGCACCTCGGGGGACTCTGGGGACTGAGGACCTGACAGGCGCGAGCTGCTCCTTAATAGACTAGGGGAGCGAGCGTTCTCCGCCAGGAGTCGGCGGCCGTCCCCGAGGAGAGATCATCAGGCAGAGTGGTCCCCGGAGCAGGATTTATTAGCAGACAGGATGGGGAAGTTGATTAGCCTCCGCGGCTGAACGGACATCCTGCCAGACAGGCCTCTTAATCCAATCACTTACCTGTCCGGGGAGCGCCCTCCCCCCGCCCGCCCCCCCACTCTGTCCCCGCACCCCCGCCCGCCCGCAGCCACGCCGGCACGGCTCCGCCCCCGCCCCGCCCCCCCGCGGCCAGGCTGAGCTGGCCCCGGAGGCGCCCGGCCCAGCGTCCCTGTCCCTCCCTGGCCTCAGGCTTGATGCAGCCTCCCGGTGGTTTGCCTCTGTGACTCTCTTGCGCCCAGAAATCCGTGGTGCATTCCCAGGCCTTGCTTCTTTTAACCTTGAACCACCTTCCCAGCTTCACCCTCCACCAGCCCGGGTGACCCCTGCGGTGTCCTCCCTGAGCCTCTTCTGCCTGCCTCCCCAGTCCTCGCTCCAGTTCAGGGGTCAGCCTCCATCGTCGTTCCTCTTTTGTTCAAACTCTTTTTTTGTTTGTTTATTGTTGTTTTTTGGTGGGTCATGGGGCTTGAACTCAGCCTGGGCACTGTTCCTGAGCTCTTCAGCTCAAGGCTACCACCCTACCCCTGAGCCAACCTCCACTTCCCATTTTCTAGTGGTTCGTTGGAGACAAGAGTCTCAGGTCCTTTTGTGCCCGGGCTGGCTTTGAACCTTGATCCTCAGATCTCGGCCTCCTGAAGTAGCTAGGATTACAGGCATGAGTCTCAGTGCCTGGGTGCCCAGCTCAAACTCCACTTTTGTCCTTGGCGATCTGGCTTACAAGTGCCATGTACACTGTTCACATCTCTCCCCCTCCCTGGGGAAGTTTTATCTATGCCAGGTGAGGACGCTGCGGGTCAACTGTGTACCAACTCTGTGTGACAAGGGTCAAGTGACTCCATCTCTCAAAGGACCTGTGTTTTTTTTTCTCCTCTGGGAATAACAGCAGCAAGTTCCTTATAGGCTTGTCTGGTGGATTAAATGAGAGCATGCCCAGAGGGCTCAGTGTGGTGGCTGGCGCACAAAAGCACTAGGTGATAGTATTTGTTGTAAGCTGTACAGGGATAATTCCAGATGGTACTTCTGCTCCTCTGCTGTGCTGAGTTCCATGTGACCTCTTCTCGGCATTCCCATCTCCTCCCCTTGTGCCTTTATAGATAACATGGCTGAATGAAGTGTGGCAACTTCCAGCCACACTGTGGGCCGAGTGCAGCAAATCTCTGCCTGACTCCACAAGACCCCATCTCTGGCCTATCTGACTATACAGGAAACAGGAGGGAGAGGGACAAGGCTTTCTATCTGCTTTCAAGTGGCAGGCATTGACTTGTGTGTTCTCTTCAGCTCTTGTCAAGTGTTTAGGAATTCAGACTCTATTGATCGCTGCATCTTCAAAGCCATCAATCATCATTAAGAAATAGGACCTGAGCTCCAGATAGGGTGGCTGGTACTAGGTAATTTAGAGGACTTCACACACACACACACACACACACACACACACACACACACACACACACACACACAGAACTAAATGAAGTTGGCTAAGATGAGCACAACAGGGGACTTGGAGAAGCTAAAGGTAACTGGCTAAGAAGCGTAGTTCCTTTCTGGTCACAGATCTTTGTGGTTAACTGTAGTAATCTATGAACATTAGACTTTGGGAAATGTAAATACTGAAGCCTCACCCAAGTCCTGTCACCGCTAACTGATATCTACTTTTTGCCATTTACATCCATCATTCTTGCCTGGGAGAATACCAAGATCACTGGTCTATAGTTCAGGTCATCTTTCTTATTTCCCATTTATTTATTTTTAACAATATTTTATTATATAATAATGTATTATTGTTATTACTATTCTATTGATCCAACAGGGATCAAACCCTGGGCCTCATGTATGCCAGGTAAGCACTACTGAGTTGTACCTCAGCTTCTCATTTTCCTTTAAAAAAAATCCAGTATAGGACCTATAGTCCTAACTTCTGAGGAGACTAAGATCTAAGGATCACTGTTCAGAGACAACCCAGGCTGGAAAGTCCATGAGACCCCATCTTCAGTTAGCCACCATAGAGTGGAAAGTGGAGTTGAGGTGCAAGTGGTAAGAGTGCCAACCTTGAGTGAAAAAACTCAGGGACAGCATCCAGGCCCTGAGTTCAAGCTCTAGTATAGGAAAAGAAAGGAAGCACAGGAAAAAAGAAAAGAAAAGATAGAAGGAGGGAAGAAAAAGAAGAAGGAAGGAAAGAAAAAAAAGAAAGAAAACCAGAACATTAATTTTTAGGCAAGAGATGCCAGGCAACTTTCTCATTCCTTGGTATTTCTCAATGATATCTGACCATGCCTTGATAATCTCAGTGTGGTTGAATTTGCATTGGAAGGGGACCAACCAGGTCCTGTGACTGGTCAGCTGCCCAGTTCTGGGCAAGAGGTGGGGAGCTGGGCATTTGATACCACTGAACTTCAGTTTCTTTATCCATCCAGTGGGAGTACATTCAATCTACTATCATGGAAGCTGAAATTTAAAGGTAACAGGGAGTACTAGGAATATGCTTTTAAAAACATAGCACTAACCAAGATTAGGTCAGTTTTACTATGAGATGATTGTTCTGATTTCAATCACCCTCAGTGCTAAGTGCTGGGAAGGTAGCAGTCTCTAACTTTCCCTCTGTCTTTAGGGAGTTTATAGGCTAATGAAGCAAGCAAGAGTGAGGCCTGGGACACTGGCTATGGCCAGGCAGGAGGAAGTTTGTGTTATGAACTGGCACCAGTAAAGCAAAAGAGAGGGCAAAGGAGTCAGTGATGGAGCACTCATCCTTTCTGCAGGTGACTGGCAAGGTTTCCAAGAGGAAGGAGCAGCATCATGTCATCCCTGGAATGGGAAGGGGATTGGAATGGCTGGAAGAATATCACAGGCAGAGGGTCAGTGAGAAGGAAGGTGGTGGAATGGCAGGAGGGATGACAGGGGTAGAAAGGCACGCAGGAACCATTCTGCAGAGGCTTGGTGTCCTGGGTGAGGGAGTTGCCGCCACAAGGGGCTCTTAGCAGGGCTTGGACAAGGTCAGAGGTGCATTCTGGAAACGGTGGAAGGATATAGGCACTGAGGTGCCTGTGCATTGGTGACCCTGCTTCAGTCCCTCCCATCACAACATCCCTATCACCTGAAGAACGTGTACCCAAGAACTGTCAGTAGAAGAAGCAGACCTATTTCAAATTCGGGTTCTTTCACGTGCCAGCTGTGTAACCCTACACAGGAGATCAGTGTCTGTATTTTTTAAATGAAGACAATTGGGGCTGGGGTGTGGCCAAGGGGTAGAATGTTCTCCTAGCATGCACAAAGTCCTGGGTTCAATTCCTTGGTACCACATACACAGAAAAAGCCAGAAGTGGCGCAGTGGCTCAAGTAGCAAAGTGCTAGCCTTGAGCGGAAAAAGTGTCCAAGGACAGTGCCCAGGCCCTGAGTTCAAGCCCTAGGACTGGCAAAAAAATAAAATAAATAAATAAATAAATAAATAAATAAATAAATAAATGACAATTGATAATGCAAATATGTTAAATACTTGTACAAGTCAGGCACTGTCTTAAATTGTCTTTTTTGATCCTTATTGTTGAGAAAGGAGAGCATATTGGGAAACTGAGGCGAATGTTTGTAATTTATGTCATCCTTTCATGTGTGGATGTCTGGGAAATGCTTGCTGTGTTCCAGGCGTATTACACATAATACCTCAAGGTCATACAGTTGTATGACATTGGAATGTGTTTTTGACCTCACAGAGGAGGAAATGAGCTCAGAGGAGTCTAAAACTAGTAAGCCATGATTGGCAGAGCTGGCTTTTGCTCCAACCAGTCCTGATGTGCCTGTACTCTCTAATACATTTAATATGTGATGTGCCATCAGAGATGGTCGGGACCAACTCAAAATCAATTCAGAGCCAGTGACTCATCCTGTGGTTCTGTCCTTGTCCTGCTGCCTACTTCCATGGATGAGAAAGGAGTAAATAAATGTCAAGACTTACCTTTTTGGGGTGGTGACTTTGGGTGTGTGGGGTACCAGGCTTCAGAGGAATTGCAGATTCTGTTGAATTTGTTGTTTGACAGATTTTCTGCCAGTCACATCAGTAGAGTGCCATAGAGGGCACAGAGATGATACTTTGAATGTCTCTTCCCACAGATACATGTCATTTTTGCTTTGTCTGCAGGTCTTACTTTGGGTATCACTACTCAGACCTGCAGTGCCCTCTTCAGGGACAAGCTGAAAACCTTTTCATACCAGGAAGCTAGAGCTTGCCCCACAGGTACTGAATCTGTCAACTACAGCTTTCTCAGTCCTCTCTAAAAGGCACAAGGTCATATAGTCGTGATCTGGGATCTCTGGGTCGCTGCCAGTTGCAAGTTCTCTCTTAGTATACTCTGTAGGCAGTCCTCAGAGGGTATGGATCTGCTTGTCTCAACTCCCGTTCTGCTTCCTCTCCCCAGCCTGTGAGTGCCTCCTTAGGCAGGCAGGATGTAGCACCAATGAGGAAGGTGAATTTGCTCAGATAAAAATCCCACTGTTGAGGGAAACGGTTCAGGTTTCCAAAATAATATTGGTTTCAAAATTCAGAATTGTGGTGGTCAGAAAGTCTTGAGTCCATCTCTTAGATGTTGAGCTTGGGAGACTAAAGCAAAGGGCCAGGACTCAGATCTGAGAAGATGCAACTGAGATTTGACTGCTGTCATCAGACCATGATTGAGACCAGGGCCTGGCTTTTGATCTTTGACTCTCTTGAGGTGCTGAAGTGGCCATTGGTGAACTTAGGTCACGGGACTTCTTAGCCATGGCAGAGTCCACCAGAACTGCAATCTCTGCCTCCCCATGTTCTGCCTGCCCTACCTGAACCTGTCTTCTATTACTCTGAGTGACCGCAGGGGAGGACCCAGCAGCTCCTCATGCCAGGGATGGGTAGAACCAGAGACATTCTAGGCTGCACAGGCCTGTGAAGCTGGCTGGCTGTGCTCAGAGATCCCCATTCCACCCCAGTGATGGTGGGAGAGGAAGGTTGGGGTTTAGGAGCAGGGACACAATTTTAGAGATCTGTATCCCAACACAGACTCATAAAATGGGTTGTTGAATCCAAAGATTATGAAGTAGGGGTTCTTTGAGGAGCAGAGAAGGGGAAGGACTCCCTGCCTCCCCTCAGTCTGAAGGAAATTCACATGCCAAGGCATAGAAGCCTCAGGTGAAGGTGAGGATGAAGAGGGAGGGTCAGTGAGCCCAGGAAAGGACACTGAGAATTGCCTAGTTTGAGTTCCTTCTCCTTTGGAGGGGGAAGGCCTTTCTGAGGATATCCGGGCCAGACTTGAATGCCTGTAAGTCACAGTGAGCTCTTTCGCCCCTTAACCTCCCCGGTGTCTTAGGTCGCCCTTGATGACTATAAAGCAACTTTCTTCATCTCAGTGGGCACAGGTTTTCTCAGAGCTCCCATTGTTCCTCACACTGCCTGCTTCTTTGGTGCCATGCCATTCAGGCCTTGATTGCAAGGCCAAGGCACTTTGTGACTATTCTGCTTTTAGAAGGAGACAACAGCTGATAAGGACAAAGAGAACAATTAACAGGCAGCCATCACCCAGGAAGATGCTGTTACTGGCTGGGCTGGGCTGAGTTCTTAGTGGCAGGATACCCTGAGATTGCCGTGTCTCTCT